>NW_008825566.1:5653869-5683558 GCF_000699105.1 Pygoscelis adeliae | reverse complement strand
CTTGTGTGGCTTCACCTAAATCTTACCAGGATGATATTTAAAATCCTTAACTAAGAATACAGAATAGAGGAACCACAACTCAATAAAATACACACAAACTAGCAAAAAAGGGAGGGAATGATCTGGTTTTTGTGTCTATCGCAGAAGTAACCACAGAAATTACATGTCTTCCTGGGCAGGGTTTACTTGCAAGGGAATCACCTCAAACCTTTTGGCAGGGAAGGCAAAACTCTGTGACACCATTGACAAAGTTAAAATGGCTAAATCTGGTATATCAGTGGAGGTCCTCAGCGGAGAGCATCCCTTTTATATCATGGCCCTGCAAAGCTTGTCCCTTAGCAACATGGAACAGTGACAGAGGCACACAAAGGATGTAGCCACACATTAAGATGCCAGTTGATGGGGATGGAATCCCTGAAAGTGAGTTCTTCTGCTGTCAGAGGATATTTCTGCCCCCAGCACTTCTCACCCTGGGCAAGTGTCTACCTGTAGGTAAGGGTCTTGGCTACAAAGATTCACAGTTTCTTCTAACTCCAAACACTGTCAAAGTACCATGGTATCTTGTTAGTTATCAGGTTCTGCTACTTAGGAAAGACAGAGGTCAAGATTTGAATGCTGATATAAAAATAATTTGAGCTAAACAACTTCTTGCTCGAATATGCCATGTTGTGGGCATACTATTCCAAAGAGCCTAAGGAACATAAGAAAGCAGCCCCAGGCAATACTGCAAGGGCACACATGTGTTATTGCACAGATTTAAAAAACAAAGCTGACAAGCAGACTTGCCTAAATTAGGTGGGTTGGTGCTCGCCCAGAGCTGTCACTAATTCAATGCAGATTGTCTGTGTAATATGAGTGCTTATTTTCAAAAGAAACAGGGTGGAAAAAGTGTGTGCAATTCTCAGGAGAGTCTGATTGCAAAAGGCATGGTTGGAGCTGATTAGCCTGTTTACCCTGCCAGTTTTCACACACAGACAGATAGGCAGTCTCATACATTTCCCCAAGCAGATTCTGGAGAATGCTGATGAAGAAAATGAAATCTAGTTTAATTTCCATTTTTTACTCAGCCCGTTGTTGTAATCAGGGATAGTGCTTCAGCGGGAGATCTCTTGTCATAAATGGGAAAAGAGGGCTAATTTCTGGGACTATCTTTGTGGCAGATCAATAGTTCCTGAACATACTCCCTCACCTTTGCCTGCCAGAGCTGAGATTTATTAATCAGTTGATCATAGTGCAAAACCCACTTGTTTTTTCTTTCAAAATTTTGGTGCTGGGCCACATAGGGACTATTTTTTTTCACTGCATTTTAAATTACTTACAATATTTATGTTACTTACAAGGTCTTTTTTCTCTTTGCATACTTGCAGAGTATTTAATTTACTGACAGGAATAGAAGTATTCCTTTCTCAATGGTTTCCTGTGCTCCGGTGGTTTGAAGTCACAGCCTGTCTCCTTCCCTGGAGAGTCCTATGGTCTTTTCTCCAGTCTCAGATGTTTCCATAAGTGTACTTGTATTATTGTTGTTCTTTAACTGAAAGAGGAATTTTCTTTCCATAGTTTTAAATCCCTGTTCCTTTTTCTTGTAAATAAGAGCAGCTCAAATGCAAGAAAACTTGAGTTTTGAATTTGGTTCAGCCTATCACATGGCCCCAGGGATCCAAAGACGGTGCAGGGAAAACTGCATTAGCTCTGGGGGATTCACACCATTTGGACTGATTTTCCTAAGGATACCTGGGACAGTTTTAGGAGTGCAATATTTAGGGTCCTTAGGATAGGTAAAAATTTGTGTTCATTTTCATTCTTTTTATAATTGTTAAATAGTTGTAGAGAAATTCCACGAGTGGGGCACATCTCACCAAATTTCAGTCATCCAAAATTTAGGTGTCAGGTCTAAGGTATTTTAGTAGGTTTCTACTCTAAATTGCAAAGAGATAAAGATACCTTCAGACAGCAATTTATCCCTCCTTTTATGATGCCTCTTTCATTCTCTTGCTGCATCCCACTGGGCCCTAGGAAGGCAAACTTTGCCTTAAACAATAAATAAATGAAGGATTTGGAACGGTAGTAGAACACATCAGTAGGAAAATACAGAGCACCAAGGAATCAGGCCTGCTAGCTAGGAGATCTTCAGGCATTTCACAAAAACAGAAGAGAATCGCATGGTAGAGCAATCACAAAACCAGTAGGCAAAAAGAACACCTGATTCTGATTACACTAGACTGTTCTGGCACAGTAAAAAGGCTTGACAGGGGGTGTACATATAGTTTACTCCCACAGGAAGGAACTTTTATCCCTGTTGCTTCATATTTCTTCCAACTTGAATGGAAGTGCAGTAGAATTTAAGATTGAGAAAGATGTGTCTGTTTAAAGACAGATTATTTCATGTGCCTGCTACATGTTAAGCAAAAGAAATAATTTTTTTTTGCAAAACAAATTAGTCCAAGGCAATTTTGGTGCCTAAAGTGATAGCTTAGGACAAATTGGCAGCTACAAATTGTTTGTTTTCTGTCTAATGCATAAGCACATTTTCAGAATGGTATTTACTTAGGTATGAAAAGTATCCTTCCTAGAAATAGCATGGTTATGCAAATAGTGCCTTGCCCAACATTTTGCTCTAAAATAACGATGCAATAAAATGTCTAAGTTACTTATCTCAGTGATAATATTTGGAAAATATCTCATTTCTGACCAAAGAAGTTTAGGACAAGGTCTGTAGCACAGGGACATCTCCATAGCACAGGGCGCACCCTGGAGGTACCCCAAAATTTTAATTTGTAGACTCCTGTTTGCACCAGAAAAACTGTTGTAGTTGTCTGGGATCCTAGAGAATGGATTATGGGCTTATTTATGTGCCTTTAAAAGTGACACAAAGCAACTTTCTGAGTAGGGAGATGCCTAGCTTTATTATAGCAAACATGCCGCCACTTGCAGCTAGTGGGTAGGAACAACTACGGCTATGGGAGGATCATCAGCTCTCCGTAGTGTCTTGGCACCAGGCTGAGGCTGCAGGGAAGATTACTTTTCATTCTGGGTCATTTTGCTGATCTCTGCAATTATGGCAGGTGAAAGCAAGATAGAGTGTAAGAATGGTGGTTCCACCCAAGCCCTCCTAGAACAGGCATTTCCGTATTCTGGTGATGGGACAACACTTAATCCATTGCACCAGATGAAGGACCATCTAAAAGCATTAACCTGGAATGAAGTAACCAATAAAGCAGTAGTTTTAAAAGGTCATTTTGCAAGACATTTTATGGGAGTAGGGGAGAAATGTATGATTCTTAATGCTCACTTTGCAACTATTAGACCACAGAGGAAGAAAGAAACAAACAAAATCCAGACAGGAATGCATGTATGTGTGCTGAGCTATCACTGTAACTGTAGTTACAGCTTAGTGTACTCATATAGGCTTGAGAGAATTGTGTTCTCTGATTTTTGAACCCAGAGATATTTTGGACTTTAATATTAAAAAACAATGAGGAAAAATACATATAAATATTGTGTGTATATATACACACAATTCACAAAAATTCATATAGTTTTGGGAGTGATAAGTGGATTTCATGACCATCTTTCCATATCCGCTTAAGTTCCCTGACTATTTCGCTGTTACATCAGGCTCTTAGGTGGTGTTTTTTTTCTATGTGAGCCTCTCCAAGGACTAGGGGGAGGAACATGTAGCTTCTGGTTCCAGCTAGCTGGCTTAAGGATGTGCCAAATGTCTTCTGATCATCCCTTCCAGAATAAAGCAAATTCTGAACATCTGCAAATGTCTACCTCTAGGTATTCAGAGAAATTCAAAGTAAAAGAGAAAAGCAGAATTGGTTTTGGAGTTCAGACTTCTCAGATTTTAGATGGCTTTACCTCACTTTAGAATTTTCATACACGTCCTTTCTACCTTAGATATTGAGGTCTTCTCTGATTTAAATCCTTAATACTTTTGTCCCTGTTGCACTCCAACATCTTTGCCGAAGACCTGAGACTCTGCAACCAAATTATTGTAAGAAGTTATATAACTGTATTGCACAGCTAACTGTACTAAGCAGTTTCACTAAATAACATGTGCAGCTTGCTATGTATCAGATTCAGATGCCCTTGCTCATGTGGAATATTTCCATGCTGCACATCTAATTAGAAATGCCCAGACTAGCAGTTTGTTCAGTTTTGTTCAGTTTCCTTATTTTGGAAAGGTGCAGAAGGTGCTGACACATGATGTTCAAATACTTTCCCATAGGCAGAGGATGGCACTAGTCTCAGTATCCCCAGTGTGACATACATTTACAATTCCCTTACATCATTCCTCCTAAGGATTCCATATGGCACCGCTGACAGGTAATGAGGCTCTTTTAATACTGTCTTTTGCATTTCAGTATTATCACTTGTTTATAATAATTGAATGTGGGATAACAAGTACAGGGAATTTTGAACTGCATTGCAAAACACTCAGAAAATAATCTGGTCAGAAGCCTCAGTCTGCCACTGCAGACGCCTTTAATTTTTCTGATCACCTGGAGTTTCAGACATTATTACAGCTAACATTTTCTCAATTAGGGACAGAAATGCTAACCAGTCTTGTGACCTTATTTTGTTACTACAATGCCATCATGTTTTTCAGAACTGCTTTCTCTTCGCTATGCTTTTGAAACAAATAAGAAGGGACCGTAATTTGGATCTTTCACAAGCCTATAACCTTAAGAAGACAACCAAAGCAGGCCCAGGAAGTGTGAAAGAGTTCACTCACACTTTGCACTCATATATGTAATCACAGAAGATTCAGGACATCACTAAGTACAGTCTGAACCATCCACACTACTGATTTCATTTTGGTTCATGCAGTCAGCATAGCTGTCTGCTGTTTTGTTCTTCAGCTATCTGGTTCTGACAGTTTTGGTGGGACTGCTGAGGCCGTGCCCAATTCAGCCAATTTTCTTGCACAGCTGAAATGGTACAAAACAGATGAGATAAAAAGGGGAGGAAACTAGAGCTGGCCTTTCCAGCCCAATTGCTCGGTCATTTGTTCATATTCTTCTCAAGGTGGACGAAGGAAAACTGGAAAGTTTCATTTAATTTGGCCAGTACTTGAACATCATAAAGTCACAGAGCAAGACATGGCTGATGAGCGGGGCTGTGTTGTGGGCTCCTGCGGAAACTCCATAGGCTAGCAGTCACTGCATTGCACTGTGGTGGATTTGATTCTTGCATCCCTGTTGTGCCGAGGTCCGGGCTCTCACTGAGGTCTGCACTCAAAGGGAGGTGGGAGTCTGAAACCACTGTCTTGCAGCCAAACAAGATATTACCGTTTTGGCATTTAGTAGAAAGCGATGAGGTATATCACGCCTCTGTGTGAGACAGAGGCTTTCACTAAGCTCCTGGGGGTATTAGCAATGCAGTTCTTTCCCAAAGAAATGTTAGGGTGAGTGAGATGTTTTTTCTTTCAAAAAAACTTGTCCTACCATGTTTTCACTGCATATTCTTCCTCTTCAAGTGCTGAAAATAGTTGTCCTTGAAGGCACATGCAATCCATAACTAATGAAGGTTGCGGTAGAAGCATTACAGAATTGTTGTCTCCCATCAGATGCAGTGAGTGTAATAAAATCTAGTAAGAACCTACACTTTCTATTTATAAGATGCTGCAATGTTATCAACCCCATTTCAGAAAGCTTAATAGGGTCTGAAACAGGTTTAGCTAACTGGCAGGCACATGTCTGCAGCTATCTAGAACTGTAAGTTTCAGTCCTAGCAATCCCATTTCCTGAAAGCTTCTCTTTTATACGGAATAATAATTTACAATATTTTCCTAGAAAGCAGGAGAAAGTAAGGACAAACATATTATTTTCCATGAGCAACCTAGATATTACTGTCCTCCTGGACACAACAGTCCAAATGAATACTGAACTCTATTACTGAAGAGATTTGTATCTTTTAAGTGTCTAAAGAAGTTTATGTGCAGTTTAATAGGATCAGTATTAGCAGCATTAGCACTGATACTTAAATGGGAGCTCTGATCCAACCTTAAGCTCTGTGAGTCCTGAAGACAATACTTATTACAACAACATAAGTATCATCTTCAATGCCATTAAAATTAAATACGAGTACACATCAATTTCTGTGTCAGGAGACGTACTGTAAAGATCAACAATAATTCTAGCTGAAGGTCTCTCTGGAAGCCCATAAAGCCTGAATACCACAGTATGAGCTATACAGAAATTAGAGCTGTCTGAAGAGTACTTACGGATATAGAATGCTGTTATTTTTGTCTTTCACTTTTATAGAGCATTCTTGCAATTTAGAAATTCATTATAGTGAAGCGTATCTCAGCATTGTACACAAATGAGGATATTTGAAGTCTTTAACATTGTTATTTGTGATCTGAATTTCAAACCTGGGTACCTCAGTCATCTGTGTGTCATATGAATGTCTTCAAATCAGTTTTGAAATTTTGCAGTTCTGTGAATGGTGAAATATTCAGATGTGGTAGAGCTGAACTGAAATGCTAACATGACAAAAGAGTGAGATTCACTGGCAGGTCCTGACTATTTTGTGCCACTCTAGTGGCGCAAGGAAATAGTAAATCTGTGCTGTCTGTTGTGCTGTGGCTGGTCAATAACTGCCTTATGGCTTCAGGTGAGGAAAAATTTCTTTACTGAAAGAGTGGTTAAACATTGGAAGAGGCTGCCCAGGGAAGTGGTTGAGTCACCATCCCTGGAGGTATTTAAGGGACGGGTAGATGAGGCGCTTAGGGACATGGTTTAGTGGGCATGGTGGTGTTGGGTTGACGGTTGGACTCGATGATCTTGGAGGTCTCTTCCAACCTTAATGATTCTATGATTCTATGATTCCATGATTCTAGGTTAGCACAAGGTAGATGAAGAGTATTGGTGAATCTGGATCAAGTATTCACAATTATTCTTTCTTGCCTTCATCCGGCTTTGAAGAAAATATATTAACTGCATCCAGAACATAATTAAACTACCAGAGTTTCCAGTGCTGAAACAATAATTCTTTTAATAAAAGGTCTGTCAATAGTTCTTACCTAAAAGAGGTACCCAAAGTGAGCGCTTAGGGTCATTAAGGACCTAATGCTTTGGGACAATGAACTACTGCACATCAGCTTGTCTACAGTAACTCATCTGTGTTCAGGCTTACTGTAAACACTTCTGTGAGTCTGAGCCTTGGACTGTTTCATACAAGACCTTACCATGGTTCAGGACCTTCTAGGCCTTGTTCCCACAAGCCTTCTGAAGTGGCCTCCAGCACAGGTCCAGCTTTAAGCAGAGGCACTCCACCGAGCAACAGAGTCTGCAGATGAGCCTGCTGTTCTGCCCTCCTTCCTTCTTCATGCACAGCATTCCTTAGCATGCTGGGGGAGGCAAACAGACAGAGATACCCATCCAGCATTTCCGGCTTCATTTTCCTGATTTTGTGTTCTTTTACATTTTAACTCTTCTACTATCTGTTGATACTTAGATGTAAGATTAATTCCTAAAAAGTTTGTGTTTGAACAAGATCATCAATTCTGCCAGAACTCAGCTTTTGCAGGTGGTGCTCCTGAGAAAGCAGCATCCCAGCTGAGTGAAATGGGATGGTCATGCATGTTCCTCAAGGGTATCTGGTAGCAAGCCCCATTAGGCTACAGGAATGAAGGAGGGCTAATCCTATGGACTAAGAAAGGGTCTGAAAGATCTGTAGATACTGATGGGGATCTTGGTAGAGGCAGGGATGATGTTACTGGAGCAAGAAGGTGGGATGCAAAGAATTTGAAGCAGTGAGTTTGGTAAAGATATAAGACTCTAGGGTAGAAGCTGTTTTAGAATGAACCCATAAGGTGGAGCATAGAAGATCTGGCATGGGAAAGGTTTTAAAAGAAAAAGTTGGGTGTAGAGACTTCATAGAGCCAAAGGCAGAGTTTGGGGACACTAGGGGAAGACCAGAAAGATCACAGCTCTGTCTAAGGAACTTGATTTTTCGGACAGCGTATGCTCAGAAGGGTCAGGAAACAGAAAGGTCCTGGATTACAAGGAGCTCACCATCACCATGTGGTAAGCAACCTACCAATTTAAAGGTGAGAACATACTCATTGACTGGTATTGCTCTCTCCTCTGTTTCAGTTAAGTGATTTGATACACTCCCACCACATCTTTATTTTGCAGTTGAATCTAGTAATTCTGCTCAAAAAGAAAAAAACCACAATGCAACTGTCTTTGATATTGGTTCCAAGGCTGTGTTTAGATGAGGAAGGATCCCTAATGTGGTTCAGGGTTAACCTGGGCTGGCAGATTTGTCATTGCTCAGTGAGTAACTGAAAGGAGTTTGTGGCAAATTCAATAGCAACACAGAACAGCTCTGTCCCACAAGTACTCCTTTATACCAGTTGCATGTATTTGTTCTATCACAGGTACATTTTATTATGTATCTTTCATTTATTTGACTTCTAATTATTAGTAACCAGTACTGTTACTAATGGTAAGACAGGAAAAATACCTCAAAGAACCTGGGTGGGCTGGAAAGTTATAACTGGAAGGGACTTCCTTCATATGTCTTACCCATTTCTCTGTGCTGTAATAGCAGCTGCTTGGCTTTTTAGCATGGCCAGGACATGCCAGCACTAACACAGTGTCAGGAGGTCTCTGCGGATGGTTTCTGCAGAAAAACAGATCACCTGCACCACCACCCCAGACTCTGAGGGGATTCAGAGAACAGGACAAATTAACCTATCTTATCCTGTATGCTGTGGGAAAAACCCCTTGCCTACAGGGAAGGCTTTGGCAAATCCCTTCTCAAGGGGAGTCCATTACGTTCTCAAATTACCTGAGTAGACTAGCTGTTTTCATGGGTAACCTTCTGTCATATTAGAGGTGGTGATTAGGGAATTAATCTTTTACACATGCAGAGATGAAAAATGTCTGCAAGGTCAGAATGTAAATAAACAGCATTTATTTATCTCTTTTCCATCAACCTATTCATTCACCCTTCTTATGTATTAATGAAGTATCAATAGATGTATTAACAAAGAGGAAAACCACACTGAGATTTCCTATGACAGTGGCGTTCTTTTAGTAAGGAACTTTGAAACAATTTCATGAGCAACAGCCTGCAAACTACCCCGAAAAGCTACATCCTTCTGGAGTTCTAATGAGTTAATGCTTATTCATCCATTTCTAATGTTACACACAGTGTAACTCCAGTTACTGTAATGTCATATCATGGGAAAAGACAAAAGCTGTTTCTAAAGACCTGGGAACAGATTTCCCTGCATGCGTCTTACAGCAGCTATGTAAATTAAATTTATAATATTCATGTTGACACTAGGTGAAATGAAAAGTATTTTACTACATTCTAGAGGCAGAGATTTAACTTTTGCTGCAGAAGTTATCTTATTACCGAAAGTGTATGTGTCACTGATGAGAGGTTTAACAAGGCTAGTAAATGAGAAGTGCAAACTGTATTCTGTACTGAGTTTTGCTCAGCAGAGAGGTTTGACATTTCTGCTGATGTCAGCTGCCATGGTAGACCCTTGTCATTTGTACAGAAAAACACCACCTCATTACAAAGGATATAATTTTTTCAATTTTCTTTTAATCTCACCAATTATACCCCACACTTACAGTATAAGTGAATGACACTTTGTTCAAAACATGCCAAATTGTGCTGGTTTGGGATCATATGTCAATGTGTCTAGAACAAGGTTGAAACTAACAGCTAAAATATTTTGATACGTAATCTGAAAAGAATCATGAAACCTGTGAAAAGACCTTTTGAACAGTATTGTAAGGATGGCTTCTGCCTCTTACAGGCAGAATGAAACGGCATTGATATAATACCACATATATGTCAAATACATGTATTTTTATATTCTGGGAATGTAGATCTCTGCAGAACAGTAGCTTTTATTTATATTACTTGGTACAAACAATATTTATTTGTCTCAAAATGTTGTACATGGAGAACATTTCCTCTGGAGTTGTTCAGGAAAGACAGAAGTTAACACTAACAGAGATTATTGCAGTTCCTGCGGGAATTTTGCCAAGCTTGTTGAGTTTGCAGGGTTGTCAGCCTGCAAAAGGACAATAACAAGCCACCTTTAACGGTATTCTTTAAAATCCTGTCTGTCTCAAGAGGTTTCAGGTTAAGGTCCTCTCTGCAAAGTCTAGTTTCCTCAGCAGAAGTTCTGTCACCACTGTTCTCTATGTCCTGTGTGAAAATCCCCAGTACGAGTATTAGTTGCAATGTGAAACTAGTCATTTCAGAGAGTCACTCAGGTTATTAACACTAAAGGATGGAAATAAGTATTTTTCCAGTTTGAGGGAAGTTTATTTTGCACAAGACACCATTAAATGGAAATGCAGCTGTTAGAGCCCCTCAAGCAAGTTCGTTCTACTTATTAGGAAAATTGATAACTTCATTTTAACTGCTTTTGATTCAATTATAAAAAGGTGGTACAATCTGCAAATCAGGAACTGTAGAGCTGTGGTCACCAGTCACAGAGCAGCAGAGTATGTGCTTAAGCATGCTGTTGAGCTAACGTGTTGTTGAGCTGAGCTCAGAGCAAAGCGGACAGGACAGGGGCAGCATGATTGATGATGACAGCTAAATGAAAAGACGAGTTGTCCTTCCCAAACTGTGTATGAAGAAGATGATAAAAAAGGGGAGTTATCTTCTCCTTCATAATGGATGGCAGGTTTTAGTGGTTCCAGTTGCAGCTTTGAACTAGGTAAACACCTGGACTTTGAGCTGAAAGTATCTTCAGTATCATTATGTCCTGCTTAAGTATTCCCCCACGTGCATGGTCTCCTGGGCTGATCCCATTTCCCCTTCTACTCCTCTTCCCCTTAAGTAGTACTGGGGCAGCTAAAACAATTGCACAAGTACAGTAATTTACATTGTGTCCTAAACCAAAAGCATTCACAACATAAGAGTTCTGGACATTTTGCCTTGTTAGTGTTTGCTGTTGGCTCATAGAAAAAAGAAAACTTTCCAACAACTCACCAAATGTATCTGCGCACTGGGGAGCAGCAACAAAGGTTAAAATTTGTGAGAGAGATAGAAGAAAAGCAGATATCTGAAGGAGAAGTGAGATTAGGAGAGGATGAAAATAATGAATAGGGCTAAACTGAGGCAAGGGGTACACAGTAAATGTCTGAGGCAGAACAGAGAGATGCAAATATAGGTGGATGCTTTCCTGCTGCTCTCTCTGGGTCCTGACTGCAGCACAGGACAGTTTCACCCATCAGTGCAATCCTCCCCTCCAGTCACTCCATTAATCACTTGCTGCTGCTGTGTGTGAAGCACAGAGTGAGAGGGGTGCTCTTGTTAGCATGTAACCATCCTTCATTTCAGTTCCCAATGTCAGTCACAGACATCAGTCTGAACAAGCAGCGCTCTATACCTCAACGAAAAAAGCATGAGTCGGAAAAAAAGAAAGAAAAAGGTTTCTGAGGGTGATGGAGGAAGATAAAAGGAGAGGTATTGCTTGCAGAAAGGACATAAAGCAGGGACAAACCCCAAATTTCTCTGCAAGATGGGGCAATCTATTAAAACATTTTCTGCCAGAGTCATGGTTAAAATTTATCAAGCTATCAAGCTGGGAGTCTGCATTTTTTACCAAATTTGGTAAATAAGGACTCAATAAGGACTAATTATTTGTAGGACACTCTCTTTTCATATATGTGGTTGAGTCTTGCAGGTACCTACAACTGAGATGTAGCCAGGCTTCCTGTACTAGAGGGAGAATTCCAATTACTTTGCATCCTTAAAAGATGCAAAGAGGAGAACTAGTTGTGGCAGCCTAGGAGTTACAAAGGTCTTGCTCTGTTCCACAAATCAATTCTCATTTTCTTTATGTCATCTGCATTAAAATTTGTAAAACTGCTGTGTTTTATATGGCATGAACGACTGTGTCCTGTTGCAGTTATGTCCACTTAAACAAAACATTACAGTTGATCTCTCAGTTATGAAAGAAAAGACTGCATCCAGAAAACTGGAACAAGAGGTTTCACTTTGTGAAAAATATTATTGTTTAAAGAATAGAGTAAATATTAAATGGCCATTTTATTCTCCCATCAAGAATTCTAAAATCTGAAGTATTTTTTCTACACATACTTTTCTTGGTGTTCATATCACCAGGTCCATATCATTTATCCTGCCCTTGGCTATTAACTGAGTGTCTGGTAGAGCTGATTGACTGAGCTGAATCAGCTACCTCATATAGCCCAGAAATATCTGTGCTTTTTCTCTTGATTAGAGAAATTTGTACGCTACTAACATATATGGCTGTGAGTTGAAACATGCCAAAGGTTAACTACAGGTAGTTAATTTTTTTTTTCAGTTTAAATAAAATAATTTTTTTTTTAAATTTGCTTTTTCTGAAAGCCTGAATTTTCCTTTCACTGAGGCTGTTTTATATAATTTTGGCAGTGTAAAGTAGTTTTATGTTGAATTCAATTCAATTTATATCTATGTGAAAGACAAGCACCACTCTGCTTGAATGTGAATGAGAATTGTATACAATACATGTGTATATCTTGAATTTTGAACTTACAAATGAATGCAGTGAGAAGCACCAAGTCTCAAATGATCATGCCTCAATGGTTTCATAGTTTCTCTTAATGTTTTATTATCTCTATCGTTCAACTACAGGCACCGGTCATCCATCAATACCTCACCAAGCAAAGTGATGTTAAAACACAGAATAAAAAATATCGGAATTATCACAAAGACCTTCCACAATAGTTGGGCACAAAGTCCTGAAAAGAAAACTCATAAATTCCTCATAATTTTTATGAAAAATTTTAACATACCCAAGGACCACTTCAGTCCAAGGGAGTTTCAGCTTTTGTTGCAAGTATTTCATGCATCCCATTGTTATGTTTTGCTTATGGTTTCTCGCTCCTTGAGTTTAGTTTCATGTTCTTCATTTACTGAAGTGCTAGTAGAAGTTCAAATTTTTCATTTTTTTCTATAATCTTATTAATAAAAGACTAAGTAGTTTACCAACAGATAAATATTCTAATTGATTTCAGAGGCATTTATGGGTTCATCGTTACATAATGAAGTTCACCTTCTAAATACTAACAAGCTCCAAAACTGACCAAAATTAGGGTGGGTTTTTTTTACAGCAGCAGCAGCTAATGGTAGAGTCATGGTGTGGGATATAAAAATAGCAATAAAAATGGCAAATGGCATTTGTGTTTACATGACTCAGTGTGACTATATTCATGTTTACAATTCAGCAAACTTGAGAAAATACCTCTCTCCTGACCCTGACACAACACGTTGGCAGCTTTAGTATGAAATGTGCATTCCCGAGCTGCAGGTGATTCTCACCACAGAGGATCACATATTCACAACTACCCAATAAAACCTGAGAACTGGTAAAATGGAGGATAAAATATAACTTCAGAAGAATATTCAAAGGAAGCCACTCTAAAGTCAAAATCTTCAAACTAGATTTAAGGTTTGAAGTGAGGCGATTCACCTCAAATAGGAGCAAATAAAAGATACTTTAAAAGCATAGGATTAAAAACTAGACATAAAAGAACAGTGATACCCTCTTTTCAAGTAATAGAACAAACTATATTATGAGCAGCATTTTGAAGTGTACATCAAACTGATTTTCTCCTCTTTATCCTTTTTAATCTCCACCAGATGCACTTTCTTTAAATTCAAGTTTTACATTCCTAGCCATAACTTGTCTGAACACACGGAAAGAGCATTGAGAGACATTAGTGGCATTCTTTTTCTTTTTCTTTCTCTGTCACTCTATTTTTTACAGCTGCTGACGGCTTATCTTCTTAAGTTTTATAGACTTCGTTTACTTTATTTTCATCCATGTTTTAGGCTCCAAACAGTTCCATGCCATTCTGTGGAAAGTTTGCAGTGAAAAAGATGCACAAACACACAGATATATATATATATGTATGTATATAAATGACCCCAAAGAAAATCTGACATGATTGTTACTGGCATAGTAGAAAAAAGCTTTACAATGATATTTTAAAGCCTAAATGACAGAACATATCATGATTGAAATCTCAGAATGAAAATGCTGCAGGAGGTAAGAAGGGTTTTCATTAAGACACACCAATGCTCAGTAGCACTTTTTCTCAGTTGATCCCTCGGAGTCATAATTTTCTCAGGAATGATGAAATACAGTTTCCTTTCCCATAAACATTTTAAGCTTTTTTGCTTTCTTAAAAGACTGTCAGTAATGAGTTTCTCCTTTATTCTTTCCCTCTCCTCCCTTCCACCTCATTTAATTGTGGATCAGGATGGATTTGCCATTTTCACTGTTTCTTTTAATTAGAACTACATGTATGTGAAACAAACTGACGTGTTACTAGAGTCTTTTTGTCCTGTACAGGGAATATCCTAAAAAACCCTCTAGAATAGTTTTTATTCATTAAGGCAGCATGATATGTTTTAATGATGTTTAACAGAATCTGCACAATTTCAGCAAGTCTGTCTGCTGACCTTGTGCTATAAACATGGGGCATATTCCAAGGCTTAAAAAAAGGCAGCAAAAATTTTATCTTTATTTTATTTTTTCCTGAAGGTAACAAACCTGGCTGCTTGTTATTTATTGTGGACCTGTTCAGCTAGGTGGACAAGAATAATTGCATTTTTAAACATTGTCAAATCCACAAAACATAAAAGGTGCAACGCATATAAAGCTGGAAATAACTCTCAGTGAGGAAACTCTAGGATAAATGGTACAAAATAAACCCCTCGTACATTTGATTAATCAAATCTATTCCCCCTTTCCCCTCATCTTTCAAATTCATGGGCAAATGACATTTGCCTTTCCCCAGCATGCACCTCTCCATTAAACCAGGGAGTTTGCCTGGGGCCATACCTATATATCTGATCCATGCATAATGAAGCATGAAGCTGCCAATTGTAGGGAGCGTCTGCTGTGTCAGAGACTGATAGGCATTTCATTTGCTGAACTCCCAAGGGCCCTCACACATCTCAGGGTTCATGTAGTATTTATTTTAGGCACTCACATTTCTCATCTGTGAACTTCACAGCATATGTAGAATGAGTAACACAAGCTCTGCGTGAAAAAGCTCTCCAGGTAGTTTTAAATGTAACTCAGTGGAGTGGGGACATTGTAGGCTTGAAAAATAGGCTTGCATGGGAAATGAAGGAATATTAAGCTTTGTCCATACAACAGCTGTCTGAGTCTTTCACTGAATAAGAATGGCCTTATTCTAATAAGATCACTGCTCTACACTTCTAGCGCATAAATTGTTTTGTAGCATGCACTGTGCAGATCTACATTTTTCACAAATTATTGCTACTCTGCCATACTCTCTACAAGGAAATGCTCATGTGCTGTTTCTAAAGTGCAGTCTTGTTAGGTTTGAGGCTCACAGTCAGGCTGAGCTGATGGATAGCAAGCCCATATGCCGTGCATCTTTGAAATCTGAAGGCTGAATAACAATCCTGAAAGGATTGCTTTAGTTCTCAAAATCTGACCATACAGAATTAGTGAGGCAAATGTATGTCTCTTGTTTATTTTCGCTGGTAGGGATCTAGAAAATATTTCATATGCAATGCTTTCTTTTAGTTTTAACATGAGGGAGAATAGTAAAGAGAGGGAGTGATAAAAGAAATGTCTATTCTCCATTGGTATCTTTTCTGAATAGGTGTTTTTAAGCATAACAAAACCTTTGATATTTGCTTCTCTGTAGGTGAGGTGATTATGACAACTTTGTGAAAAATTCTCATATGTAAGCATTCAGAAGGGACATACTCCTAGGACTTGCAGCTGTATGATGTAGACTAGACAGTAAAACTGACATGCAGAAAATAGATCTGTTTGACTGCTTGGGAATTCAGCTTGTTTCTGGGAGGGGATAAATACTATGCTCCTGATCAGAAATATTTAAATATGTGCGCAATATGAAGCATTTCGCTATTTCACTGGTTCCATTGCCAGATTACTCTTGTAGAATTAAATGCCTTCATAGGTACAGGCTGTGATGAGGGACCAGACCCTCTGCTAGTTTGAAGTGCCTTTAATGGAGCAATGTCAATTTTAAACAGAAGCGTTGTTGCCCTATACTTCCATCTTCATCTGTTTATAACAGTCTGGTTTCATGGGTGCTCAGTGTCCAAATTTCTTTTGGGGATCAACTTTCTCTATTTTGGCCCTTCTTCAAGGAGATTCTGGTGTTTTTACAGTTACAAAAAAAAAATCTCCAAAGCTCTTTTCTGTGGTTTTTATATGTCATGTACAATTCATAATAGGCAATGCTGTGAATGAGACAGTTCACTACTATTAAGCTAATGAAATACAAAGTGTAAGTGGTTTCATTATGCCAGCAGCAATTCTTTCTTACATGTCATTGCAATACTTATTCCATAGTATGTTGTACAGTAGGAAATTCTATTGAAGATTTTTTCTTATTATTAACTTTGAGTTGTAAAAAGACATTGCAGAATCCTACTCCATGTATATATAATCTTGAAAACATGCTGAATGAATAGAGTTGCCTGCATGGAATTAGGGTATTACAATGATGAATGCAATCATGTTGTGAAAGGCTTTTTATATTGTTCAGACTCACACGAGAGTGCAGCAAGATTTGTTTGGCAAGTAGCATTTTGACATTTTCTGGCTTTCAAATTCCTAATCACAACTTTATCTTAATGTCGAGTTTATTTCTAATACATTATTTATGTGCACGTATATACATATGCCAAATGTTTTTAAAAGTGTGTACAGTTCATTAGCATGGCTGAAATCAAGTAGACATTATTGACAGAAGAATAATTGCGCAATGGTGAATTCAGTTCCTTTTGCTACAGATGCTACGGCAAAGCTGTAAGCTATTTTTAAGCTGCTTTATTGGTACAAATACATGCATGTGCAGGTGCCCTCGTTTGTGTGCATACATAATATATGCATGAAGACAGGTACTGCATGTATGTTTGTGCATACTTGGCCTACGTACACTTATTTTCTTTAATTGTTGTGTTCAAAAAGACAGTAAGATGTGAGAAGGAAGGACGCAGACATCTCCTGATTCATGTGTCATCTACAACGCAGCTGACTGCATTGCAGGTCTTCTCCTGCTGCCAGCGGAATTGAACCATGATGAGGAGGGACCACCCTCTAATGGAGAAAAATAGTATTTCTGTTTCAGGCCTCATTTGAATATTGGCTTTCAGCTTTGCCTTTGTAGCATGGCTGCAGCATGACGCAGTGAAGCAGAGACCACACAGTACCTTAGCACAGAAGGGGCAATTTACGGACAGCTGGCCCCAAAATGTGTCAGATGCTTTCCATTCAGATTGCTCCCATTACTTTAATCCTGTGGCATAGAACCTCATCTCTGAGTTTAGTTTTTAGTCAGTTTGTATTTTGTACATGTCAACAAGCATTTTAGACATGTAAATCCTAGTGGCATAAATGGACAATTCCCCCCTGAATCTCACCAAGAAAAGCAGTGTTCTTAATAGAAAGAATTCATAGTCAGGCAGTGGTAGCGCTTTCTGTGAGCAGTCTACTTTTGAAGCCTACGTGCATTTCAGATTAGTTTTGTAGATAAAAAGAAAAACATTTTATCCTTCTTGAAAGCTGGCTTAAGTATCATGCATGAAAAAGCTCTAGCTTCACAAAGACATATCCTCAAATGCAACAAATATTTTTCTCAACAGTTCCAAAAGTTCATTTCCACAAGCAATCTGTTTGTTGGTTGGTTGTTTTTTTTCAGTTGGTATATTAATTTAGAAATATCTGTTCATGCTGTTCAAAGGGATAGGCAACAGGAAATACCCAAACTCTCTATCAGAGAAACCACATAAATAACACACTGTATGCACATACAACCTCCTGAATTTTCATTGTTATTAGGTGTCCCTTTAATGAGCACTAAAAATACTTCTTAGCCAATAGAACTAATTCATTTATTCGATGCTGAAAGACTCAAACCCCTCCAAGTCTATAAGCATAATCTTATATGTATTGTTCTTTTTAGTTTAGGTTAACCTTAAAAGGTTATAAATTATGTTTTCCAGTCAGTGGGTAATTCAGAATTCACACCTGCAAAAGTCTGCAGAGCTGTTGTAATGAAAGATAATATTCAAATGAAATTAATGAAAGCATTGTTATGCAGTTTGTAAGATGTAATTACATTTCACCTCTCTAAAATCCCCCCTGATTGCTTCAACAACAAATGAAGACTCTTCCTAAACTGCTGTGTGTTACTGCTACACATTATTGACAGCAGACCTTGACAGAAAATTCTCTAGTATTTGATTATTTTTTTAATTTTAAATGATGCTTAGAAGTACACACATCTATATGTACATATACACATACAGACACATATATATAAACAAACATATATGTGATTTGTTTGGGGGTTTTTGTGAGCTGGTTACAAGGGAAACAATACGAGTATACAGCAAAGAGAACTGTTTATATGCTCCCCTGTGCAGGAAGCACTCACTTGATGTCAAATAAAGCAGCATACAATGACATTTCCTCTTTCTGGCCACTTCTTTGTCCAGGTGGCATTTGTGTATAATATTCTTTGCAGTGAGAAGATTGCATGGATTGCAGCTGGGAGGAGGGATGCTCGGGGGGAAAGTCTGGCTCTGCATGTGTAAGAAAAGCCAGCTGCAATCTGCCTCAGAATTTCTGCTTTCCATTCTTAAATTTGTTAAGTGCTCTGGGATGATGAAAAATACTATGTAAATGAAAGATATTGAAATTCACATCTAAATGTCTGAACTATGTTGAAGAAATTGAGAAGAGAATACAAAGAATAGAGAAGAAGGGAGCACAGTCTGAGCAATACATTTTCACAAATTAAGAGCTGCAATAAATAATATATGCTATTTGATTCATTCAGCTGAGTCAATCTCTGAAACACCACTTTTTTTTTTCCTCCATTGCCTTATAAAGTTCACCTTACAGAAGTGAGATTGCAGAATTTACCAACTCAGTCCCATGAAACTTTGCATTTCAGCTGCTACTTTTCTGTTTAATGACTCGCATGCTTTTATCCAAAACTAATTTTGTGTGGATGGAGGTGCCAGTACCTATGCTAAAACACTAATACATATGCAGGTTGTAGCACACTGGTCTATAGAGTTCTGCAGTCAGTCTTGCTACTGTCACTATTTGATCTGAAAATTACTCTGATATTTATAAAATTGAACTCTTAGTGCTCCTGAGGCATTGGACTTTTGGATTATTTTTTTCCATTTTGCCAGGGAAGCAAAGACAGTTGTGCAATGCAATCACAGCATTCTGGAAATTGATGATGAAAACGTAGTATGAAGTTGAAGTTTTACATTATGAGATTCATTCCCAAATTTAGGAGAGGGGCATCATAAAGACATTGACCAATGAGTTTTAGGATGATGTCTGCCTCAGTTATACTTATGTGCACCTCAAATCTAAGCTGGCTTTCTAAGGCTCCATCTGTTGTTAAAGTAAAAAATTTTAATCTCCTGGGGGCAATTCACCCTACAAATCTTAGACACCTGATACCTATCTTAAGATTAGAGGAACCATTCATTTGAAAGTGTGTCGCTCTTCCTTGACCACAGGGGGAGCATGAATAATGAATTTGTCTTAAATGCCTAATTTTCAGGTGTCTAAAGTATAATGAACCCCACATTACACAACTAGATTAGCATTTAGATCCAAATTAGCCACAGAAAAGACTAGGTACAAAGCAGAGCCATTGGTGAACACCATGCTGATACTTTAATGTATAGGCTACCACCTGAACTTTATGTGTCTTTATGCAGGTTTAAAACGGTGCTAATAAAATAACTACCTCAGAGAGCTGTTGTATCTCTTCACAGACCTGTCATAGAAAATGGCTTTGAGATGTTATGGTTAAAGACTTTGTAGAAATGCAAATGAAGGATTCATTGGGTGGTAGCTTGTTGCTCACTGTACAGCCCATGTCCCAATTTCTTGGTCAATTTCTTTCTTCTTTAAAACAATTCTGAGTTGAAATAAGGGGAAGAGGCTAGAAAGGGGGGAGGGGGGGAGAGGGGAGAGAGAGAAGGAAAGGAAGAGAGAGAAGGAGAGGAAGAGAGGAAGGGGGGGGGGGGGGGGCGGAGAAAAAAGAAAGGGGAAAAAAAAGAAGTTAATACGAACATTTGTCAGTCAAAGGGGGGGGGGAGAGAGAGAGAAGAGAGAAAAGGTTTTGTCTGGAGCACAACCTTCGCATATCTCCATTGAGGGTGTTATCCCAGCATTTTCCAAGTCCAGGCATCATCCTTTTCTTCCTTTGAAACGTTGCTGCCAGTACTCCTATGGGGTGTAAAACTGCTCACATCTCTTGGCTCCTATGGAGCTTTGTGGATTTACTCCATCTGAGATATTTAGCCATTATCTGAAAACTCCCATTTGATTTATATACAATGGGTTAAATTTGGTGGCAGTAACATCACACAATCCTCCTGGCTTCCGAGCAAATTCAAGAGTATAACTGTTGGCAAAGGCTACCCCATTTTGTTTTAGCAGAGCACAGCTCATTTAATCCTTTTAAGACTTGGAATCACTGTTATCCATAGTCTGTCTGTCTTGAACTCTTATAGTAGGTGCTTTTATTACCTGATTAATTAGGAAGCAAAGCAGAAGCAAGCTGTCTAATGATTTCTGTATCCTCCTTTTTTACCTGTCAATAATAGGCTACCCAGCTCCACATTTTGAACTAGCACAGCACCGACTTCTTGCCTTCTTGCAAGAGAAAAGATCCATCTGGGAGAAACATTGCACGTTCACTGGAATAACTTCCAAAGATAGACTATAGATAATTCACTTGTCTATTTATAAAGGATTTTGGGGCGCAGAGGACTTTGCATGTGACAGGGTCTTAGACACAGTGGTCAGTCAGAACATTCCACCAAAAAGTTCAGATTTTGCAGTTCTGAAAGCACCAATCTGCCAGGAAAAATTTTCCAGGGCTCATTAACAAAGCTGCACTTCCTTGTTAGCCCTGGCTCCCTTGACACAGCATTAGTAACTCACCCTTTCTCATCACAGCAGAAGTAGCTTTCAAATCTCCCCCATGCACTGAAAGCAAGGAGACAGCTTCAGCCATGGCCCTGCTGCAGGTTCTTCTTTGCTACCACTCTGTACTGCAAATCTGTTCTCACCCTCACAGCCGATGGGAGAACACGCAGCTGGACCTCGCTGCTCACCAAAAGCTTGTGTTTGTCTCCGTTCCTTTACTCGGGGAAGGCTGTTATTGCTCAACCATAATGAACTTATAAAAGAACAGTTCCAGCTCTATCCAGCAGTTTGCAGTAGTGTGCATACACACACATATGTACAAACATACACACACAAACCATTTTGGTATGCAAACCACAATTTTTTTTATTCACTTTTACATTTACAGTTTCTCCTTCTCCTGTCCAGCCATGAATTGCATAACCATGGATTTATTTTGAATTACTCAGCTTTTCAGCAATCTTTGTGAAAGACTGGCAAATTGTTGGCAAATATTGTAGAAAACAGCCTATTTTCTGTTTTATACAAGTATTTAGATGGAGATATTAATCACACAGGCCCCAGAGCCAACAGTTCTAGCTCTATCACCAAAAGAAAAAATAATTTGAATATGGTGTGGTGGTCAGTAATATCACATTACTAGGCTTTTCTCCATACAACACACTAATACATCAATATACATGCAAAGCAGTGTTAGTATCCCAGAAACTCTTATACTGTTTCTACAACAGGCCTATTTTTCATATGTTATCACCCAGCATAATTGTGGGAGTAAAAGGTCAAAAATGCCTTCCTTTTTTATTACTGTATAGAAATGTCACAAAGCCTCTACTCTTAAGAGTCTGTCTCAGGTATGAATGAGGGTCAGAGGAATACAACACTCCCACCCTTTAGGTTAGAAAAAGCAGATCATCTAACTGGAAACGTTGTGGCACTGCCTGTGCAGTACCAGCTAGAGGAAACCACAGCCAGAGAGGGATGCTTGTGCTGCTGTACTAAAGGTTCCTACGAGTGGTGATGCCAAGGATGAAATTGTCAGTAGTGAAAGTAAAGACACCTTACTTTACACAAAAATTAGACAAATAATAGGTCTATCCTGAGGAAAATCATGGTGGTTGTCTGTCTGTTGACAACAAGACAGACAGAACTGTTCTGTTGAACACAATTTTTGGTGAACAGTGGCCTTTTTAGAAACAGTTTGTAAAGAATTTGCATTTATTTATCTAAATTACCTTTATAAAACATAAAACTGGAGGATTTAAGTTCAAGGGGAAGAAGGGATTAAAAAAATGTGTAAATGTTCTTAGGAAGCTCTTTGTCCCCAAACTTCTGGTTTTGTTTCTTTTGTATCCTGAAATGAAGCAGCACTTTCCAAAAGCTTGTGCTTTATGCAGAGATCAAATTTTGAGTTAATTCTGAAGCAATAGCTCAAAAAATGTTGCCTTTTAATGTGCAAAGCATGAATAGGCTGAAGTACTTAGCTTACCAAACAGTTTTTCAGGCAAAAGGTCTGCAGGTTATGTTATATACAAATATTTGTGCAGACATATTTCTTTCAAGATCATGCATTCACTAGCATTTATATCCAATGACATAGACACAGATGTTTTATAAAGCAAAAGTTGTGTACATAAAAATAGAAAAGCAACCTTTGGGAGCTTAAACATTTGGTTAGTTTTAGGGAAAATCTTAAAAGTAATTATTTGTTCTTTTGTCCATGTACAAGGGACTTGAATATATTAGACACTAACATGGCAACTTGTCACTCTATGTAGAATTCCCACTGCCCCCAATGGTGGTGAGCAATATACCTGGAAAGTGCTTAATGGATCAGGTGACCCAGAAATCCTTTTATCTATATTGGCTGACTATTTCTAATAGTGAACAGCTTCATTTTTCAGTAGCACAGAGATTCTGATGTACCAATAGAAGGGAATAGAAGTTTGATGCTATTGTTTGGTCCCATGTAAGTACATACATCTAAGTACATACATGACATGTAAGTACATACATGACAGACATCAATGTATGTCAAAAAAAAAAAAAAAGTAGTAGTGATTTGGAGTGATTTAGAGTCTCCTCTCAAATAAGCAACATGACAGCCAAAATGGATCGACATTCTTTCTGAAAGCAGCCATAAGGCAAAAAACCCCAACCCCCAAAGAAACAAAAAACCCCCACTTCAGTACCAGTAGTAATAATAATAAAATAAAAAGCTCATTGTAAGATTGCGAGAAGTTTTTATGACTGAGTGTATATGGAAGGCCTATCTATTTCCAACCTTGAATAAAAAGAAGATATTTTCTTTATATTTCTGCTAAGGCTTTAACTTAAAATGAAATTGGAAAAAATAATAATGTTCATCCTTTGCTATTGCAATGTCCCTGAAGTCTTAGAAAATTCATGTAACTTTAAAACATTAAAATGAGTGGGTTTTAAAAAGCAGATATAGAAAACTAGTTCAGCATCTGGTTTCTAATTTTTTTTTTTTGCAAACATTATAAACCTTGTAATTGTTTTACCTGATTCATACAAATATAGTATTCTTAGCAGTCAGAAATAAGAAAAGTTGTATTTTGTAAATCAGATCACACCATTCCCAAATAAGCGTAACATCCGAATGCCAATATTTCCTGCTAGATGCCCCAAAACGACTATTCTGAGCACAGTGTACTGTTCCTACTTGTTGCCTGTCCAGTGAAGTTCATATCCACTTTTGTTGTCATCTTGTCCTGTCCCCTTCATAAACTGGGAGCCGTTGTCACTCTGAAGTCTTCCAGGGTTGCTTATTCACTGCTCTCTCTCCCTCTGTTCTGCTGTCTTTTGTGCTCTCCAAATAGCTCTCCACCTCTCTCAGACCTGTCCGGTCATTGTTCACCTCGTACCATCATTTAAGTGGCTGCTTTGTAAGTTTAAGTGCTGCTCTCTCACTCAGGAGCATTTTATGTCTTTTACAGTGGGGCAAATAGTGATCCAAGCTGAAGATCAGCAGAACCTAATTTGCTCCACTACACACATATAGAACATGTTAAACCAAACTGAATTCACATGTGCTGTACAGCTTCTTGGTGACAGCACTCAGGAGTTAACAGGGTCCAGCGTGTCCATTCCATTTCATTCCTTTTACTTTGCCTTCTTCCTTTCACCTTCCTAACAATTTAATAATTTTTTTTTTTGCTAAAAAAGGACATTTTTGTGGCTATCCTTAATGACTAATTTTGTCCAAAGTTATTTGGGCATTCATCTAACATATCTGGAGCATTCTATTCTAAAAATAGAATCTTTAAAAAACAAACAAACAAACAAACAAAACACCAACAGTAAAGATATAACAGAATTTTCACCTTAATATACAGCTCCTTCCTCCATTCTCTGGGGAGTCACTTGGGCAATGCAAGCTGTAGTTCAGGATCTGTCTCGGTTATCAGAATAGTGTGGTTGAGAATGATGGGATTTGTATTCATAACTGGTAGGATTCATTACAACAGAATAATTCTGCTTATAAAGGGTTGTTGGCATGATGCAGCTGTTATTTTCCATATGAAAATTAAAAGGTAAATTAGACCAAAGTCAGTTACAAAATCATTTAACTTCAGGAAAATTTCATCCTTAGAATGAAATAGCCTTGTGGAAGAGTAAGCTGAGGAATGTAACCTTCAAAACAAAAATTGGTTGTTTTGTGGGTTTGGGTTTGGGGTTATTTTTTTGGAAACTGTTTTTTTTATCTGCAGAAGGCTTGATGTGGTCTGTCATGGTCTTCCTGGTTTCCTTTGGTACATTCCAGACACATTCCCTGCTCCGCCTGCCTTTTATTTTGATTAAAGCACAGCTAGGCTACTTGCTACCTTTTCACTTCTCCACATAAATGTTTTTGTACTGCTCTGGATAAATTATATCACTAATAAAGAACCTTAAAATAATGTTGACCTCCTTACAAATAAATTGGGTGTAATATTAACATTTAACTATCAGTCCTTCTAGGCTCGTGCTTTTGATCTCTTTTTATGACTAGCCAAAAAGGAATGTACTTGAAGTCTTATTCAGTCTAAATGTGTTGCCATAATCAACCTTACACTCTATTATTACTTGCAAAGTTTTGACTGATCTAAGCGTGTTTTCAACTATTGATTCATGTTTAATAACAGCCATATCAGGAAAACAGTCTAAGCTTTATTATTTTGTAGATTTTGCCCTTAAATCACTTGTATTAATCATGCTTGACGACTGAATATTCAATACTCATGACTTTCTTTTCCTTTTTCCCCTCCACCTCCTTCATTTCACACTTCTATAACTTCTTTGATCTCTTATTGTCAAGCCTAGAGCCAGAGTGAAAATCACTGAAGTCTGCTTTTGCCCTATTCATTTAAATGTCAAAGGATCAAACTTTCAGTGTCTTCTGCAGAGTCCCTAGCACAGGCAAAATAACAGATATTTCTAGGTTTGATGCTGTACGAAGACAAGGAAAAGAAGAGGAACAATCACTCCTGTATAATCAGAATAATATATTTGTGCTTTCTATTCACATCTCACTATTCCAGCAAAATCTAATGGGTAAAATCAAATATATGTCAATTGCACCACAATTCTTCAGATTTTAATTAAATCTAGGACCCGAGGTTAGAAGAAATAGGGTTCAAAAGCCCCCCTCTCCAAAAGTGGGATGCTTTTCTGTGTGACTGTTTGTTCTTTTTTCATCCCAAGACTATTAACTGTTTGCATTTTCACAGTATACAAAAATGGACAAAAATCTCACATGAAAGTTTTTTCATTTTGCTTGCTACTGTTAGTGCTTCAAATATTGCCTTTGGAATAGTAAGACACAAAATTTTTAAAAATAGTGAGTTTTGTCTCTGTCTTCATGTCAAAGGCAAGGAACACAGGGGTTAGTACTTCTTCCGGTCATAGCAGAGTCTCAGGGAGAGATCTGATCTCTTTCAGCATTAGAAATGGAAGAAGTTACACAAAAGGAGCTTCTATGCCTGAAATGATTCACCTGTCTCTAGCTTCTGACTTTTTATTAAAAGTAAGAGCTGTCTTCCCTTTAATTCGAGTGCCACTAGTTTCAGGGATCCTGCCAACCTCATAACTTCTGATTCCCTTTCACTGTACTGGTGCTGAGCTGGAGAGTTTCACCTCTGTCACAGCATGGATGCAGCGGTGTCAAAACTCCTTGCAGTCAGCATATCCTCGGTTTATTCTTATTTTCTTGGGTGAGTCATACATACAAAAATGTTTTGCACTGCTCCCTGAACCTGTTCTGCCAGGTACTGACCACTCTTTTTTTCAATGAAAGTCATTCAGATTGTCTAAAGTAATAAGCTGTCCTACAAATTCAACACATACAATACAAAGGAAATTGCACTTAAAAACTGAATGGGATCTGTTAAATCCTGTTTAAAATATTTCATTCACTATACATTTTGTTTAAGGAATGCTGTAGGAAGGTCAATATTCATTCACTGAACCTTAATGTTACTATGTTATGCAGAGCTGCAAGAGCCTGAGATGACAACTCACTTGATGGGGATCCTTTCAAAGAAACATTTTTCCCAGTAAAACTGTTATTCCAGCTGCCTTCTCAATACATCTTAAATATTTGAAGACAGTTAATTATAAGAAAAATGAATCTTGCATGCAGGAATATGACTTTAGTATAATATAAAAAAAGTAATATTATCATTATTTGCACTCCTGAAAGTAAATATCTCAGTTCCAGCACTTGAGAGCAATGATTATTTCCATGAAATAAGGAAAGATAATATTTTATCCTCTCAATAGTTCCAGTCGATATTTATTGTGAACTATAAACAGTGATGACAAATGACCTCCTTTGGAAACGTTGTGGGTTTTTTTCCCCCTTAGGTTGACTTCTCTAATCAGAAAGGGAAAAATACAGTCCTATCACTGAAATTATCCAAACAGTAAATGAGAGCATAGATGGAGAGAAACACATTGTACCACAGAATCTCTCTGCAAAGGATGAACTTGTCTATACATAAAAGTATTAGAAACAGGTGTGCACAGGTATATGCCCAATTCTATAAGCTGATAAGCACACCCTCGTTACAGAAGGGAAGGGTCCCCAATGTTTTACAACCTCAGCTATGGGAACTAGAAATCCAACTAAGATTGGATTTCTAGTTCGGTCAGAATGAAGACACACTTGATTGTCCTTTAACCCAAGAGAAGAATCTTGTGTTGCCAAAATTCATAAAAGTAAAGTCAGATGTAAAAGAAAAACAAAATACACTATTAGAGAAGAAAGTTATCAGTGATATTGAAATTATCTCAGCAAAGGGGAAGCTATCAAGCTCCAGTAGTCATTGGTATTATTTTACTATATTCAAAATGAATATATATAACCTGGATAAGTTTATAAAGTAAAACATAATGATGATAACATGGGAGCTAATACATTTGGTAAGAAATTGTTGAAAGTGTGAAAGTGTGACAAGCATGTAAATAAGATATTTTCCTCCTTAGATTCCCCTGTAAGTTTGGCATTAGCCCTGCTGGCCCTGCTGCATCAAGTGCACATATTTGCTTAAATCTTTACTTAAGTCCCCAAAGTCCTTTTGGAATCTCTAGTCTCGCAGAGAGACCCCCAGTCCTTCCAAGCGTAGCCTACCCTTTCTATTATTATCTGCACAAATTTGTGTTTGGGTATACCACTGTGCACTTTGCTTGTTGCCAGGTCTCCAAGTGATTCAGATTATTCTGAACTGGTCACCTGTCCTCAATCATTGCATCATCTGTAATACTAGATAACTTTCATGTTTTCTTCCAAGCCATTAAACATAGCGTAGCACTACCAACAGAACCCAATTATAAATGTAACAGCTCAGTGATGACTCCTTGTTTATAGTTTCACCCTGTTAATTTCTACTCCATTCAGTATATGCTATATTCCTATTAGATTACTACTGACATAAAAGGTATTTAATTTGATATGTCCACAATATCTGTTCTCTGGAGAACTTTCCTGCATTGTTAGAGTTAGAAATTCTGCCATTTCTTCACCTATTAAAGATCCTTTCTTTATTATTATTATAAGGAGTTGTTTAAAGTTATTATCTTTCACTCTGCTGGTGATACATAATCTTATGTGCTATAACTTTATCAGTTGAATTGCATTACTTTCTCCTCCTATCAGCACTTACAGTTTTCTTAGCTTTATAGCTGTTCCTTAACTTTTATTTTGTAACCAGTGAAGTTGTAATTATGGGCTTATGACTTACGAGGCATCTAGTAAGATGCTTTGACACATTTCCTAATTATCAATTATATTTTTCTATTAAATTGTCTCTTTCATCTGGCTTTGGCCACTTTATCCACACTTACTTGAACTAGCTCTTTATCGAACATGTCTTCAGAGTATTGATGGACACAGAGTTTCTGACTCAGCCTCAAGACCCTCTGAGGTGTGATACAAAAACTCTCAAACTCTGAGATGAATCCTCACCTTATTCTTAAACCTCCTAATGGTCCCATCTGCCAGAACTCATGCAGGTGTGGCACTGATGGTATGTAACATGATTCATCTCTTGAGTTCAGCTTACCCTCAGAACCAGTTCCCTAAAGGATTACATTTCCAAGTCCTGACCTTAATTATGTCTTCTTTGTGTTTAAACCTTATAATATAAACCTGAAGGGTCCATCACCTGAAAGATAATACAATGGCAACCTTCAAGATCAGCCCTTTTCCTACCTCAAATTCCTTTACAAAAATATACCAATACACTGAGTTCCTATATCTTTTTATTGCCCACTCATAACACAAACAGCAATTTTGCCTTCAAACCTTACAGCATGTCAACCAACCGTAAGGGAAGATAGGATAAGTAGCTTGACAGACCATGATCTTCTAAATCCCTGTAAGTACCCTCTGAGTTTCAAGAAAAAAACACTGGCCTTTTGAAGTGACAGATGCTCTTAATACAACCGGAGACAAATGCTTGGCTCAGTAGATGGGGTGGTTGAGACCGTAGACAATATATTCCATTTTGTGACTCAAGCACAGTTGCCCTAAATCTACAAGCTACCAGCTTTTCCTGGAACCTTCGCTTCTTCCTAACTTCACAGATAAGCTTTGCACAAGCAGACTGAACAGTAGTACCCTGATCATCATGAAGTTCAACCCCCTTCTTATTTCAGAGCATCTGAAGAGAATACAATAGCTTGTATGATTTAAGGTTAGGGAACTGAATCCTAATCCTAATCAAAGATGGTCAGGAACTTCTGAAGATCTGATAAACATAAAGTGACCTGCTGACTATCCTTAAGAGGTGAACTGAGGGATACTAACCTCTAAATCACTCTCAGAACCATCCCAAACATCAGTAAATCTGGTCTCAGGAGAGGCAGCTTTCCAAACCCTGACCCAAATCCACCACTCAGTCTTATGTGCTCAGAGGGAACCTCCACATCACATTCAAGAGGATGTATGGCTGTAACAACAAGGCAAATTCCTTCTTCCCAAGTTAGCATGCTACCCAATACACCCAGGAATCAACTTCCCATACCCAAGCCATGCCCCTACCCCTGTCTCCAGTGTACTGGCTGGTCCATCACATGAGAAGAAAATGTGGCAGTCTTCAAGATCTCGAAGCCACCGAGGCGAAGGGCTCCGAAGCGGAGGATCGCGCCGGGGGACCCTTCCTGAAGCGGCAAAACCGCGGCAAAACCCGCAAGAAGCAAAGG
>NW_008825566.1:5650557-5653190 GCF_000699105.1 Pygoscelis adeliae | reverse complement strand
ACGGGTAGATGAGGCGCTTAGGGACATGGTTTAGTGGGCATGGTGTTGTTGGGTTGACGGTTGGACTCAATGATCTTGGAGGTCTCTTCCAACCTTAATGATTCTATGATTCTATGATTCTAAGATCAGCCCCCTTCACATCTTACTGGCCTCTGCAAAACACGCCACCGCCCTCAGCTCACATGGACCTTGACTCCAACCCTGCACTGAAGAGCACACTTCCACAGTGGGTGCAGAGTGAGGAGAGGAAGGAGCATCAGTCCCACCTCCTATGATGTGGGACAGCAGCAGGGGAGCCTGCGGTTCTCCCTCTGCATCATCACTTTTGCCTGCATACTTCACTTCTATCCCTTACCCTCAATTACAGATATCAACACTGCCAGCACTCCTGTCCAGCCTGAAAACGAGACCACCATCATCACCACTACTTTCACCACCAGAATGAGCCCTGATGTTGGTCACTGACAGTACTAGGGCTGTAAAAGAACTGTCACCATCGTCTTTCTCGATGTACTTTCTCCACTATGAGCACCCAGACTGAATGTTAGCACAACTCTTACCTTAACCCTAAGCCCATGGTGAAGGTATCTATCCATGGTCTTAAAGAAAGATGAGGCCATGGTGGTTATGAATACTAACCCTATTTTTCACTCTGCAAATTCTGGCAGGTATGCTTCTTTGCAGACCGATGAAGCTTATAATTCCCAAACCCTACAAGCCTGTGCAGAGCCCTCACATCCTGTGAGTGGGAAGGCCTATAAGAAAGAGGATAGGTCTGATAAAACCCAGTTTCTTAATCCATTGAACTCTGCAGCATACACCAAAATAAAAGCTCCCAAATGAATTAGATAATCAGTCTGTAATCATAAGACCCTTAACCACACTCACAGTTCATGTAAACACCCACCAAGAGACCAACGTCCTGCATGACTCTGCAGTCCTTGCAAGACTCACTAGTAAGCTGGAAAATACAGATTTTTCAAGCCCTTTTTACTCCTAACCCTATCCTTACTATAATGGTAATTAGAGCCAGGGAATAAATCCCTGAGCTAAATGAGATCCTATTATTTTGATCCTATTAACACCATGCCCTCTTCCTAGCCCTGCAGGCTCTTTTGAATCCAGAAGTAATCACGGCTCTGAATGTCTGCATTCTCAAATTCTAACCCTAACACCACCCCTGAAGTCTAACCCTAATTAAACTTAACTTTAATTATTGAACGACCAATTGTACCTTAAAAGAGAACATGACTCATCAGACCTTTCCCTAATTCTGTGGGCCCTTCAGTGACTGCTAATAAAATGGAATTTTGAAGGTTTATTCCCAAGTCCCTCCCTGAACTCACACTGTACTCCCATCTCTACTTACAGCCTACAGTGAATGAAACACATGATACTGTCTTCTGTGGACAGCATTCCCTCCTCCTAACTTCTAACTCTACAGTAATGAACTGAACTTTTGAAGCTTTATATTCCCAAATTCTACATGAAATCTCAGCCTTAGATCTAAAGTTAATTGTAGCAGACTGATTGGCTCTTAATAAGCCTTAACCCCAAATCTAATCCAAACATTATGATACCAAATGGATTGGTAACTATGCCAACAACAAAAAAAACCAAAACAACAAAAAACTAGCTTTGATCCTCATCAACAGTAGCCCACTCCCTTTCTCCAGGGCCTGTAAAAGTTAACACAATAGATTGCAGGAAACCAGAAGGTTTTAGAAGTTCTGAATACCTCTTTCTAGCTAGTTCTTGGGCCTTGGAGAACCCAGTAATGAATTAGATTAATTAGAGGTTATATTCTCAAACTCTAGCCTAACCTGGAAACTTTTTATTATAAGGTTATAAAAAGAGAATTTAATGAATTTTTAGCACCAGCTCACTCTCTATCTCCTTGAATCTCACAAAATCCAGCTATAGATTTGCTTTCAAATTGGTAGACACCAGACCCTTAATCCCCAGCTTTATTTATCACCAAAAGACCAATCTATGCAATAAAAGATAATGAAAAGACATCAGCCTAACCCAAGCAGCCAAAGAATCCAGTATTAAGGTAGCCTCTTGGTATTTCCCTAGATGTAGTCTTGATTCGAAATATTCTTCCTCTAAATGTAATTAGAAATATAGCTGAGACACATTCCTACATTAGATGCAAACACAGAGGGGTGGATGTGCTGCTGACACCACTTTCCTTTCCACTTTTGCTGTCTTTATAATGTGAAACTACCAGTATGTGTGACATACTCCAGTTTATAACATGAGAGTGTATGGAAATTTTTGAGAGTGGGATGGTTCTAGAGGACTGTGTAGGTTGAAGGGAGCCAAACACGTATGGTATTTTTCATACTGGGTAATACTGTGATCAGCCTGATGTAAAATGTTTCCAGGAATAAAAATCTGGGATTTGTTTTAGAGGAAACTAGGCTGTTCATTCCAATATTGGAGATAGGAATAAACTAACCTTTATGCAATGTGGACAAGTTAAATTCTAACAGCATTATAAAGTTTGGTTGTACATCCAAGCAGATAGATCTCCCTCCTTTGCTTGGCACCTAGTGGAGTCTTATTGCAGGGTCCATTTTCAGATGCAACCTTCGACTTGCCAGAAGGTAGAAGGAAACTACATTTAG
>NW_008825566.1:5646610-5650530 GCF_000699105.1 Pygoscelis adeliae | reverse complement strand
ATTTTATTCTCTGTCCCTAAGCATCTGCTCCTGACCACTACCTAAAACAGGACTGCATAATCCCTGGTGTCTGACACAGAAAAAAAGCCATGCACATGTTTAGCTTAGGGGCCAGACCCTCAGCTACAGTTAATCTGCAGATCCACTAAAGACAGATCATAACCTGAGGATATGGATCAGTGAACACTGAGAACTGCAGGATCTAGTCTATTATTTTACAGGTTTTGAAGACTTCCTGATTATTTTAAAAATCATTCACAAATCCTTATCCCCGCACAATTATTGTACAAGTCTAATTGATGTACAACATCAGAGGATCATTTGCTTCATACTGTACCTGACACATCATTTTTCAAACAGAGATTACTATTAGTCATCTCTCTTCCATGTTTTGCATAGGTCACTAAAGTAGCACCAATCTGTGCTAACATGAAGTTTAATCTGAGTCATATTCTTATCACAGCTACAATGGTGTAAATGCTTGAGTTCAGTGGAAAATAATCTGTAAAATAGATTTACTAAGCTCTTTCTTTCCCTTTGTTCTTTTTTATTTCTAGCAAAAGATAGAGCAATCTACTTTTGTAAATAAAAGACAACAGTTCACAAAAAATATCATGTGTTATGTATTGTAATTTGACTGCTGAAGGATTGTAATTAATGAGGTGCAGTTAAAAAAGCAATGATGTCACACTTCTGAATCTTTCAAAATCTCAAAGCATTTTACATACTGTAAATTAAGTCTTATGGCACGTTAACTGTAACGTTAAAAAAATATATGGGTTATATTTTAGCAGTGGATAATCTGAGTCATATACACACTTCACCTTGTAAGAGAGACTGTATTTGCAAATGTCAGCAGTACATATGTGGGATCCAGGAAGCAGGATTAAGTTCTTCATTCAGTTGATGATTTCTTGTAGAAATTTGGGACCTTATTATCAAAACAACTCAATTTTCACTACAAGGCTGTTTATTTTCAAGATTATCCAAAATCCAGGAGTTTTTTCTTTCTATTCCTGTCTTGTGATATTTACTGACAAACTTTGAGAAGGGCTATACATCTTGTAAGCTTAGCTTTGTAAAAATCAAGCGATTTATTTTGATGAATCTAATTGGTTTTCAAAACATGTCAGTCACTCATCTCACAGTTCCTTATTAGTTATAAGGAGATATGACTGCTTCCTTCCCTTTTCACAGTAATCATCTCTTTTAGAAATAACTGTTTATTGCTTTGTGTAATATATCAGCCAGTGCACAAGCTACATCTATCCTAGTAGGTGTAATATACCTGGGATTTCAGTATCAGTTCACTGGTGCTGCAGCCAACTGGATGACACGTAGTGCAGCCATACTACTACCTTCTATTACCCTCCAGAAGACAGTAGCATCATGCAGACTGTCATCAGGAAATGATCACAAACTGGGCAACAGAATTGCCTGGGAGAACGTTAGGTGGCTTCAGTCTAAACACAGTGACTACTCTACCGTCTCAACACCTCCACATTACAGACCATGGATGAACAGCACCAGGAAACTTTCTTGGTACTGTTTACATGTATAGAGAAATGTGAGACACTTATGTAAATTAAGCTCTGTAATTTATTGATAAAAATATCTCTATTGATAATAATGACACCAATATGTGCCCTAGAACCTCCAAGCAAGTTTTTAGATATCAAACCATGCATTGGCCCTCAGAAATGCACATCCTAATTCAAAAGGAACCAATTACAGTTCCTTAAGAACAAGGCAGTATAATATTAAATTCTTTCCATATCGACATAGTAATTACATTGTAAAGCATCTTCTAGTTTTGGGAGGAGTCTGCTTTCAAAGTATACTAAAGACAAAGCAAACTAGATTTTAGCTGTTATAAGATCAAGCAGAAAAAGAGGTTTCTAGCTCAGCTTAATTTAGGTTTTCATTTTACATTTTATAGGCATGTTTGCATATTCCTAAAGAAAATTCAGTTTCACAAATTTACTGAATTTTGTAAAATTTATGACTAATGGGTGTAGGTAAACTTTGCTCCATGGAGGAGTAAAAGATGCACATGTTATTAAACATGGAAAAAATAACCTGTGTTTCAAAGTTGGTGATCGGCAGGAACATTTGCTTGGCCCTATGGACATTTATGAAAAAGCTTGCTAATATGAATAAACCTGCAGAAGGCACTTTCATAACCCATGAGAGATTCCTCATGGAAATTCTCAATGCAAATTCCTCATGGACATTTGCATCATGGATTCTCCAAATGGTTAGTTTGATTACTTAAGAAGGAATATTTGATAGCTGTAAATAATACAATATATATCTTAGTGGTAGCTTTGCATCCAAAATACTGTGTTCAGTCCTCATCAAAACAGAGACAGAAGAATAAAAGATATTTTATTCTTCTATATGGTGTTGGGTTGACGGTTGGATTCGATGATCTTGGAGGTCTCTTCCAACCTTAATGATTCTATGATTCTATGATTATATGATTTAGGGAAGGGCAGTAAGAATGATTAAAGCTGTGTGAAGAAATTCATAACATGCATAAAAAGAATGAGATGGCTTATTTTAAATGGGAATTAATAGAAAGGGGCATGATAATATTAAACAGAATAGTTAGTGATATTCAGAAAATACATTGCAACCTGCTGTTTAGTGTATCTCATGAGACGATAATGAGATGATATGGTCTCCTTGCTAAATGATACTGAGACCCAGGCACACTTCAGTTAATCAGTATGTAAGTGATCAGTATGGTAAGAATATCCAGAGTTTTGGCATGAAATCTCAGGATTTATGTAGGCTGTCTGGTATCAGACATGAGGAAATCTGTAGTTTTTGTGGCCCTGGAAGGAAGCTTCCTCTGACGCCAGATGATTCCTGACTGCCAGCTCCTTCTCCAAACTCTGCAGCTGTAGCCCAGCACCATGTCAAAGTGTTGGATACACAAGTGGCAATTCCTGTCAGGATATCTTCCAATATATAGACATCTATTGCCCTGGACAAAGCGGGGAAGAAATAGGGAGAATATAGCATACGTATGTCTGCTGTGGAATTTCTAATACCAACTAAGCATTACAGAAGTGACGGTAACATCTGTAGTTGTGTTTTTTCAGAGATTTCACTGAGTATAATGCCAAGTTTATCTTCTTCTAAATGAAAAATCAGATTTTTTTTTCATGTAACAAATAATATTCTTATCCTTACCTGAACTTTTCTGCATCTTTGGTATGGATTTGCAGTCTGGCCTCCTTCATTTCCCTTCTTATGATGCCTCACTCCTAGCTACTTCATTTTCTCTACGCTTCCTTTTCCATTCCCAATTATAGTTCCCTTTTCCCAGGTCTCCTCTTTTGTTCCCTAGTTTTCACCAAGCATTTCCAAATGGGGACAGGGAGGTGATTCGAGACAGCCAGCATGGCTTCACCAAGGGCAAGTACTGCCTGACTAACCTAGTGGACTTCTACGGTGGAGTGACTACATCAGTGGACACGGGAAGGGCTACAGATGTCATCTATCTGGACCTCTGTAAGGCCTTTGATACGGTCCCCCACAACATCCTTCTCTCTAAACTAGAGAGGTATGGATTTGATGGGTGGATTGTCCAGTGGGTGAGGAATTAGATAGACAGTCGCATCCAGAGGGTAGTGGCCAAGGCCTCAATGTCCAGATGGAGGCTGGTGACAAATGATGTCCCTCAGGGGTCCGTATTGGGACCAGTACTGTTTAATATCTTCATCAGTGACATAGACAGTGGGATTGAGGGCACCCTCAGCAAGTTTGCAGATGACACCAAGCTGAGTGGTGTGGTCGACATGCCAGAGGGACGGGATGCCATCCAGAGGGACCTGGACAAGCTGGAGAAGTGGGCCTGTGTGAACCTCATGAGGTTTAACAAGGCCAAGTGCAAGGTCCTGCACCTGGGT
>NW_008825566.1:5638659-5645631 GCF_000699105.1 Pygoscelis adeliae | reverse complement strand
AGCTGACCCCAACTGACCAAAGGGATATTCCACACCATATGACGTCATGCTCAGCATATAAAGCTGGGGGAAGAAGAAGGAAGAGGGGGATGTTCAGAGTGATGGCGTTTGTCTTCCCAAGTAACCATTACGCATGATGGAGCCCTGCTTTCCTGGAGATGGCTGAACACCTGCCTGCCGACGAGAAACAGTGAATGAATTCCTTGTTTTGCTTTGCTTGCAAGTGTGGCTTTTGATTTACCTATTAAACTGTCTTTATCTCAAACCACAAGTTTTCTCACTTTTCCCCTTCCGATTCTCTCCCCCATCCCACCAGGGGGGAGTGAGCGAGCGGCTGTGTGGTGTTTCGTTGCTGGCTGGGGTTAAACCACAACACGAAATTCTTACTTATAAACTTTGTCTCTCTCTGGTTTCTTTTTCTCTCTTGTCAGGCTATTTTGCACCCTTATTTTCCCCATATCCCTCAAATGTTTTTTCCTCTGTTGCTAAGTGTCTCTGTCCCCTAGTTATTTTTTTATGGTCTCCCTCCTAGACCTGTATCCTTCCCCCCCCCCCCCCCCCCCCCTCTCCCCTTTTTTTTTTCTCTCTTAATTTTCCATTTGTTGTTTCCCTTGCACAGTTCTCTGGCTCTGTGTACAGCAGCTATGAGGGAAACAGATAGTGACAATTGACAGATTGTCTTTTTTTCTCTGATTTCTATCTGATAATGATGTTAACATAGCAATGAAATCTTAGAATTCTCTTAAAAATTTACTAGAGCATCACCCTCCAATAGCATGAAAATTGTCTCAACCAAGCTTAACCAAAAAGTAAAATTATAAATCTTTCCAAATAACTCTTCAAACAAGAAATGAAAAAAACACACATGATAAATAGCTAACTCCAACTTTTGTTTTTGTCTGGAAAATGTTCAGGATAGAAAAAGAGGAGGCTACTAAGTGGTACAGATTGTGAACTAGTGGCTGAAGCTGGAGCTTGACAGATGTCCAGTGTTTGATGGGCCTCTAGCATTCAAATTACTCTCAGATTAGCCAGCACATCTCCAGTAATAAAGGAGAATAATGATTTCAGCTCTCTTATTTATTCTTTTTACACTGAGTCTGAAAGCCATAAAACACTGTGCTGATGGATGTAAATTGTCTCAGACAATTAGCTCTGATTGTACAAAAGCAAATTTGAAGTCTCTCCAGTTTAATAAGCAAGATGCCTTGGATTGCATTTCAAATATTAGTGAAGTAAACAAAAAGAGAAAAAAAAAAAGCTTATAGTGGGCAGACAGATGTGTAATGTCCAGGGTGTGACTGGAAAGCACTGTTAGGAATATAAATCTGCAATGAGGATGCTTCAGCACAAACTAATACTGCTGCTCGAATGCAAATTTGCCCATCCTTTGTAATAATATTTTCTTAAAATCAATAACACTGTTATCCTGCTCTTTACAGTATTTCTTGGTTTGATTGCTAGGTCTAGACAGATTCATGATGTTTACAATTCCTTCACTAAACAGTTACTTGGTCTCTTCAACAACTCAGAAAATCTCTCTGCAATGTCCGTGGCAGGTTTTTCAGTAAAAGAATCCTGAAGAAGACTTCTGGCTCTGATCAGTCAGCGAAGTAATTAAAAAAAATTTAGACAATTTTCCTTTTATAGTGTCAAAGAACCATAATTCAGTCTGGACACTTTGAAGCTGTACTGTAGATATTTCCCTAAGTCTATTTCTTTTACAGTTTTAAGATTTCCTGGGAATGCACCATGGATTTGAACCAAAAGTTCAAGACCTAGCAAAGTGGACTCAACTTCTTAAGCGTCATTGATTATTAATTTCATTCTTGCCTTGCTGAAATTTATTTCTCTTGTTGGTCCTGAGAGGTTTGCAGTTGGAGGAGGATTGAGCCCTGGTCATTCAGAAAGGAATTTGAAGGAAGTGTAGGAAGTGATAGCTTAATCAGTTTCAGATTTAAGACATCCTGTACCCTTATGGACATTAAAAAATTCGTGGTTGTATTTGTATAAATGAAAACGATGACATATGCACAGCAAATCTAAGAAATCCCACAAGCATCAGATTTATCACCCTTTTGCTGGACTTGTGCAGCAGGTACATCGTGTTCCCAGCATGCCAGGGTGATGGCAGATTTCCTGAACGATGTCATAGAAGCCTTTAGCACAACCTCCCGTGTTACATATCTAGTCATAGCGGCTCAATGATCCTCCTTCAGTTGGCTCAGGGCTGTCTGTCCCATTTGACTGTTTTAGTTTTGAAGTTATGACAAATGGCTTCTGTGAAGTTGACATCAAAGCTGAAACAGTAGCAAAAGCTGAAACTGGATGACCTCTTTGGAAAGTATTGGTTTCCACAAAACTTATGGGAAAGTAATGGGGCTCTACAAATCACCAATTCATAGCAGTACTGCTATTATCTAGTACTCCAACTATGAGTGCTGTCATTTCATATAATTGGTCCCAAATCAGTGAGTAAATTTTTCAGTGTTGTGAGGGAGGAAAATATTATAAATGTGAGATGAAAATAAATAATATGTTTAGTATAACACAAGTAATCAATAGAAGAAAAAGAAAATCATCCCAGGGTCTATTTTAGTGAACCTGACCTTTGATACCTAGACCACACTTACTTCATCAGCAAAAGAGAGCTGCAAGGGATATCAATTAGTTATTACAGAGAGACAGCAGTACCTGAAGCAAAAGACCTGGTTCACATTTAGCCTAGGGCCTTGTTCACGGCACTAACAGTGTAAATGAACTTACAGTGTGTGAAAATTGCATTTGCAGTTGTAGAACAGCAAAATGGGCTTTTGTATAGATGTCAATTGGATTCTCTCTCTCTATTTCCTGCTTTCCAACACATCTGCTATTGAGATGAGAATGGTCCTGAAGGACATACTCAGTATGTATTAACAGTCCCAGTGTGCCCTGCTTTTTCCACAATGATTGTTTCAGCTTGAAGTTGCGTCCAAAACAATAGCTGTCTAAAAGGAGGCCTCTCTTGAGTTTCATTCATGGAAGTCAAGATAATTAAATATATGATTTGCTCAGCCAGTGAAAACTGAGAACAACATATATGATTTTGTACAAACAAGTACAAATTGTCTGTTTCGAAGATATACATTTAAAACACTATGCTTCCTCAAATTCTGAATTGCACATAAATGGGCTATAATCCTAGTAAGTTTTTTGGTAAACCAAGTAACAACAACATGAGTTTTTATGTATAAATTCAAATTTTCATTCAGCAAATGTCATCATCCTGCCTTTAGCAACATCTTATTTAAAAAGTCATTAAGACTAGTCCCAAGAGCAATTGTTGACCATCCTTGTAAAAAATTCCTTCCAACTTGATAGCCTTACCTGTTGTCTTTTCTCCTTTCATCCATGGCTGGTCAATACCACATTCCATTTGTTCAGAAAACCAGGTTAAACAACTATGAGCTGGTTTAGGGAATGGCTGCATTTTTTCCGTGTTGTTTACCCTGTATTCTTAATCACTTTGTATTTCAAAATTCAGCCTAAGCTTTACATGACATTATTAAGCACCTACAGAATCTTTCTGAAGAGTGAGCCAAACCATGTTTCTTTTTTTAGAGGAAGAAAGAAATGCCAAAATCTTTACCCAGATATCATTGCACTAATGTCTCCTTCTCCTCTCTGTTCTGCTTTTATTGATAGAGCTCAGGATCTTTTTAAGATTTGTTTTAATTTCCTTTGCAAAATCTAAGTCAGCTTGGTCAGCTCAGTCAACTTTTGGCAACCCTTACTTTATTTCCTAGCCTTTAATGTACAACTTTCTTTGCTGATCAACCTCTTTCTTCACTCCCTGTAAGCACTCTGCTTACTCCAAATATCCTCTTTAAGGTGCTATTAATTGAGCATAGGATTACATATTTTTCATGTCTTGTGCAAAGTATTTTTGAAATCAGAGAATTTAGCACATTTATTTAAAGCCAATATAATAGTTTAGCAAATATGGATATCTACCAGCATATCTGCACAATCCATAGTGCATACCAGTTGGTGTCAAAGTAGTAATTAAATACAGCGCAAAAGCAAATCAGGTCCTCCAAATGTTAATCTCATTATCACCTTCTCAGCACTGCTTGCCAGAAAGTTAACAGCCGTTAAAGCTCTGCTGCTCATCCAATCAGAATATTAAATTAATCAGTATGGCCTGACACAAATATTGCCAGTGGTGTTAATCTTTTGCTTTGTACATAGCAAATGGGGAAATAAGCGTCTGTCTATGGAGCTCGATGCATTCCTATTAATATTTCAAATGTGCACCCCACTTTGGAATGTTTTATGTCATGGTGTGCAATGAAGTTTCTCAGAGACTGGAAAATGCATCTCATGTGTGGTTCCCAAACTCTTTCGTGTTCCCCTAGCACTGGTCATAGCTTTCTCTCTATTCTCTCTCTGTGTGCTGTCATATGATTTCCTGGCAAATTTTTATAAAATGTGCCAACAGTCTATGAAATCAGATATGATTAGATAGATGTACCCAGACGGGCTCCGGCATTCAACAGGCATCTGTTGTAGGGAGCCATGTGAATCACAATCTAACATTGTTCCTTTAAATGCATTTTGGGTATCACAAAAGCTATATAGTAATTTTTTTTTTTTTTTGCTATAAGCAGACAAACGTGTGAAAACAGTGGCTGAAAGAGTTCTCCTGTGTTGTAAATCTTGGCTAATGAAAGACGTTGTGTTCTCAGAGACTTGGATACTGTTCGACTGAGGCCTTTGCCCTGCCTTTGTTGTGATAGTTGCAGCTAAGCCATGATCCTGTCAGAATTAATCATAGATAATAAAAAAATATCAAATGTACATAATTCCACCTTTCATGTGGATGCTTCTATTTATAAATAATGCACATCTATAAAGAGCATGTTTACAGCCTTCCAGAATTACAACTCTGTGTGTACATCCAGATGTGCATATGTCTATGGAGGGATGTATATACATGAGAATATACATATATGGGAGAACCTATATACATGTCTATATCCATGTGTATAGAGCTACCTAAATATTTTTGTATGTGCAAATATAAATATAAACATAGAATATACATACATGCATATACTCATGCTGCAAGAAGAATAAATGTTCATTGCTCATTTTAATAATTCATCATAATAAATATTTATATAACATACACAATGACGTGTTGTGGTATAAATGTTTCAGTGGCATGAGTTCGGGCTGAATACATTATTTATGAGTGACAAAGCCACAAGTAAGTCATGCAGGTCAGCGATAAAATCCTTCCACTTCATTCTCATTAATTTCTCACGTATTATCAACAGAAGAGAACTATTTTTCAAATGTGTAGAACTGTTAAAAAAATATTATTTCTGTTATTTTCCTGTATTAATGCCTGTCATTTTGACCAGAAAGAATTCAAAATGACTACAAACACGTACATAAATTTAACACTTTAAAACTTTAGTATTGTGCTAAAATTAAACTTAATTGTCATTCATTAATGGGGAGTAAAGACAGCATTGAAATAAAGATGTTATTACACCCAAGTTACCTATAACATTTTGAAAGTAGACCTGTGATTCTGATAAGAACAGGTGGAAGATCACAGCCTGATGCAGAGCAAAATATAACACAATAATAACAACTTTTCTAGGACTCAGAGTTACACATTTTGGTTTTTTGTCAGGTGTAAGTGCTGGAAAAGCTGCATATGGAACAGTCTCTTCTTTGGTAGTAGGATTTTCTTTTTTCTTACTTAACAGACAGTTGTCTGAAACTGTTCAGAGGTGTGGAATATTCAAGCCAGTCTTAGAGGAGATGGATTAGTGGCAGGAAAATGATGAGACAGTCAAAAGTAACAGATAAATTGAAGAAGCATGAGATGAATTTTATTTATATCATGGTTTAGCAATTTATCATATGACTACACCATTTATCTCATTGTTATTGCCGTTACTTGTGTAGTAATGTGCATTTGTTTGCATGTTTTTACCTCTGTCTTTTCACTAGTTTGGGTACAACGTGCATTTATTTAGGTCTGTAAGATATTATAAAAAAATACACACAACGTATCTTTTCCCATATCATATAATACCGTGGTGATAACAGGAAATGACTAGTATTAATATGGATAATTCTGGATAAAAAGGCGTACTTGTCAAAAAGTGCTTAACCTAGGCAAGTAGGCAAGTACAATTTTGAAAAACATGAGTGTGTGTGGATAGCTTCCATATAGATCTTTTATTGTGATGGCCTGAAAAAAAAAAAATTACTTTAGATTAGAATAGTATGGTACTAAAAGCTCCTCTGTGAATAACGTTTCTGTATGCTTTTATATATATATATGTTTATATATACACACATACTTTTTGTTTTTAATTTTTATTTTTATTACATGATCTTTTACATCTGTCATTTGGAAAAAGGAAAAGAGAAGGCACCGGCCAAAATAACATTTTTCCTCTACCACATTAGCAAACAACTGCTGATACCAATACCTTGCAACCCCCTGCAACATAATACCAGTATCTCTTTTTCCAAGCCCCTAAGCCTAACTGTGCATATTTTCATTAATTATAATTTGGAGGAGATGGAGAGTTTCTTTGAGGTGACAGACAAACAGCAGGATATCATGAATATGTATTGCATGTCTGAGAAAATAAATTAACAGGGGCCATCCACTCTGGTGACCCACTTAGGCTGTCATTGATAAGTGTGACAGGAAGGTTCTGTAAGAACTGAATTTGCATGACAGAATTTTCTCCTGATCAACTAATTTACCCTATGCATTTAGATTATTTTAAGCACTACACGGCAGTCAGATAATTAATCACTAAATCACCATTAGTGACATTAAGGTACAAGCAATACATTATTGCTGATTACCACTTAAAACTCTAGCTTGTCGTGCTTCAGCTCAAAAATTGATGTAATCTTACACTGAGTAATGAAATATATCACCTGACATGTTTA
>NW_008825566.1:5628886-5638613 GCF_000699105.1 Pygoscelis adeliae | reverse complement strand
AATAATTGTGTTTTGTTGTTCTTCATGACAAATATGCACAAATGATGGAAATTCAGTTATTAGGTTATTATATTAAAAAGAAGTTCCATTAAGCTTAAGTGTGTAAAATTCCTAGAGTGAAAATGTTTGTGTGCATGCACATACATCTGTATATATATAAACATATAAATATATGAATGAAACAACCTTTTCTGTGGCTCAGATACCTTCATACAAACAGGTGCGTTTTCAGCCAAATAAATCTAAACATTAAAAGAGTATAAATAAATATTGAATTATGATAAAAAGAATCTCTAAAAATATAACAACATTACAATGTGTGTTTATATGATGCAGCAGAATCATAAAGATAACATCTTCCTGTGTTGTAGACATTTACTGATTCATATTAGCTTGATTCAATGCCCGTAGAACTGTTTAAACCGTAGAACTTGATTCAATGCCCGAAGAGTCTCTCAGTCACTCTTTTAGTGAGTTGATATTGGCCTTAAAGTTACGCTATGAAGGCCAGATATAAACTGTCACATATTTTAACAAATGCATCAACAAAGGCATGTAAAAAATAAATTTAAAAAGGCCACCTGGTCTCTTAACAACTCAGAAATGAAGAATAGCATTTTTTTCTTTTTCCCTAGCGGACATACAAAAAGTCCTTTAATCTAAAAACTCATCAGGCATCCGCAATCCTGTTAATCGCATAGGGAATGCACACAAAGATCCTATAAACCTTTATTTTGAAAACTGGCAGAAAACTCTTAATGTTTGCATGTTTTTGACTGACTTTAGACTACACAGTTTTAATAAGAGCAGAAAGATCCGGCACAAAATTCCTTAGCCCAAGAGGCCTCTGACACTTTTGGAAACCTAAGCTTCTTAGTTGGAGGATAACACATTGGTGTTTGAGATCTGCTGTCTTTAATCATCTATGCTTACTTGCAGTCAAAGAAACAGGTCAGTTCTCAAAGGTTTATTTATCCTGAGGTGCACCTGGCAAATCACTTGTTTGCCGCTCCCTCGCAGTGACTGGGAATTCATCAGTCCGTGCATGTGTCTTGGGTGCCTTTTGGAGACATCCACCTGTTGGGATGTAATGGACTAGGAAAAACATAATCCATTTGGTAGCCAAGGTAATTCTTTCTACATATAATTAATTAGTTTTCTTTCCCAAGCAACAGCTACTTCTGACTTTCTTTGGGCTTTTTTGTACATTTATTGAAGGTTATTGAACAGTACTGAGAAAGTTCCAGGAAGAAAAGTTCTGCAGCTAATATTTTTTATAAATCTGCCTTCACTCCTATCACTTAGTAACTTCTTGTAAGATGAGCTGCAATTGTATCTTAAAGCTTTATTTTAGTTCCCAACCAGCAGCTGAGTTTAAGTGACTAGAGGAACACGGTAAGAGGTGAGGCCATTGAAGTCATCAACTGAAGTACTCTGGAAACTTAGAAAATTGTGTAGGGTTGTTTTGTTCAGAAATACTGCAAGGACAACTATTCCCAACGCACTCCGCAGGCAACAAAACTTTTCCCAGAAGTCTCTTAAAATCTGTTTAATAAATAAAGTGGTAGCTTTTTTGTGCCACCAGCAGAGAACAGGAAAGGCTGATGTCCTAGGAAACTGAGCCAGACACTTCAGGCTCTCCACAATATAAAGTCCATACCCTGGGCTACAGAGGAAAGCACACAGAGAGTAATCATAGTAAGTTTGCTGATCTTACAGGAAATTCTCTACCTGTACCTACTTTTGGGAAGTGGTTTACCTCAATGTGTGTCAGCAAGGCACAACTATTTCTATGCTGCTACTGTCTGTAACTAATTTTTACATGTTTGGAGGAAGACTCCCCATTTCCCAAAACCCAAATTGTACCTATTGCCCTATCAATAAGGTCCAAGGATGCCTCATCTGAAGTTCAGGTCAAAGTTGTTCTTCATACATGGCTATGAAGATCAGAAACTGTGAAACAGAAGCAGGATTTCCAGGCAGTGCCAAAGCCCAAAAGGAGACAGAAATTGCATGATCCTTAGCCCAATCTGCCAGATATATATTAGACTAAAAGCAACCCAAAATCCATCTCTAAATAAGCTGAAGTTTCTGATCTTGGAAAATATTTGTTCACATCACGTATGTTACTGTGGCAACAAGAAAAAGTGGTTGAAACTGAGACTTCTTACAGAAAAGAATCCAAGATTAACTTCGATGGAAAAGTGAGAAAGAAAATGTGAAACCAGAAATATTATCACAGGCTCATACAGAAGTGCTCTAAGGGAGGTCATGGCTTTATCCCCTGCTCCAAGTCCTGTATATACAGCGTGCATTAAATATACAGATAATGTATCAACAAATCTTTACTGGGAGGGGAGAATCCAGGATTCATGTCCCACATCTGAGTTTGTGAACACAGGTCCATGTTTAAGCTTGTGGTCTCTCCCTGGAGCTTCACAATGGCTTTGGAGGGTTTAGTTCTGCGACACCTTGCTCCCCCTTGCATTGCACACAGAGTCACATGCAGGCTCCAGAACAGTGATGGCAAATTTGGTCCCGCTCATACCAGGTAGAATAACAGCAGCTATTGCTGAGAGCACAATATCTATCCTGGCTCTAAACCTTTTCCCCAGCAATAATACCATACTAATTTCCACTAGCTTGCTGCTCTAATATCTGCCAGTCTATTAGCTGAAAGAAAGGAATTCCACATTTCCTGGAAAGCAGGAAAGAAAAAGGAATTCCCTGACAACCTTGTTTACTTAGATAAAATGCAAATATTGACATTCATTTGAGGTTTGGAATGCTAGCATAAATCCTCTTATTTTAGCAGGATTAGTGGGCAGAGTGCTCATGTAATTCAAGAAATTTAATATGTACTGTTCACTAGGTTTCAAAGTGAGGAAACGGGATGTGAGTCATTTTTAGAGAAGAGTGGTTTGTGAGCAGAGATATAATAAAAGAGCATGTAGCATGAGATATAAAAGCAAGGAAGTCCTTTCATCATTTTTCTTTTTTTTTTCTCTTTATATTACATGATGCCTCAAAAAAGTAGTCTGTTCCTGGAAGGATATTAATTTTGACCAAGTAATTTTGAACAATGTCACCTTGGTAGAATATATTTTTATTATTCTGTTAAAATATATTTTTCTTGATTTTATATGTTTCCTTGAGGGTTGTCTGGATTTTCAAGACTCATCTAGAAGGAAAAGGGCCATGGCCAGTAAACAGCTTAATAAAATTCTTCCTGCAGCTAACTTGTGTGGGGACAAAGGACCTTTGTGATGACCATTTCTCATATTTAGGATTTAAAAAACCACACACTCACAAAAAAATTGGCTGTTTTCTGCTCATGAGTCAATATCTTTCATTTACAACCAATGGAAACAGTGGATTTTTCACACCAAAGGTTTCAGGAAGAAAAGTAACTTTTCCATTTTCCAAAAATTAGTAATGTACAAACTGCAAGTGAAAAGACTTATTTGCATGCTTAACTTAATCATGTGAATAGGTCTGTTCAGTATGTGCATGCGTGTTTGCAGAATGGAAGCCCAAAAGACCAATCTTAGTCCCTGTAGAATTCGGAAAGGCTTTACCAATTATTTCAGTAGAAGCAGGATCATGACATTACATATGAATGAGAATTGATGGTTTAGAGACACGATTGTTTTCGGAGCAACTGTTCTGTACACTGCCAATTTGTCCAGCTCCCTAAGGTCTGTTACTGAGTCCCACGACTCCTTACCTTCACAGGGAAAGATACATACTGCTTCACCCTTACAAGAAGCTGTGAAATTAGCCATTTAGTTTGGGAAGCAAAGAGTTGTTTCATAATTCTTAGCATAATAATTTTGCTTAGTAATTTCTTAAAATGCTTAATAATAACTCTTAATATTAAACAAGAATAGAACAAGAAACAAAGTGAGATTAACTTATAGTTGACCACTAAAATGTCATGAACTAGTAGATAAATACACAGTCTGTGGGACAACTCCCTCTCCAAAGAATTATTTAATATTTAGTAAACCATGATATTTAAAGGACAATTGGTGGATGTAAGAAGAGGTACTATTTAATGAAATACAGCCATCCATTTGTTTGGACTCTTAATTTTTTTCATAAGAACGAATTAGAAATATAATTAATTTAAATCTGCAGTGAGAAATACTCTAGTTGAACTTCCAAGTTTACAAACACTCACCAACTCCTTTGCTTAGCTCATTCTCCACCCTCCTTTCTCGTCTCCTCCTGTTGGTCCCTTTTCCTTTCCCTGAAGCCAAAAAAAAAAGGAGACTGCAGCAAAGAGTGACCATGTAATTGTATAATCATCTTGAAGTTGGGCCAAACTTTCAGACAAAAAAATATGGACTCCAAATATTCCTTTTACCATGATAAATCAGATTATTTTTCAGGTGCTCATAGGTTGCTTTGCCACCTAGGATCAGGTCACACCTTTGCATTTCAAGATCCATTCATTTGCTCCCCCTAAGTCCTTTGCCATTTATGTTATCAGAGCAGTAACAAAGTGATAAGCTTGCTGATCATGAATTCAGAGGACATCACTCCTTTTCTTTGGAAAATACCAGACGGCTGAAAAGCTGTGAAGGTGCTTAGGGAAAAGACTGAGGAACAATCTAATCTGTAAGCTTTTCTTAAGATGTCCCATTAAGGGAAAATCTAACTGGGATTTCCCATCTTCATAAAATATGCAGTAGGTGTATTCTTAATGAATCATGGAGACACAGATGACTACTGTAGGTGCAAAACCAGCCACCAGCCTCCTGCCACCCTTTGCTTCTTTAGGAGGTCATGGCAGGGAAATACTTTGAATTAGTCCTCACCCTCATGTAAGTCTTCACTTTGTTCCCCTCCTTTTCTTTCCCTTCCTCTGCAGCTACCATAATGGAAGCTTCCACTTTTTCTGCTTCCTCATCTGGATTTTCACTCTTCTGCTTTTAAAGGTATCATCTCCTCTGTTCCCCCACCCCTGCAGTCTGTGTGTCCTCAGTCTCCTTTTCTTCATGCTGCCAGCATCCTCCACCATCCATCCTGATTGCTGTCCTCTTTGTGCGCTTGCAAGCAAATCCCCTCTCTTGGCAGCAGCCCTGGATTCCTCTCTCGGCTCTCTCTCACCATTTAGCAGCAAGGCACTGCCACCTGCAGAGAGCAGCTTTGACAGTGACAACTGCATGAGAAATGGGAAACAGTAAAATCTGGCTGCTGAAGGAGCAGCAGCTACATAAATTTTGGAGGTTTTTACTTTGGATTAGGAATCAGTTCTCCTACATTTTCTTAAATCCACCTTTATTCAATACAAAGTAAAAGAAAGTGTGCCTGCTTCAATGTTTAAACAGGACATGGTAGTGGAATGTCCCTTGCGATACAAGCTTAAGCTTTGTTATATTAAAATTACAAAGTTAAGTCAAAGTCTGTCCAGGCTATGAATGGTTCACTGGACGTTTAGTTTGCCATCTGATCTGAACACAGGTTTATCACCTCCTTGTGTGCTGCTGTCTGTTGCAAGTGGCAGTGCCTACCTGTGTCTGTCTGATTTAACATATAAGCTTATTCAGAAGCACTGAAAAAGGATCCAAACAAGTTTGTGCCCCGGTTTTAGATGCTGCCTTACCAGTGAAAAACTGCGTTAAGACATACCCAGAGGTGTGCTGTTCTGTTGTTTGCAGGAGACAATAAGAAGCACTTCAGTTTGAAGAAATTTTCTTCTGTCCTTTTGGGAACCATTGGCAACTACAGGAACATTCAACTTTGGAGCCTGGAAATTTGTATTGATAAATTAAATGTGCTCTCTGGAACTGAAGCCAACTGCCTGGTATGTCCTATTCACACTACTAAACTTTCTTGGCCTTCAGAATAAGATGGTTGTATTCATGTCTCATATTGAGAAGATCCCTGGCCAGTGCTGACTCCTGAACTGTACCCAAGCATTGTTTCTGAAAGTGTTCATTATTCTGAGCCAAGTCTTTGCCAGAGCTGTTCTAAAAACAGAAGTTTAGACAATGGAGCTGTAGTCTTGGAAAGATGCTTTGGCAATTTTTACTATACTTGATGCAGCCCTTTATCATTTAATTGTTTGGAGCAAAATCTGGATGCCTCAGAAGTGTTTGTTTCAGACTGATTTATCTCCTCTCTGGTGATATAAGGCTCTTCTCAAGACCAGCTTGTTCTTCTCGAACGTGCAGACAGCTCTGCATCTCCTTCTCCACCGTGGCTCCCCTCTACTAGCACTTCAGTTTTCACTCTGAGACAGAAAGCACATCCACTGTCAATATCTTTGAAAAAATAATAACCATTCCCTCCCCTTCCATCCTGTACTTTTGCAGATTCAATGCATCATAGATGCCAACTACTGCAACCGGAGAGTTTGTTTAAGTGGGTGGACAACATGTCATCTGTACTGTGTACAACTCCTTTGCCATGTCACGGCCTAGACCTGGACTTGTGGTTGACTTTCCATCAGTCACATCTCTGAGAACTGATTAGGCACATCTGGATATGGAAGTGTTTAATGGGGAGGTAGGAGAGCAGATATCGCCAGTGATGGACAATTAATGGACAGGGTAAGGGTCAATGACAGCAGTCAAGAAGCAGCCAGCTGTGTCTCCTCTTTTCCAAACAGTGTATGTCATAGTATAACAGCTGTGGAGGGAAAAGACGAAGACTTGTGGGGACTCAAACCACAAACTGAACAATCTAATCTGTAAGCTTTTCTTAAGATGTCCCATTAAGGGAAAATCTAACTGGGATTTTCCATCTTCATAAAATATGCAGTAGGTGTATTCTTAATGAATCATGGAGACACAGATGACTACTGTAGGTGCAAAACCAGCCACCAGCCTCCTGCCACCCTTTGCTTCTTTAGGAGGTCATGGCAGGGAAATACTTTGAATTAGTCCTCACCCTCATGTAAGTCTTCACTTTGTTCCCCTCCTTTTCTTTCCCTTCCTCTGCAGCTACCATAATGGAAGCTTCCACTTTTTCTGCTTCCTCATCTGGATTTTCACTCTTCTGCTTTTAAAGGTATCATCTCCTCTGTTCCCCCACCCCTGCAGTCTGTGTGTCCTCAGTCTCCTTTTCTTCATGCTGCCAGCATCCTCCACCATCCATCCTGATTGCTGTCCTCTTTGTGCGCTTGCAAGCAAATCCCCTCTCTTGGCAGCAGCCCTGGATTCCTCTCTCGGCTCTCTCTCACCATTTAGCAGCAAGGCACTGCCACCTGCAGAGAGCAGCTTTGACAGTGACAACTGCATGAGAAATGGGAAACAGTAAAATCTGGCTGCTGAAGGAGCAGCAGCTACATAAATTTTGGAGGTTTTTACTTTGGATTAGGAATCAGTTCTCCTACATTTTCTTAAATCCACCTTTATTCAATACAAAGTAAAAGAAAGTGTGCCTGCTTCAATGTTTAAACAGGACATGGTAGTGGAATGTCCCTTGCGATACAAGCTTAAGCTTTGTTATATTAAAATTACAAAGTTAAGTCAAAGTCTGTCCAGGCTATGAATGGTTCACTGGACGTTTAGTTTGCCATCTGATCTGAACACAGGTTTATCACCTCCTTGTGTGCTGCTGTCTGTTGCAAGTGGCAGTGCCTACCTGTGTCTGTCTGATTTAACATATAAGCTTATTCAGAAGCACTGAAAAAGGATCCAAACAAGTTTGTGCCCCGGTTTTAGATGCTGCCTTACCAGTGAAAAACTGCGTTAAGACATACCCAGAGGTGTGCTGTTCTGTTGTTTGCAGGAGACAATAAGAAGCACTTCAGTTTGAAGAAATTTTCTTCTGTCCTTTTGGGAACCATTGGCAACTACAGGAACATTCAACTTTGGAGCCTGGAAATTTGTATTGATAAATTAAATGTGCTCTCTGGAACTGAAGCCAACTGCCTGGTATGTCCTATTCACACTACTAAACTTTCTTGGCCTTCAGAATAAGATGGTTGTATTCATGTCTCATATTGAGAAGATCCCTGGCCAGTGCTGACTCCTGAACTGTACCCAAGCATTGTTTCTGAAAGTGTTCATTATTCTGAGCCAAGTCTTTGCCAGAGCTGTTCTAAAAACAGAAGTTTAGACAATGGAGCTGTAGTCTTGGAAAGATGCTTTGGCAATTTTTACTATACTTGATGCAGCCCTTTATCATTTAATTGTTTGGAGCAAAATCTGGATGCCTCAGAAGTGTTTGTTTCAGACTGATTTATCTCCTCTCTGGTGATATAAGGCTCTTCTCAAGACCAGCTTGTTCTTCTCGAACGTGCAGACAGCTCTGCATCTCCTTCTCCACCGTGGCTCCCCTCTACTAGCACTTCAATTTTCACTCTGAGACAGAAAGCACATTCACTGTCAACATCTTTGAAAAAATAATAACCACTCCCTCCCCTTCCATTCTGTACTTTTGCAGATTCAATGCATCATAGATGCCAACTACTGCAACCGGAGAGTTTGTTTAAGTGGGTGGACAACATGTCATCTGTACTGTGTACAACTCCTTTGCCATGTCACGGCCTAGACCTGGACTTGTGGTTGACTTTCCATCAGTCACATCTCTGAGAACTGATTAGGCACATCTGGATATGGAAGTGTTTAATGGGGAGGTAGGAGAGCAGATATCGCCAGTGATGGACAATTAATGGACAGGGTAAGGGTCAATGACAGCAGTCAAGAAGCAGCCAGCTGTGTCTCCTCTTTTCCAAACAGTGTATGTCATAGTATAACAGCTGTGGAGGGAAAAGATGAAGACTTGTGGGGACTCAAACCACAAACTTCATCAACTAGGTTTACAGAAATTTCACAGCAGACTTTAACCAGATGAAAATACCTTGGTATTTGACATATTTATGAAACACCAACATTTGTCAAAATCTACAGTTTTCTTTCACTGTCTCTGTATTGCTAAGAAATATTGAAAACCATTTGCTGTAGCTGAATTATTGCTCTAACTTAATTCAGTCTAAATTCATGTCCACCTATATCTTGCTTGTGAGATCTAGAGAAGTCCCCAGGTTAAAACTATTCTTGCTTTTATTGACCTTAAGCCTGACAGCCAGATTCATGAATAGAAACAGTAACATTCCTAAAACTTAAACACATGCAACTACAAAAGTTAGACTGCTTCCTTAATGGAACGGACAAAGTTACACCAGCATACAAAGTAGTCCTGTGTGTGTCTGAGAGATGATTTCAGCTCCTGCAGAGACCTCTGCAACTTCAGGAAATGTGGAGTTAGTCATGCAATTATCATTCAAGGAGAAAATAAAATGTTTATAAAATAGACTTTTAAAATAAAATTAAAAAAGGAGAAACTTAAAAACTTTCACTCGACTACAGAGCTGAGAAAAAGATGGGGAGGAGAATCTTTATTTCCAATGCAAAACTGGCCTAGCGGCACAGTTATACATGGCATTTGCACTGCCCTATGGGAACTCTGCTATATGTAACATGCACAGTATTTTTCTCTTGCTCTCATTCTCCAGATAAACTAAGGCTGAAGCAGCATATAAATGCGTACCTGGCAGGAGGCCAGGGCAGAGTCATTAACTGTGTTCTGGAAAAAGAAGTGTCATGTAACGTCTGATCAAGAATTATGCAGCTGCTGAAGATAAGAAGATTTTCCCCTTAAAAATCATGAGAAATGACTACAGAGTCCCAGAAGCTGGGTGACCTAACCTGTCCATAAGCGAAGAGACAAACCCCAGTCTGCCGTTCTCATTGCTGCTGCTGTGCTATCT
>NW_008825566.1:5592214-5628820 GCF_000699105.1 Pygoscelis adeliae | reverse complement strand
TCATTTGAGTAGCCCGGCTCATCCAAGCAGCCATTTGACATGACGTGTTCCTTTACAGGTGCACTGCTATAAATCAGCAACAAGACCACGGAGGTTGGAGGGTTAGTATCAATATATAAGCAACATAAGCAAAAACAGGCTCAAACAAGAGTAAAAACTTTGGCCAGCTTTTTAAATTTATACCGAATGACAGATTTATGGAGTAGATTATAAACTATTTAAGGCAGGGACTATCTCTTTTTTTCTCCAGTATTCCACATACTGAGACTGGAGCCTCCAGAGTATGAATAATTACATGTCTATTACGAGGAACATTTTTATTTTTAAACATGAAAAACAACATTGTCAGCAAAGCATAAATATATCTTTTGAAAAAGATGGCTCACCCACCCAATCTTTAGTAATGACAGAGGGGAAAAGGTCAGTTCCTAGAACTATACTGAACACGTATCACCAAACCTACCATATCCAGTGTAGCACTGGCATATAATGATTGTGTTTTCTTTCACTCTTTTCCCTTCATGTTCAGTGTTTTAGGGTTTTTCATCTCAGAGTTTCATTGCTATCTGTCTTTGTGTGTGGATGATACAGGGACTTTCCATATGCTCAGAATAACTTAAATAAACTCTTCAGCTATTTGAAATGTGGGTGTTACTGTTTAAGGGGAAAAAAAAGAAGATGGAGGGGAAATGACAGATGTTTTTACTCAGCAGTGTGCTCCCATGATTTTAATAAAGATTTTTGATATATAAATAGTGCTTGCAAGGCTAAATATTTTTCATGTGGTATTCAGCTGCAGCTTTGTTGTTTTTTTCAGAATTAATTTCAGCTGGAAAAAAAATATATGATACCGTATTAATATACATGTATATGTGTCTTTATGGGTCTATAAACGTATATCGTTCTTTAAAATGAACATAAAACCAGAGTAGGAATTAAATAACATTAAAATATTAGAAACTTGAACTATCTGAGTGTGTAAGCAACCATGTTTGCAAATATCCTACAGACTCCATATGGTTCCAGCAGTCAGATCCCCCCCCCCCAGTTTGAGACAGAAAAGTTATATTCTACATAGTACCTATCTAACCATAATGTCAGTCCTGCTCAAGCCCCACCGAATCAGGTGTGCATTTAAATGTGTATCCTGAGAATGATTCTTTTGTACAAGAAGACTGAATATAGTCACAAAAATTGGTGTAGGTTCACAGTTTACAGTTTACTGGCAATATGTCGTTTTCCTGAGCTCTAAATATATGATACTTAAAAATGGGTCCAAGTGCTGGAAAACTGAGCTGTTTTGAACCAGGACTCACAGAAATCAACAGGCCTTTTCTCACTTTATTAATTCCTTGAACTTTCTATCAAGGCTGAAGATCTTGATTTAGCAAAGCCAATGGCCACAGACTTAAGACCATCCTTCTTCAGCACAACATTTAATTTTAAACATGTATCAAAAGTGCTTTCCCTAAGTGAAACCTCATTAACTTCCAACTATATATGGAGATGTCATCATGATACCTCCCAACAAGCAGGTGTGCACAAGATGCATTGGAGATCACTGAGAACAGAAGGGTGGGCTGAAATGGAGAAGGCAGGGTTTCATCTCCAGGCTCCAAGTCTTGCTCTGAAAGGAATCTTCTCTACCTCTGGGCAAGTCGCTAGGTGTTTATCCAGTACTACATCCATGCTAGTATACTATGGGTGGAGTTCATGTCTTTTTTATGCATCCTTAACCATTGGTGCTATCAAAAGAGGTAGCCCAGCCGTCTCTACCTTGCTATGGCTGCAAGTCCCCATAACTTGCCTTGCACCAGTGCTAGGAAACATGTCATTGCACAGTGAGCCAAAGAAGGGACTTGACTTGATGGAAAACTGACCGTTTTTCTTTACTGGGCAAATTTTTAGCTGGGTAACATCTCTGAGTTGTTTTTCCACACAGCGGAGCTAACTTCAGGCCAGGCAAAAGGGAATTGTTAGGAACACACAGGCAGAAAAGGGGAAGGTCTGAACTACCCTTTCAGCCACATACTCTGCTGTGAAAGTCAGCCCCCAGACTTTCAGCACAGTATGTTAGCTCTGGTGCAGCATGTGGCTAGAACTGTGTCTGGACCAAAAATTTAGATGCAGACACCTACATTGGTGTCTTTTCCCATCATATTTCCAATTCCAATATTAGCATGGGAAGACCAAGCTCAGTTCTGCCTGTACCTGCTAATGTACACCTACGCACAGCTTCTGTGCATCTGTTCTTTGTCTGGTAACTTGGGGAAAATTGTACTACCTTATATGACAGGGAAACATATTCTGAGGGAAAATGCTTTCACAGCTTATGAGGCTTTCAAACACTGAAATAAGATGTACCAGTCAAGCATCTTGGATAACTATGCCAAAAATATGCATATAGTTCCCAATTAGAAAATTATTAAGATACTGAGAAGGGAATACTTATATTTTAGCATCCTGATCTGCTGAAAGATTGTGCATGTTTTAAAGTGGTTCATTTAGGCATGGGTCTCTGTCTTATTTTCATACGGTGAACTGGTTTTAATCTTTCATCAGAGAATACTGTACTATTATTGAATACACACATAGCCAGAATGGCTTAGGGAAATTGATCTTTCAACAGTTTTGTTTAGGAACATGATTTAACGTGTTTATTTTAGGCTTGCTGATGCAATGCATGGTGTATAATAAAGACTGCTAAGGAATCTTAGTCTAAATAAATTCAATCACAGAATAAAGAATACACACTACTACTGTTTTTGCTCAATTTGTGGATTGCTGCAACAAGTACACTGCTAATGGTTCTGATTCATGTTGAGAGTATTGAACGGACCTTTATTCTCCATCCCTACTAGGTTTTTTGAATATTTATTGAAATAATTTAATTTTAGATGGGAGTTTATATATCTTGAACAACTTTGTTACTAAAACACCACATTCAATAAAGGGATCAAATGTCATTTTTTTCATTTACAAATGTGATATTGTTTCTGTTTAGAAAGGAAAACACATTGAAGTCATTATTGGAACCAGATTTCCCAAGTGCTTTTTAAACAAACTGTATGAGAGACTTTGATCTAGTTAGCTGACTGATATCACAGTTCTATGCATATGTCCTTCCCAATTCTACTGAAACCCTAGTACCATTTCAGATCACGTGTTGTATTGCCAATAGGTTTGGTTGCTAGAAGTTAAGGCCAATAGCAAAGGGTCTGTAGGTCTGGTAGCTAAAAAAAAAAAAAAGCTATCTAACATTAACTGAAATATTTTACACAAATTCAACTCATAAAACACAAAAGGAATTATTTTCCTTCCCCTTTTGTCTAGCCTCTGTATAGAACTATTGTTTAATTTGGGTGAGTGAGGTCAGTGGAATCATCATCCTTTAAAAAATATCATCATTTTGAGTCCAAGCTTTTGGAATCTGTCCTACATTTCCAACCCCCAAATTACTGGCTTTAGGCCGTGACTGAGAGGCGATCGCCAGCTGACGCGTGTGTTACCTCTATGTGCATGGAAGGCTGGTGCAACATTTAGCCTGGTGATTTATCATTTGTGCACAATATCATGTCATGAAACACTCACCAACCTCCTGAAGAGAGTCAGAACAATATCTACCATAATGAAGTACAGTTCCAGTGGGCACCAAATTACATCTTAGATATTTTGTTACTTGTCCTTTATCAAGCAAATGTAAAATTCTAGTGGGGATACTGACAGACTCTATAATTCAGCTGTCTGCTGCTTTATCACAGCTCTCAGTAGGTCTCTAATGAATATTTCTGTATGCATGTTTCTGACTGATAATCAAACTAAGAACAAGTCCTAATTGGGTTTTCCAGTGCACAGAAAAGTGCCTATATTACATTGGCAGATATCCCAACCAGTGTTAAATTAAAAGTACAAACATAACAGAGTTTCTTTTACAATTTTTTTTTTTCAAATCAAGTACTTTTTTTTTTTTTAGTTTTACATATGCATGGAGTAAACAAACAGACACTTATGCATAAAGCTACACACAGCCCTAGAATAAAAAGATGGCAATGTTGCACCTAATGAAAGTATATAACTCAGTGACTATGGGTCTGATTCTCCATAGATTTACACCAAAGCAAACTGAAATGTCTTCAGTAGAAATAGTGGAAATGGGATTAAGGCTTACATCATTATCAGTCATATAGTGTAATAATGACTAGTATTCGGGACACAAATCTGCACACCATTCCTATTCAGGTAATTTTAATGCCATTAAAGATTTAGATCTGACTTGCAGGCAAAACACATCTCTTTCTTTGTTAAGCATACACAGCATTGGAGCCAATGGAAGTTACACCAACACACAAACATGAAGACCAGTTAACCAATTTCCCCATACATGATTTAAGCAACTCCTTTTAGTTTGCAGTGGAGAATTAGGTGAGTGACACAAGAAAAATCCACCTTGTATCATCTTATAGGTTACCATGAATAAGAATATCAGTATGCAAGAAGGCAAATGATGGTTATATAGCCAGACAGGATATTCCTTCTCATTCAATGCAAGAAATGTGAACAAGATATATCTGTGGTATCCAGTGACATATATACAGCAGGTAATGATTAGCCTTACATATTTTATATATGTTAGTCCAGAACTTGATCTCCACTGCATAAATTGCAGCTGGACTACTGTATATGGCTTCAGTTGCTTTAACTTGATTTTCTACCAGTATAACAATTTACAACCCAACAGGTTTCTGTTACTAGAATCATCAATGAAAGATTTTTCAATTTATTAGAATTACTTTTCTGTAGTTTGTGGAGTCTAGTTTGCTCTGAATTAAAATATATGTGGGAAAAAAAAGTTAATCCAAGAGAGGCTGAAGAAGGATCCAGCTGACATAAACAATTGAGCAGTGTTATGGTGAAGGTATTTCATATGTAAGGGTAAAGTGATTTTTAGTAAGAAGAGAGTTCAACAGGTTATGCACACTTACAGTCCTAAATTATCTATACCCATAGACTGAAGACAGCTAAGTATCACAGAGAATAGCATTAGATAATGTTATACAGAGTACAGTTATAATAAAATGGTAGACAAGATGCAATATAACACAACACAATAGAAATCATTTAACACTGCAATTGGGTCTTTAACATGAGTTACTTCCAGCTTCCAATAATTCTGATGCACGGTCCACTTCCAATGCAATTGTTTCATTTTGTGCGAAGAATATTCCATACTTTACAGAGCCTTATTCATCACTTTCCTAAAACTCTCTGCATAACACCTAGACATCAAAGTGGGAAGAACAGATAGTTACAAAAGGAAAGATGTGATATTAATGATATTAAAATAACAAGAAGGATCATAAGAAAAGATAAGGTGCGGAAGCAGAAAAGCTACAGTCTCTTTTTACAGAAACACAATTTCCAGCATCTTTATGGACTTTTGCCAAAGACTCTCTCCCCATCTCACCACCTTCCCTCCCCCCCCCACTGTCAGTGAGTCATTTTAGCTAGGGCAGCAAGAGGCAGTGTCAGCTGCATGATTCGTGTGCATGCTGCTGGCCCCTGTGAGCCTTAAAATGCTTAGTCTGTTTGAACTTAAGTGAACTCCTGACCTTCTTCAAAGAGAGAACTAAAAATTTCTTATTATATCCTCCCATTCTGAACAAGGTGGAATTAATACAGTGAGACAATGAACTAAAAAAGCTGTTTTTCAAGGCTAAATCACGCCTCCGGCAAAATGCAACAAGAAATAGATACAGAACAAAGAATAGGTACTGTCTTTCATTCAGAACATAACTGAAAGTTTCATTTAGTTCTCAGGACATTTTTCCTCTTCCTGTGAATTATCTTTACCGGCCATGGCTGGAGGCAAGATACTGGATAAGGTGGAGTATTCATCTGGTAAATTTGAGCTTTCTTAATTTCATATGCCTGACTTCAGATGAAAGTGTTTTCTTAGAAAGATTGTTTTCTAGACTTCCTAGACATGGGTTAGGTTTCAAGCATATTAAAAATCAGAATGATGATGAAAAGGAGCGGGAACTAAAGAATGTATTAAAGATGTTGTGTGTGGTAGAAATCTTGAATGTACTTTCTGCTTATATATTCATAAATATATTTTTGTGAAAGATCCTGCAGCTTTAGACTGCTAGACAACCAATGACTTGGTGTTCAAAACGTGCCTTACCAGCCTCGAGGAGATGTATAACTTTGACTGGCAGAGGCCAGGACTCCTCATATCTGCTTCATAAAAGTAGTTCTTGAAGAGCAGATATCTAATTATTGTCAAATCCACTATGCAAGTTTGCAGTATCTGATCTTATGATTACAGACAGGTGCACTTAAAACAGAATACAGAAAATGTTTCTAATTCAATTTCACTGACGAGATAATCAGGACTGACCTTCTACTAAGGCCATGTACTCTGCAGCCTTGAACCTTTTTGTCTGTGCCGTTAATGGCCGTTCCTACTTTTTTTGTAAAGCAAACCAAGAAGCTGGTACTGGAACTGAAAGTATGTTACCATTATCTTCAGAAAAAGCAGACTGGGTGGAGAAAGTAAATAAATAATTATATGTAACTGGTGAAAGTGTGTCCTGGTAGGAAGCCGAAGAACTTCAAAGCTAGTTCATCCTAATAAAATGAAAGCTAGGCCTGATATCTAAGGTCCAACCAGACACTTCTATCGGAATTATTAATTTTTACAATGTTGTAGAGCAAATAGAGTTTGATTGACACAGTTTTGTTCTCCTCCAAAAATTTTTCAGGGAAGAGTCAACCATCGATAATCTCATGGGACATAACTTAAGGAAACTTTAATCTGTGTTGCCTTCTAATATTATCCACTTATTTGAAATAGTGTTGTTGCTATTTAAAACAGATGTAAAGAGTCCGGGGTGGATCTGGGATTTTAATCAAAAAGCTTCAAGTAAGATTAGTCTCCCAAACAGTGAAATCACTGGAGCAGTTATTAATTATAAAGATAATACAATCTTCTTATGTTTTGAACAGCTACACTGAAATTTGATATGAACTAACTCATTTGTATAAAATGTAACTCAATACTCATCCAATTGATGAATTTGTCCATTCTTATGGATCTAGGGACCACAACACACAGCGAAAAAACCCTTTCTTATAAATTAAATATCTCTTACCGGTATTATTTATTTGACAGTAGCTCTAAGAGGATCCAGCTGAGAGAGAGTTGTTGTTCTTGATGTGGTACATGTGTGTAACAAATCTTTTCACCTGCTCTCTCAATGAGATGTAACCATTGCTACTCTGCCAAAACAATCTATACACATATGTACATCTGTAACGTAAAATAAATGAACACTTTATAAAATATATGGCTATCCTTTTCTTATGCAGCACATTGCACTGTGTGCATGAAGCAAGCATAGCTAGCAAAACCTTATTTGAGAATGTTCTGATTTTTGTTTAAGACACATAAACAACCAGGTTTTCACTTATTCATCTAAAGCATTCCCAACACCTGAAGGTCATCACCCAGTCACACAGTGCAGATTACTAAATCACAGTGATCTCCCCATCGCTATGTTATGTTAGTAACCCAGACACTTCCACTCCCATCTCTGATGTTTTTCTTTCCTGCCTGGGATAAGCATGTGGCTGACAATTTAACTTTGCTGTTGTTAGGGCAGGATTTTACAGCAAGCTGAACCACCTCTCCTTGAGGGTATCCTGGGAACAATGGTTTGATTCATATCCCTATGTGTCTTTCAGAGAAAACAAGGCTAGGTAAGTAGTAGGTTCAGTCCAAGGTATTGTAAATTTTCTTCAATGAGTTTGGCAATTTTTCTCTCTTTAATAGGGACATTTCTGTCAAGTATGCAAGCAGGAAAACAGCATTGGGGCTCATGAGAACTGAGGAAAGGGATAAAAAACAGAGAGAAGACAGAAAGTGAGCGTGCAGCAGAATCTCGAGGCATTTTTTGCTCCAAGGTTTAAGCCATCCAGTGCTGTCACTGCTCTTTCACCCTGTTCTTTGCCTGTAGGATCAAAAAGCACCCCAAAACCCCACTGCTTTTGTTGACGTGAAATTTTAACAAAATACAGAATAATTCTGACATGGAGAAGGAAATAGGGAGCCTTGCTCCTCTCAAGTCCCTTATGCAGTACCTTGACAAATTAAACAAGGTATTGCATAAGTACAAGGACAAATTAAAATTGGCATCTCTTTTAGCGGAGTGCTTGTGACTCAAAAGAAAAACTACAGGTGAAAAACAGAAAAACTGAAGAATAAGACCAGTTGAAGAATGTACCGAGACTCTTGAAGCAATCACTTCTTGCCTTCGTAATTCTCTTCTAATTGTTTACTATGTCACAGGGACAGTGGATTTGATTTTGGTAAGACCAGAACAGTTTCTTGCTGCCCTTAGGAACAGGACAACCCATTTTATGGCAGGCTACACAATCTTAGCCTCAAGGCTTCACTTCACCTGTGAACTCAGTTTATCTGTTTTTTCTAGGGGTTTCACAATTTGTTGCCGGGCTGTGGCACCTTTGCTACATTTGGTTCTTCCTACTCAAGCTGACTTTGACAAACATGTGCCTTTTGATAACATAGCTGTAAAATTATCACATTTTGCTAGATGTTTTCTTGACTTCTGAGAGGTGGCAGCTTCTCATCAAAAAAATGGTGTTCTGGCATAAATTGTAGAGTATAAAGCAAAAATAATTTCAGCTAGTAATAAAGAAATAATAAAAATCTCTCAGCTCTCAGGACCACATCTCTATATGTTTTATATGATTTTAAAAAATGATTCCTAACAAGGAAATCTGACCCTGCATGGATTCCAGGCAGCTCCTTTTCAATACTGGTTGTCACTACTGTTTAAAGTACTTCAAAGTGTAACAAAATGAACTGAGTTCAAACGTACCCCGACATATCTTTGAAGCAATAATCAGAGGTGCCTAAGTATCAATACTAAGTTGAAACTTAATACTGGTGATGTATTATACCATGTCTTTGTACAGATGGCAGATAATATCAAGAGAACTGCTTATTTTTATGAATAATACTTTAATTTACATGCAAAACTGGCTTTTGCAGTGGATTTCCACTAAAATGCATTCATAATTTCTTTGTGAAATTAGAATGTTTATGTAGCCAACATGACAGAGCATATAATATGTAGGGACATCTTCCATTTATAGGCAGATTATGCTACCTTTACCTTTATTGATTTGAACAAGAACACTCAAACAGCGAGAACAATACTTGGTATGGATGAGGCCAGTCAATAGGTCAAAGATAACTATATTAGATGCCCCAGAGAAGCAAGGGAAAATGTTTTAAATATTAACAAGGGACTGAGGTCTATCTGTATTCTTTTGGATGAGATGGAGACAGGGAGTTGAACTCTGCAGTTTTATGATTGTGTGTAAACTATGTAGAGACTCACTGAAGACTTTGCAATTACTCTTTCTCTCAGTTTGATATAACTTTAATCCTAAATCTGAAGAAGACCTGTGAGAAGTACGGAAGTGCTTTTCCAGCAAACAAACAAAGGGCTCTTCATCTATAAGCACACCAGGGACTATAGTGGTTTTCGTGTTACACAGTTTTAGACATCAGCTAAATTAGTGTCTTAATCTCCCTCTATTCCTCCTGCAGCCAGTGGAGAGAAAGAGGTGGTCTTGGTCTCTGCTCTAGACTACTCCACAGAAGTATCTAGCTTTCTCTTTTGGTTAAGGAGGAAAACCAAGATTAAAATAAATGTTGTGAAATGCTCCTAGGGCATCAAAAATAGGCAACTAAAATAAGTAACATCAGCAAATATTGCGATAGATATTTATATTGTATATATATACACTTTATAATAATTCTATGAAAACATCAGATCAATGCTCAGCAATGGCCAAATAAACTCTAACCAAATGTTAGAAAATATTAGGAGAGAAATAGCAAAACAGAGAATAAGTCTAGAGTATGGTTACAGCTACAAGTACTTTTTGAACCACTGGTTCCTTTGACTCAAAAAGTACATAGTTTAATGAGAAAAATTTTGGAAAAGGACAAAAAAAAGTCAAAATTATGCTCTGGTTTTTGTATAAGGAAAGACTATGTGGACTAAGACCTATGAGGAAAAGAAAGAAATGGTAAAGGAGGAATATGACAGAAGAAATATAAAATCATGAGTGGCCTGGAGACATTCAATATAGAATAGTTGCCTTCCATTTTTCTCAAAGAAAAAAAAAAGCAAGCTAGGAAGCATGAAATAAAACTTGTAAACTGTATACTCAAAACTAACAAACAAAAAAGGTTGTTCATCTCACATTGTATAGGCTTCCTTGCTACAGTACGCTGTGGCGGCTAAAAGGTTAAAAAAAGGGATCAAAAATACCTGCATAAATTAAAGGAAGCAATAGCTATTGGAAATTTTTAAATGTAAAGACACCTTTTCCACAGGAGGTCCCTGAGCTCTAAATCACTGCAGAAGCATTGCTACAGGTTTGCCCTGTTCTTAATCTCTTCCCTTGATTTTGGCCCCTCTCCAAGGCAGGATTTGAGGACATTTACTCTGACCTAACAGGGCTTTTCTTAGTCTAATACTTCAGAATTGCTTCAAGGGAAAGGAATAATTTATCTTAAATTGTTACACATGTATTTCTCTTGAAATTATATCAGGGGCATTCTTAAAATCTAGGCAGGTGCTTTTGTACCATTTCTCTAAATATTATCAAATAGATAATTTTAGGAGGCTTGGTTCTCCTGCAGATGTCAATATCTCCTGTTAAATTCAGTTTTGCTTGAGCAAGCCCATTGTGAATTAGATCACTATTCTCTTTCATTTCACGGCATCACATGCTTGGAGCTGTTTGGGTTTCCTGCCAGTTTAACAACATGATTTCCAGTGATTTTCTTTCTCCTTCTTTGTTTTGCAACCTTGCTTAACTGTGAGACTAATGGATATGTGTAACTTTGGAATAAATTAGAATTTATGATCCTAGCTGGCAAGAGAACAATGAGCTTGCATGAGATGAAGACATTTGAAATCAGAGATTAGGTGCTTTGCTGAAGTTCAAGAGACATGGAGTTCTGGTTGCAACCTGAAGTAACACTTGGCTTAACTGATGGTGGGACCAGGAAATTAAAGTAGTTGGGAATTTCTATAGGAAAATACATGCATTCAAGCTGCAAGACAGCCACTTTTCAATGGATTTCTGCTTCTAACACTAAAGGTGTAAAAAAAAAAAAAAAAAAGATGTGGTTTTATTTTTGTTTGTGCATGGATGTAATTCAAATGACTCACTTTTAATGGCAAAATTACCAATGATTTAAACAGAACTGAGTATGAATAGTAGTGGTGAGATTCATATTGCTAACCGTGGTTGCTCACAACATAGCCAACAAAACATGAGCTAGTCACCTGAGGCTGCTGAAAGGGTAACTGAGGATTGAGTCAATACAATAAATGGATCCCAAGACATGGCACACCTTACCCTAAAATAGACACCTGTACTTGATTAATTGAACACTGTCCCAAACCCATTGCCTGCAAAAGAATCTTTGGGTGACTGACTACCTCTGGTGTAAACTCCCACATTATAAATATAAAATAAGGTGACCATAAATCCTGCCTCAGGTTTCCAAGTTTAAACATAGCAATTACTACATCAATGACTTGTATAAGGATCATTTCATCGAAGTCAGATGTGCCATTTACACTGTCAAAACCCAACAAGTTTTAAAGATGTTTAAAATCCTGTGATATATTCCAGGGTGTGACTGTTTAATTTATTTATGTTTCTTAGAAATAATTCTGAGATACTTCTTTCTTTACAGCAATTAGCTATATGTTTTAGACCATAGTAAAATTACTTTAAAATTCTGCTGTAAACATACCTCCATTTCATTAAAAAAATATTAAAAGTTATCAGCCAAGTTCCCAGCTAGCGTAACTAGCAAATCTTTATTGATTTCATAAGGATATACTCAGTTAACACCAATGACTGTGAAGGAAAGCATCTGAGGATGGCATAGTCTCACAGAGTTAGATGTTGTTTTACTAATCGGTGAATTCTTTGACCACATTACACTTTTTCTGTTTGTACTTAGCTTAAGACAACACAAGTGCTTCAAAATCTTTCCAGTGACTGAATTATAACAATATGTTACTTGTAGATAGTTAAAAATAATACATCCTGTGACCTCAGATTTGTTCAGAACTGGAACACAGACTCTTTCTGTAAAAAAGTCTGTAAAAAAAAAAAAATCCTTATTAGCACCCTGTAAACTTAACTAGGCACGACTGAATATTTCATTTTGTAAGCTCCTATGCTTTCTGCATCCTTATGGTAATGTTACAAATTTGCAATGGGGAAATTAATAATTTTCAAATTGGTTCTTTGAGTTCATTTTCATCATGTCACTGGCAGAAATAAGTGGTCTAGAGAAAGAAGGATTGAAACGTGATTCTCCCTTGAGTGACTGGAGAACCACTGTTCTCTAAAGCCTACAGGTGTGGATGTATTTCAGTCAGGATCTCAGAAGAAATTATACAGCATTTCTGTGCTGTTTTTTTTCTTTCTGAGTTTCATAACCATTTTACCAATTCAAGGCAAAATAAAGTTTTTTTTTTTGTGCAAATCATTCATTTTGTACCAGTTTTTAAAGACAGGCAGAATCATAATATCACAGCTACATGTGCCATCATCTCCCCAGTAGAATCCCCCACTGCAGTTTTCTGACAATTCTTTTGATGACTTTATGGTATGATTCAGTGAAATTGTAATACTAAAATATCATCTATCCATTTAGTGAAATACCCGCTTGTGATGAATTCATGTCCATAATCAATTTTCTAATGTTTTGTCCACTCATTTAAAATTATAAAGACCATGTTTTAAAAGACTTTAAAACTATGAATTTCACTGCTTTCTTGGAAAGTTATTGGGATGAACAGAAGGAAAGGGGGAGTACCTTCACCCTTCAGGAGCTGCTACCTTACAGCTTTTCTCTGTGCTGGTCATGCATGATTTAGACCTTTTTAATTCTCCGTTTTTATTCATTCAATAGTAAACCCCTTCACAGCATCCCCTGATGGTGCAGTAAGGTGTACTAAAAGGGCTTTAAACACAAGGGTAAATCAGAAAACAGATGAGGACAAGCCTTTAAAATATGAATTAGGGCTTTTGCGTATGTTCAGTAGCTGTAGCATGCATCCTTGAACCATCTGAGAATGAACATAAGAAAGGAGAATTCACCAAACACTTGAGAAAGGATGCTACCAATTGTTCATTATTTTTTTTTCAGTTATTTTTAACTTATCATTTGACCCAAAGCTTAAGGTGAAATTTTATTTCCTCCAGCACTGACACCTAAACAACATCTGTACTACATGTGGGTATGTAATGTAAAAGATTTTTGTAAGTAAATATCTTACTTGTTCATTAACTTTCTTTTAGTCCAGAGTAATTATGACAGTTACTTCCCCTGGCCAATAGAAAGTAGCTTGTGTTAGAGAATAATTATGTGCATTAAAAAAAAAATTGAGAACTTTTTCTTGGCTGTGGCTGGGGTGAATTTCCAAATAAATTAGAATTAGGGTGTCCTCATTCAGGTCAAGTAGGAATAATCTGTTAATGATAGAAGAGGCTAGAACTGCAGCAGTCAGATGATAGACTTCAGGTCAACCTCCAACTCAATTCAACCCTGGGACTAAATTTTGCCTGAATTTAACCATTGTGTCAATGAAAAAGACAGTGAAGTGTCAAAATATCTCCCATACACAAACACTTCCAGCACCACCATATTTCTACAGCAGGAGACCCAGGCATTTAGGAATAAGAATGTTTTGCATTTAAGTGCAGACTGCAATAGATTGCATCCCCTCCATCCACCGAGTTCTCCATGTAGATCAGGACTTTAGTGCAGAAAGATAAGTACAGTGCATTTCATCTGCCATAACCAAATACAGATATTTGAATTGACTGTAAAAAGTTGGTATAAATTATCAAACTACTGTCATTAATAATCTCATCATTTCCTTAAAAGATTCCCCATGGTTTCTAGTACAACCTTGCAATGTAGAACCATTGAAAGTTTTATCTCCCTAAGGTACTGGGATACTCTTATATGATTTGAACATTCAGAGTGGTGACAATTTAATATGCGTGATCATCTCAGATACAAGAGGAAGAAAATTTGCCTCTCATTAGACCATCTGGTACAGTTGAGAGAAGAACCAAATACTGTTTGGTGTAGGGGTTTCTGTTGATGTACTTCTATCCCTACCAATTTGATCAAGTGAAACTGATACAATACCATGATAGCATCAAACATAAGAATTATGCAAGGTGTAGGGCCTGTGACTTCCTAACTATTCCTTTAGTGCTTGTGAAGTACAAAAAGGGGAGGAAACTTCTTTACTGAGTCCACCTTGAAAGCTAATATTTCTCACACCACAGTTAAATGGACTGCAAATATGCACAGGTGTGTAACACATGAATAGGGTTGACTGAGCTAGTGAAGAGTGTGACGGGAGTATTGTATGCATGTTACTGTTAGCCCAAGCTAAGGAATGTCAACAATATACAAGATATTGCAGAGGCTGCAAGTTAATAAAGAGCTACAAGGTGGCCTTGTATAAAAAAGCTGCCTTATCTTTTTTTTTCCCTTGATGCAGAGTGTGGTTATTCATTTGCATATCATCTGTATCAATTAACTACTGAATTATCTTTATCTATTGATAGCGGAAACAATAACTTTAGTGTCAGAGAGGGGCTACTTCTCAGAGATTTTTTTCTTGAGAATATTTTTAAATGAAAGAGCTCTTTTAAATCGTAACCAGAAATATGCAGTGAAATGGATGAACAGTCTTTTAAAAATTAGCAGTGTGACCCAGGCCAAAATAAGGATTAGCAGAATTAAACTCCAGTGAAATGATATGTGATTATACACATGAATAGTGCCAAATGAAATGGTTCTCATGTGCAAAGTTATTCACCTGCTTCATGTTGAAAGTATCTTTTCATTTTAAATCTGACTTTAACCTTTGCAGAGATCTCAGCTTTTGTTCTTCCTGAAACTGCAGATGTGATATCGTTATTGAATGGAGAACTTCCTTGATACATTTAAAATTATTGCAAAGCACAATTTCAAAAGTTTGATTTCAGAGCAGATTGAATAATAATTATCAAACAATGTGTTGCCATTTTAACAATACTTTTCAAAATAATTTATTCAAGTGTCTTTCACATTTCACTGAAATACAGAACAGGGGTTATTATTTGGAGGTAAAGAAAGGGTTTCTGATTCAGTTTTTATCTGATCTAGATAACTGCATCCAAAGCTACTCAGTAAACTTTGCATTTTAGAATGATTTATTCTCATCAGCAAGTTATTTTTGTTAAAATCATTCATCTCTTGATGAGATATGGACCAAAGTCTATACAAATAAATGCAAATACTCACTTCTCTTTAAAGGCCTTGCATCTCTCCTTCCCTATTTTGACCTGCTTGTCCTTCAAAATAAGAAAGCTGATTATATGATTAGGATGCCTGAAAGAAACCTGGAAGAACTGCATTTCTTCTCGTGTTTTGCCCATGTTGCTTGTGCAACCACGGACACTTCCTTTATTCTCTTTGTGTATCAGGTCTCCACCTGAAAAACCCAGACAGCAGGTGCTCTCTCACCCCCTCATCTCTGGTTTTTTTTCTGCCTACCTTTAAGCACTTTTGGAGCTTTTGAGAAAAGGAACAGTGGCTGGTCAGAGTTTGCACAGTTGAGTAGAATAGTCCATAGAAAGACAAAAATAAAGCTAGAAGGGGATCATCTGCTCTGCATACATCACTGATTTCAGCTCGCTGAGCATTTACCAGCTGTAGTTATGGTTTTGACAGACTGAGCTGAGTTCTAAACATACTTAGAAGAGAAGATGTTCTCTTGTCCTGCCATCCTCCAAAAAACCACCTGTGCACCAAAGGTTAAGCAAAGGAAAAGCTTTTTCTTTCCCCATAGACAAACAACAAAAGCTCTAATATAATAGGGTAACAGCGTGGTTTGATTTCATTTATTTATTTACTGAATAAGAAGAATGTTGAGTAAGTCAATCAAACCTTTGCAGCACAAACACTAAGCAGTAACAGCTCATTAAGTCCCCTTTCCACTGTTGAATTCAGCTTGAGGAAATTTTTTATTATTATTTTAAAAAATTATCACAAAGCTCCAATTAATAGTGACAAAAAAAAAACATTTTGCTTTTGTGTTGTCCTAAGACTGTACTCAATTGCCAACACTATTAACAATCAGAAATTAAGTTTTCTTTCAATTCTCCCACCCCCTTGAGGGCATTAACCAACCAGATACACAACAGCTCATATCTCAAGCTTAAATTTTAACTCTAGATAAGGGCCTCAAGACAACATTATAATATAAGTAACAAAATATTTAGTAATTAATAATGCTGCTAGGGCTTTCTCTGCTTCAGTTTTTCCTTTCCTTCTCTTTTTCAGTATTTGGTGAAAGTCTGTTTTGTAGTCTTTCATTTGTGACAGATTGCTCTAATTTTGTGTGCCCGGATCCTGTTAGCTCTGTTTATGTTTAGCCAACCCAAACTTTTCTCTTCTATGAAAAGAGATTTCCTTTGTTCTGGATAGTTGAAAATGCTTTGTCTTTTGGATGGAAATCTCTGGTGGGCTGCCTGGATCTTGAGGGAAAAAGCCTTTTGTCCTAGCACTTGTAAAAAGACTAGTTTAAAGTCAGCATGAAAATAATCCACTCCTTTCTTTGTTTTCCTCTTGCTTCTTCTTTCTCAAAGAATCAGTGATTTAGTTGACAAAGAATCTAAATGTGTTTCCTTCTTTGATTTATACCTACTACCTGTCAACACCTTTTATTCCACATCAAACAATCTCCTTTCACTCAATTTCTAGACTATTCTGCACTTGTGTTTTCAAATTGGCTGCTGATGAAATAGGAGGAGAACTTCCTCTGATTGGATCCCACCATCCCTGTTTGTGTATTCCCTCTCACCTCCTTATGGAGCATTAATATTACACCTGAGAGAGCTACACTTTTGCTACTGCTGTGGCCCACGTGGTATCAATAAACGTCAAGTATACATCTGACCAGATTATCAGTGTTGTACTCTGTGGTCAAAGGCTTGAATTGTTCAGAAAGTCTAATTTGGTGCAAGAATGCTGTCAAGATGTGGCCCGTGTTGGCTGTGTTTGTGTTGATTTTTCCACACTGGGTACTTAGATAGAGTTTGAGACATTTCTTTGGTGCCTGCAAGAGCAGGTTTAGGCTGACAGTGGGTGAACCTAGAGAAGAATAAAGAGGTACCCAACACCCCAAATCACCTGGAAATAAAAGTAATAAAAGCCCTCCAGAGAGCACCTTGAATCTTGCCTGTATGAGATTGGGAAGGGTGCTATGACTCCAGTTTTTAACACAGAGCAACTAGAATCTAAAGGTAACAAATGGAATCAGGTTTCACCAGAGACAATAGGTTCAGTCTTGGATTTTTTTTAATGTGCTTTGTTCAGAAACGGAGCCTCTAGAGTTCTGAGAGAAAGATTTCTCCAATTGAGAAGCTAACAACTGGGTTAAATTTGTTCAGTTAAGAGTAAAGCATCTTGTAAGTTCCCCTCAGAACAAAGGTTTAATGTAAACTGTCTTCTGGGTTGAACATCCTGCTAAAACATGCTTGAAGTAAGTAATAAATAAACAAAATCTTGACTTCAAAAAGCTGAAAGTAAGTGTTAATAAAGAACAGATAAATGATGCCTTTGTAGATATGATAGTTCTCCCTTATACGTTGCAACTAACTGACAACTATGTGTTGGGATTTGGGGGTCTTTTTCCCTTTTTATTTTGGCTTTTTTTTCAAGAGGGAAGAAAAGATTAGAGTTGGCTCTGATCCCATTGCCACGAGGTGGCTGGAGCCCAGCCATCTGTCACAGCTGCTGCTTGCCCCCCCTGCCACTCTAATTGACAATGAACCCAGCGCCCCGCAATAATTGGGGCTGTGCTGCGACTTGGGCAGGTAATGGCGCCCTTTTAGCATCCAGCAGTCCCCATCTGCGCGCCAGCCCTGCCTCCCTCCCTGGGAGCGGGAGCGCGGTGGCCCCGCAGCCAGCTTCCCAGGTGGGCAGGGATGGCCTCACCCGGGAAGCGTTAGGAAGGCCTAAGGGAAGCCATGCCCACACTGAAATTGAAAACCTCCCCAAACTCACTGGAAGATTTTAATCCTGCTGCCAAGGCACACACACAACATCTGCCATTCAGCCTTTGTTTGTATATTTAAAAAAAGAGAAAAAAAAGTAACTTCCAATATTGAGCAGTTTACTGACTGTCCCAGTCGGGGTTTCTTTGTTAAATTACCTTTCAAAAATATTTTAAATTAAATGGTCTGGGTTTTTTCCCCAGCAGAAGCACTACAGACACCAAAAGCTTTGGTGCACAGGGCACATAATTCAGTCATTTAGAAGACATCTTTTTAGCAAAACTTTCTTCAAGGTTTAGGCATTTTGGGGGAACAAAGCCAAATCTTCACCATTTTTCTTGACTGCATGTCGTTGGAAAGCTCAGCCTTGTGCTGTTTGCATAACCTTGGTCCCAAAATATTTCATCCAGGCATTTCTCTGTCACCTACAGGCACTAGTATGCACAGTATGAATGGCTGATTTGCAAGTTTTCTGTTATTTGATAGTATTTTAGGATCTGCTGCCTTCTTAAGCGGAAGTAACTCAGGTTTCCACAGCAGGTGCACGCATGCTGTAAAATAAAGCTCTACTCTTATATTTAAGTTTTTCAGTTCTTTGGGCCTCATCTAGAACATAATGAAGTAAATAGAAATAAGTCAGTTTACTCCAGAGAGATTCAGTCTAATATCATAGGGTAGTTTAGGGCTTAAGGCAACATTTTGGAGCTAAATCTCTTTTCTTTTTTCAATTCCTTCACATCCTGTATGAATTAAGATATGTATGGATGTCAGGATTAGGCCCAGTGATTCTGACTAGCCTAGAAGGATTGATGACATCATTTACTTTATAGAAAGTAACTTTTGTTTTAAAAAGTACTATTTAAAGTTGCAGTGATTTCTAATTCCAGGTAAGTGTTTCCAGACCAGGCCAGGCCAACTGGCCAGCCAGCCTGGCAGCCTGTCTCTGATGGGAGCACTGCCCTGTGCTGCAAGGCAACCCTCGCTGTCTGCATGACATTGGATTTTGTCATGCCTTGCTTTAGCATGATTTGGACAATACAAAGTCCTTTACTTATTTTTTTGTCATTATTAATTAAAAAAATAACATTTCCAATTTCATTATCTCACTTTTTGCCCTTTTCTCCCCAAAACAGAAGCTCAATATGCTTTCAGTTCCCTTTGCAAAAATAACCTTTGCGGAGAATTTAACCCATGTAATTTTTAATATTATTGATAGGTTTATTATTAGGAAAATCTGTCTGACCTAGTGCAAAACTGATTGACCAGCTCTTGTCTTCAGAAGTCTGATTTTTTTCTTCAGTTTTTGACAGAGTGGTGTGGAGTGACGTTGTACTAAGGCTAAGTAAATTACTCCAAGGGCATCTTGTAGCAAAGAAATACAGTGTAATAGATTTCAATGTTTTCAATCTCTTAACCACGTATCAGCAAAACTTCACCTGAAAAATTAATGAAACTGTGAGCTGAGTGGTGGGAATTGTTGAAATGAGAAACACATTACATATGAGCTGTTAAGTAGCTGGAGATGCAGTTACTGTACACTTGCCTCTTAAATACAAGAAAAGACGTTTAAGACTTGGCATACAAGTAAAGACAGGAAGTACTCCTAAGAAAATATGAAATTAGTCAAAATTCATGTGATCATAAAATGTTGGTGACGTGTGAATTTTTTCTACAGAAAATAAACTATCATGGAGAGAAACTGAGCATGCATACACATCCACACACATGCACAAGAAAGGCCAGAAGGATGTTCCTGATCCTGACATGAAGAACTTAAACCACTAGGTCCCTGTCTAGTCAGTTTTCTATACCACAATATTAGACTTGCAGATATCAAGGGATTTCTACATCATAGACATTTCTCAAAAAATTAGTTGCAAAACAGCAGATTCTATAACAATTTAAGCAAATTTATTGCAGGACATAAAATAATTTGTCCGGAAAATGGCAAATCCAAAACTTTTGTTTCTAGTACTTTGGTCAGCTTCATTTTGACCCGGGTTATTTTATTAACGTGGTTTACAGCATGGTTTCAAAAGCAATGAACCTAACTGATTTGTGAAAAATGTGGCAGTGGCACTTCTTAGCAGAATGAATGAATGAATGAACGAATGTAATGCACAACCACCTGCAGTGGCTTACAAGGCCATCTAAAGCTCTAAATGCTTGTGAAAATGGGGTTGAGATACATTTCTTAATTTTACTTAAGGAAGTATATTAAAACCAGATAAACAGAGGACACGTGAACAGGGAAGAGCAAAGGGATCCTGCCTCCTTTTGCGAACCTGGAACAGCCTTGCATTCCAGCCAGTCTGTAAACTGCAGAGCCTGTGCGGGCACGTCTGCTCTTCAGCTGTGTGCATGGGACACAGGATTAGATACATTTCCTGAAACTTACGGGCTAGACTTTAGATTTATGTGGCACAGACTTTAATTGCCTGGCATTTCCCTAAGTTTGGAGCTGTTTTCTAATGCACCTCCTATGGGCTACTTGTGAATAGAATCCCAGCATTGGAGGCAGTTACTCAAAGTAAAAACCTTGGCCATGGTCCAGCATCTAAAAAGAGAGAGATTGAGACAGAACTCATCTCGGATTCCAAAGGTGTTACTCCAGATTTATATGAGTGTAACTGAAAGCAGAAGGAAGTTCGTTGTCTATTATGTCGAAGACATAAGATCTTTCAGACAATGGACTATAGATACCAAGCAAAATACACTCATATGTTTTGCATCTTATTCATTGAATTTGTTCGCTTGGAAATCTTCGAAACTTTAAATGCAATGCTCACATATTGTGAAGGAAGCCTGGAATACCTAAAAAAGAATCTGTGGGAAAGCTTTATATCAATTCTCACACAAAAATCTGTCCAGAGGTTGAGGTAAGCAATCCACAGATACACACAGGACTTCAACATTATTTCTAGACCAACTTTAATTGTCAAATAAAGCAGTCTCACTGTTCTCTTTATATATATCCTCTATATGCAAAATGAAACATATCTCTCTCTTCTAGCTGAAGTGACAACTTCATGCATCTTAACAAGTCATCCCATAACAAAGGATTAAGACCTCTGTATTCAAGGTAAGAAACTTTACTGTTAGGTTTGAGATATATGACATTTTATAGCTGACAATATGCATTCTCTGAGGGTGAAGCACAGTTTCTGCAAAGTCTTTATGTCTTGATATACTGTATCTCTTGAATGTCAGCTTTTTCAAGGTAGACTGTTGGGGTTTTGTGCTCCTTTCAATATTTCTTTGCTTTTAACATGCTTTTCAGCTTAGGAATTGAAGCTTTGACTTTCTAAGAAAGGGGGGGTGCCCTGAGACACTTGAGTTGCTGTACCTTTCTATCCTTGCTTATCACTACAAAAGCAATTATTTAGCTCACACTATTAGCTCACTAAAGGGGAACATCTTTCACAATGAAACCTGAAGTTTCATTAGCATATTGTTGCTTCTTCTAGATCATTATTAAAGATAAAAAATATCACTGTATCTAACACAGAGTCTTGCCATATTCTCATAGCAAATGCCTCCTGGTTGATTACCAAGCATCATTACTTTTATACCTTCCCAAGCTTCACAGCTCATTCTCATGCCAGTTACTCAGATTTCTCTGGAACTATCAGAAGAAACAAAATGGAAGCAAGAGACAAAACTGGCTTGTTTTTTTGCCATGCACAAGCAGTCCTTCAGCCATGCCTGCCAGGGGCTGGTACATCTTCTGGACAGTGGCTGAAGAGAATGGTTAGGAGCAGGAACAGGCAACTGTGTTGGACTAGCCATGAGTGCCCGTCTCCAGAAGCAATTTCTCACAAGGACTGTCCTCAGGAACAGCTAGGGTGAAATTTCCAAGAGCTGCTCAGGTATTTAGCAATGCAAGTCTTACTAAAGTCTACAGAACCTTTACTCTTGATAAACAGGGAACACTTGTAAAATCTTTGTCATTTGAATGCCAAGCAGATTGAACTCTGTCACAATATTTTCCTCCCTGAGACATACTTTTTACTACTGATAAATGTCAAAACGGCAAATTTCTTTCCTTATAAAGCAATTGTAAAGTTGACATCCTCAGGAAAGCTCCTTCTGCTGTGGTCACAGAGCTCTGAAGAACTGTCTGCAAAGCATCTTTAAGGTACTCAGCTACTGCAACTTGCAAAGCTGTTCTGCCTGAAGTAAAAAACCACGCATCCTGGTCTAGAAAATACAGGTGCTAAAAAATGTAAAAGTTACCTTCAGAACTAACCAATTTTTCTATCCAGCAGTAAAAAAGGCTAAGCTCCTCCTGACCTGAGAGTGGGGGAGGGATATAGGGAAAGGGCTATATTAAGTGAGGCCCCAGGCACAGGTAATAAATCCTCCAGTCAGGTTTATTGTTCTGGTTGAAGTGGTGACCATAGTGTGGGGTGGGAGACATTCAACCCTGGGATTCAGCAGCACTCTGGCTTTCTAATAGTATCCACCACCTTGACTTTCGGCTCAGTGGTAGCTGCAGAAGCCAACCCAGTCAAGAAAAGTGAGGGAAAGCACACTTTTGTGCTGGTTGAAAGGTAGCTAAAGGCAACCAGAGGCATACACCATTATTAAAGAGAAAAAATTGTCATTATATCGTGAAGTGATATAATGATAGAGTTCTGACTTATATAGACTCCTGCTCTTGGGCTCCCACTGCACCCTGCAAACATGCTTGAGCAGTCACAGTGTGACCCCTAACACTTAACACTGCTACAGATACTCATCCAACTGAACAAGAACCTGTCTGGACAATGCCCATTTAGGGATTTTAGAATAAGAGTTAGTTTTTGGTTGATAGTCACCTGTACCTAAGCTCCCTGTACAATTAATGAGATGTACTATGTTTCTAAAAGGGACATCAGCTAGTCCACTGAAGAAATGCTGAGAAGAACTTTGATGTCTGGGCCCCACCTCACTAGGATTAGGTGATGGCTAAGAGGGGTTATGATGGTTAAGTAAGGTTTTGCAGTTCTAAAGTCTGAACTCAGGAGGGTAAAGTAATGGTTAGGTAGTTAAATCTCTTTGTTCTTCTAGCTCTTTTTTTAAAGTCTTCAGACTGACTCCTGAAGTCTGTCTGTGTTTTGTCATGTCAGTATTTGCACTGTAAAATAAATGGGGACTGTTTAACATTCCCTTCTAAAAATGTGTGTGTGCATGTTCAGCTCCATTAACAATAGGGGTGTATGCTGGGCAGGAGAGACCCTGACCCCAGGAAATTATTGCCTAGCTGCTGTAATGGCAATTGCTTATCTCTTATTTAAATAATCAAGTTAAACACCTAACAAATCTTCTAAACTCTGTTTTTTGTTAAGCTCAAAGAAATTGTGGGAAGAATGAAACACAAATCCTGCACAGGAATGATTACAAAAAATCCCCCCAAACCCTCCTTCAATATCCTGCTGGCAAGCTATATAGCCCTTCTAAAAAAGATTAATATTTTAAAAAACAGCAAACCAATTATAAACACGAGATGTCCCTATCCTCCAAATGCCAACTGAAAGGCTAGATTGCTATCTATGTAAGATTAGCAGGAAATTTAAGTTATTATTTATTGTGGGCAAGAAATTAGTTTAGGATAAAAGCGCTTCCATTTTGAAACAGCAGGGTGAAATTGGAATTTGTCTGTTAATTAAGCCACTAAAGTTTCATAGCAAAGATTTTACTGTCTTCTTAGTTTTGACCTTCCAGTAACTAAACTGGTTTTATCTGCATCTGGGTGACTGTGTAATATACCATAGCACTGGTGTACTACCAGATCTCATTCACTAGTGAATAGAGCACATTCCCTATTATATAATAGCTTAAGACCCCACAAATGATATAATAAAAATATTTCATGTTATTGGGCTTCTAAGACCAATAAAACAGTTAAGTAGCACTAACAGTATCAATAAAGTCAGCTGTCAGTACAGGTTTCCTTTTTATTAAAATAGTCATAGGATAAAATCAGTATATACAGTAACCATGTGCTGCTATCAGTATCTCAAATGACTATATACAGCGGGGTAATTAGGGCTTTGAATGTGATCTGAATAGGGTAAGTTGACACCAACTTACATTCTGATGGTCAAAGAGATGTGATGGTATCTCCTTTACAAAGAATTAAGTAACACTCCAATGTTTATGTGCCCATCTGAAAGAAGCCCCATAAAGGGTAATAAACACTTTTAAATTCTTGACACGTTTAAGACTCTTTTTTCACTCAATGAAATAAAGCCTAAGTGTCCCCTCAGTATTGTTATTTTATAATGATATTGTTAATACATTTTGAAAATACAAAATCAATTTTGCAATCAAAAGTGGGGAAACACAATACATAAGTGGAGGGCTTTTTAGTGGCTGCCATACCATCTTTGATCTCAAAAGTTCCTGGACCATTTCTTAATCTGTTATAGACTACTTCTGGTGTACAGCCAAAATCAGAAAGTTTTTTAGCTGTCTAATTGTTATTTGTCTAGTGCTCAGAAGAATCAGTGGGAAGAAGAAGCCTATAAGATCCTGGCTTTAGTGTTTGGCTTTAGGGTTAAGACATCCACCTGCAGAACAGGAATGCTACCGTAATTTTTCCTAATGATCAGGATCTGAGATATAGCATTACTGCAGCAGACAGCTAACTTAGAACAGGAAAAATAAACGGAGACTTAGAGGTAAGGTGAGTATTTAAACAAAGCAGTAAAACTTGAAAGACCCACATAGGTTAATCTCTTGTCCCTAACTCTCACTTACAGTGGGACTGAAATGACTCACCAAAGTCCCAGACAATAATCCATGCAGTCTGGTGTCCACAGCTACTCAATACTGTACAACCCTAAATTTGCTGTGTACCTGGTGGTGTTGCCTATGTTCTCCTAAGGGCCCATCTTTATGCACTCATACCTATGTCCTGGTTTTGGCTGGGATAGAGTTAATTTTCTTCCTAGTAGTTGGTACAGTGCTGTGTTTTGGGTTTAGGATGAGAATAATGTTGATAACACACCGATGCCTTAGTTGTTGCTAAGTAGTGCTTACACTAGTCAAGGACTTTTCAGCTTCTCATGCCCTGCCAGCGAGAAGCTGGGAGGGGACACAGCCAGGACAGCTGACCCAAACTGGCCAAAGGGATATTCCATACCATGTGACGTCATGCTCAGTACATAAACTGGGGGGAGTTGGCCAGGGGGCAGCGACTGCTGCTTGGGAACTCGCTGGGCATCAGTCAGCAGGTGCTGAGCAATTGCATTGTGCATCACTTATTTTGTATATTCTTTTATCATAATTATTGTTATTACTATTTTCCCATCCTTTTCTGTCCTATTAAACTGTCTTTATCTCAACCCATGAATTTTACTTTTTTTTTCTGATTCTTTCCCCCATCCCACTGCGGGGGTGGGGGGGAGCGAGCGAACAGCTGTGTGGTGTTTAACTGCCTGCTGGGTTAAACCACAACAACCTATGTGGCAACCCTGCACAGACAGGCATCCACAACACCCTCAGACCTCTGCGGTGGCCCAGATTTCACCTTTTGTGATTGAGACGATGGCTAACATCACTGAGTGCCTGCATGAAAATTTCCTGCTTCACAACCTATCGCAGTGATACAGAAAGCAGGCAACCCTGATTCTGTGCTCTTTCCAGCCTGGAGACGTAGAAATTTAGGTGAGGTTTACATGAAAACAATACTAACCAATAAGTGGTATTCCAAATAGGGGTGCTTTCTACCTAGCCATGATTTCAAGAATCAAAGAGTGAAAATGAGAGTAGATAGGACAGAGGGCGAAACTACATCCTGATGAAAGGAGGAAGATTTGGAGCTCTTGATGTGACCTATGCATATATTACAAGACCTGGAATCCCTCTATAGAAGCTAAAATCTTTCTTATCTAATCTTCCTCTGTTTCTGTTACATATACTCCTAGTTGCAGAGCTCTTCTAACCATGGGCTATTTTGTAAGGGGATTGTACTTCTAATATATACTTCTGCACCAGGGGAGGTTTAGATTAGATGTGAGGAAAAATTTCTTTACTGAAAGAGTGGTTAAACATTGGAAGAGGCTGCCCAGGGAAGTGGTTGAGTCACCATCATACCCTGGAAGTATTTAACGGACGGGTAGATGAGGCGCTTAGGGACATGGTTTAGTGGGCATGGTGGTATTGGGTTGATGGTTGGACTCGATGATCTTAGAGGTCTCTTCCAACCTTAATGATTCTATGAATATCCCTCTTTCTCCTTAGACACTCAATGGAGAGAGTCAGATACCTAAACTCCATGGCTCAGTTTACTTCTGCCAATCTAATGGGCATCACTATATGTGGTCTAAAACTAATAAAGAATTGGAAAATTGTGTTCAAAGAGGAAGAAGAGAGAAGGGTTTTTTCATATGTTGTATTAATAACAAGTTTATGAATTTTGGTGGAATCTGTGTAAATGGGGCAGAAGGAAAGAGGGAGGTGAGAGGTATTCTGAAATTATGAATTTTTCAATAAAAGTTGCCAGTAAAGCATGAAAAGGGGTGCGAGAAGACAAAAATAAGATATTCAGATTTTGTCATGCATACTCTAATTTCAGTAAGAGGTGAGATAGTTGTGAGAAAATACTGAGGAGCCAGGAAGAGTTTGTGGATGCTAAGCAATATATAAGAACTGTTAGCATATGTGTCATGAGTAAGACCTCACTGTCTGGAAGGAACCAGTATAAACAAAAGGGTAAGCCAGTATCACCTGAGGAGTAGTGGGGATGAAGAGAAGAGAGGGAAGAAGATTCAATATATGTGATATTAAGTAGGAAAAAAACTGAAAAGGTACTTACTCCACAAAGAGTTAGTTAAGAGGATCTGAGGAGTGAACTCAGGAGAGAGATTGAAGATAATCGTAATGGAAAAGAATGTTTTACAGGTAGATAATAAGGAACTTTTTACTTTTATAAAGGTAAATTCAATATAGTGCATAGATTAGGATCAAGGCTAGAGGGGAATTAGGAAGGAGTCAGAGAGCATCATGTGTCCTCAGGCAGAGAGAGCCCATTCATAGTGAAGACAGAGAGAGAGGGACAGGGGACAAGGAGAGATGCATGAGGTGCGGCAATGACAAAGAGCCCAACAAGGTACAAATAGGGGAGGAAGAATGAATAGATAAAGGAAGTGGCTGATAATGTGTCAGGATCGAGGAAAAAAGAAGGACATTTGAACTGAGAAACAAGGAGTTGAGCTTGAGCTGAGGCATTTGGGAATGGCACTGGAAACTGAATAGGATGTGGTAAAGAGAAGTAAATAACAAAGGCACAGACAAGCTATGCATGAGCCTGTCAGTTTTACTTTTTGAGATGCCAGAAAGATCTTAGACTAATGAAAGGAAAACTGAAGGTTGTAAAAAGCTTTTGAAAACAGGGGTTGGGAGGGGACATAAATGAAACCTGAAGACCTACTCTAGATGACAGAAGAGATGAAATTATAAAAGTTGTATTCATAAAGAGTATTAGAGTTCAGGAATTTTCTCCAGAGCATTCAGCAGATCAAGAGTAGGGATAGGTTGTGTCCACAGAGTTAAGAAAGAGAGCAGGGCAATGAATAGCAAGGTGGATCAAAAGGCCCATATGGTCAGGTGAAGACTGGGGAAGAGCTCTGGGCAGTAGCACCTCAGGAGCTGGAGTATTGGGTGGGCAGGAGTTAAGTTCAGAACACGTTAAAGTCAGAATGATTGACAGACTGAAAGACAAGTTTGGTAAGTGAATAGAGAGGCAGAATATGAGACAACAGAGAGGATTAGGACTGGGCAAGGGAAACTCTACGATGGAAAAACCAGAGTACATCAGGAACAAGGTCTTCATATGGAGTAGGAGGTGGGCAAGCTAAAAAGCATATGTACATGCAGGGAGACAAATTTTGTAAAATATGGTTTAATTTTGAGAATTCCATTTAAACTGAGCAGTTCTGCAGCACACGGATTTCCTCACCTGCCTTCATGCTTCTCAGACTTCCCAGAAACCTTTTCTCCTTTTTGGAGAGCTATGATGACTGCTTCCTCAGTTACCTTTAAAGTATGTAATCACCCTGTAGTGCCTTTCATCTAACTTGGCATAAAGTACATTTGAAAACCTGTCACAAATGGGCCAGTTTGAAATGATGCTGTAGTGCACAAAAATTAGTTCTCCTGCCCTTTGGCTGCTGAACAAGAAAATTGATTTTTGTGCATTATGCAATGAATTTAAATGGTATATTTGAGACAGCTTTTTAAACATAGGACTTTGTAAACAGAGAGACTGGAGGGAATCAAACATAACCAAAAGCAATAGAAACTATTCTGCCAACCTATTAAATCATTTTTTACTGGCTGTTGCCGATCATGCCGCTGGACTAATGTGCAGGCTTGTCTTTGTGTTTTATGTGTTCATTAGAAACTCTGGTTCAAAATGCAACCGGTCACTGCTACAGCTTCCATTCCCCGTGATGGCTCTTAAAGGTGCTTCTGGTTACAGTACTTAGGTCGTATATATATAACGAGTGCTTTTGAAAAGGCAAATTCCTGTGCTGCCATCCAAGCAATCAAAACAGTCTTTGTTTGCGGAGGGGTGGAGGATGGAGGTGAGGGGAGAGGAGAGGGGGAGATGTTTGGAGAACCAGTGGTTGCCACTCATTGACGTGGCCACTGCCTTCCCGTCCCTTCCCGGCTGCCCCTGAAGCTGTGTGTAAAAATCCAGTGTTCAAGGTAAGGCAACAAATTCAAAGAATGTGGACCCAGCCCTGGCACTAATGCGTTTCCTGGCCAGCACATCTCTTCCTCGCCCCACTGCCTGCACAAAGCCCCCCGGAGCGCTCACAGGGCGTGGTGGGAGACCAAACACTGGTGCCACACCATCGGGGATGACAAATTAAACACTAATGTGTTTGCTAGAGGCTTAGTTGCTGGGCTGGGGTGGCAGATAGGGTAACCCCTCTGCTCTGTGACCTTTGCTTCTTTTACTGGGGATGGGTGCAGAAAGGTTAAAGAACAAATACTCTGCTTTTGATCAGCAGTGCGACACTGTGCTCCAGCCCAGCCACCTGAGGGGGAAAGAAAACTGTTCAAGCTTTCTACCCTCTCCATGGCAATACGCTGAATGCTTCTGCAGCACAGGCATTATTTTTCAAATGGGATTAAGATCCTCTGCCACCAGGAGCAGCCTTTTTGCACTGCATGGTTTTATGTCTTGCAAAGATCAGTTTATCTATCTGAAGTCAGAGTAGATTTTATTTTGCTCTGAAAATAAGCAAGAAATTATGTATTTATTAGCAATTTCTCTGACTGAAATATTCTCCTACAAGCACCAGCTTCTCTCTCACTAAACAAAGCAAATAAGCTATTAATTCTCTGTTTTTCCTCGGGGTATGTGCATGAACAGCAGTTGTAGAAGCTCATCAAGCTGCTGTTTGTTCCTGATGGAACCAGAATCTCTTGATGAATGTTTCATTATTATTTTCATCCAAAAAGAAAAAAAAAAAAAAAAAGGTCATTTCCAGGAGAGTTTACACTCCTTTAAATGACGCTGTTAGAACCCTCCTGTTGCAGGTTTGTCTAGGTCTCAGTTCCTCTCTTCTCCAGCATAACCTTTCTGAAGTCTGGTACCAAACGTTGTGGAGAAGAAGACCAAGTGACTGGCGTGGAGCCTAATGTCCCCGCTTTAGGTACTGTTTTAGAGCACTACAGTGAAGTGTGCCAAAGGCCTCAGCTAGAACAACAAATCGCTTCCCACATGAAGACAGGTCTCCATTACCCAGAACAGATCAATTGCTCTCAGTGTGACTGATGAAGCTGAGGTGAAAGTACAAAAAACAGAACGATGCTAGCTCAATATTTTATTTTTGGTAATGAAAGTGATCTATTGCTGTTTAACTAGTAATTCCAAGAACATCAACACAGAAGACAGAGTAAAAAATGTTGGTTACAACATTGTTTATGTAGCCAGATTTCAAGATGAAACTAACTGCATGTAGTTCACGAAACATTGGCATTTCATCATCTTTTATTTATGGAATTCATTAAAATGTGAGACGCTAATATACCACACACTAAAAAGAAATCCTATAAACTATTCTCCTCCGTATCATCAAACGCATCAACCATACGGTAGTAGATGGCTTGGAGGAACACCTCATATTCTAGTGATGAGCCCCTTCATCCCTTGCGGATGGTGCATGTGCCTCAGCAATTGTTTTTCAGAGAAGGCCCATTTGTTTCAGTGGCACATCAGGACAAGCCAAGTCGAGCTGCAAGTAAGCAGCGGGGAGAGAATTCACCACCTGCATTTTGGCTGTTACATTTTAGATGTAGTATTTATTTTTATAAGCCCCTGGGGCAACAGCTCTCCCAGATGCACAGTATCTGCATAATCATCCAATTTTAGAGAGATTAAATATTCATATCAGGCTTCTTGAGTTGTGGTAATGTCCCTCTGGGGTTCTGAGGATCCAGGAAGAGTTTTGCCACAGCATAACGATCAGTGTTAGACTGTCAGGGTTAGTCTCTCCCCATCACAACCTGTTTAAAGGCAAGTTCTTCTTGTGAACTCTTGAAAATGGTGGGTTTTTCCCCCCATATAATGAGGCAAGATATTATGGATTCCATAACGCAAGGTAGTTTGAGGATGACCAGACCTGCATGAAGGCTTTTGGTGCACCTGTACACTGAGATTTATTACCTGTCTGTTTAGTTTAGAACCATCTAGCAACATAACTATCTCAGACGAGGCTAAGGTGAATAACAGGTCAAGATCATGGATATAATTACATTAAATAGAAATATTTGTGGAAGGAGTGGTAAGAATTTACTAAGAGGTATGGATGGGCTTGATAACATTTTTCCAAAATTCCGTCTAGGACTTTTTTATTCCTTTTTTTGTTTGCTTCTTCATTTGTTATAACATTAGAATACTGAGTGAAATTTAATTTTTGGCAATTAGATTGGTAACGAATATCTTTAATGAAAAGGAAAAAAAAAATCATGCTCTAACCCAATTTTAAGTCCTGAAAGTTCTTCGGATCAATTAATTGATTACATTATGTAATATGTCTAAACACTGTCCTTGCTCTCCTGTCGTTGACAACTTTAAAGTTCTCAGGGCCCAGACAGCAGCATGCTTTTATGAAACTGTGAAAGCAAAGCTTGCTGAAAAACTACCGCCATCTTTCTTTGCAACTGTGAATACAACCTTTTTACTGTGCTGGCTTCTCAAAATCCAAATATTTTAAAGGGCATGCATGGTTGTTTTTCCATTTGTCGTCACTATTGGCAATGACAGAAGATTTAACAGGCATCACCTTGTTTGCATCCAAAAGATGGGATCTGCTTCTCCAAATTCAGATGCTTGAAAGATAGGAGTGTACATCAGAGCTAGTTGTCTACAACCTCTCCACAGATAATAAAGAGGAGGTGGCATTATTCAGAAAAATTCCTTTTGCTTTAAAACAAGTATCTAAAATAGTTAAGACTAATTCTTCTCCAAAAGAGTTTTCCTCCCATTACATGTGAAGAAATGTAAGCTGACTATCTCAGATGTAGACATCTGCATTATAAACATTTATAGTTAGGTCAAACGAATTGCATCTTATGTGTTACAGGCTATTTTTCAGAAAATGTGGATGATTTAGAATCTACTTTTATTCTTTATGAAATTAATGCAGAAAAGGAGGGAGAGAGAGGCATCCCAGAGTGGCCAATTTATAGGGTAACTAATCTTGGCTGTATGTGGATAGGCATCACATCCAATTGATATTCAGCCATTCAAGTTTCATAAGCTTCATCTAAAGAGAATACCTCCATCACTCAAATGTCTGTATACTGAGGATATTGCATAGTCTCAAAAGAGTGGTTTTTTTAGCACTAAAGAATAAGTTTACAAGCTTCTGAAAAATAATATTTGAAATTGATTAATCATATACATTGCAATGCAAAAGAAAATGATTCACATGGAAACGGTTCTGGACAGTTAACAAATTATTTAAATAAATAGTGGGATTTCAATGAAACGTTGGTATGTTTGCACATTTTTGCAATTGTTAGAAAATGCTGCAATGACTCAGACTTGGATGCCTAAAGTTAATCCACTAATTCATGTCTTAAATTAAAATATTTTTTTTTTAAAAATGCTAACTATACTCAAATAATACAAAAGTTTTTAAGCACACTTTTGAAAACCAAGCCAATTCATTAGGTCCTTGTGTAGCAGTCCTTAGTTAACAAATTTGGGGAAACTGTGAAAAAAAATGCCATGCTAAATTTTAGTAAATTTATATTCTAGACATTGGGTAACAGCTTAAAATGTTGTGTAATTGTCTTTGCATTTTGGTATATATTAACTTCATAGAGTGACAAAATACAGTGGGTTATGATGCAAAATAAGAAACTGATGTTTTTTTGTTGGATAGACTTTCACCAGTTCCACATGATGCGATGCTGCTTGTCTTGCCAGTTCAACACAAAAGGAAACCAGCAGATGGAAGCAATGAAAAGCAGAATCTTTTCTGTGCTCATTGGCAGCTAGTACAATTTACTGACTTTCCAAATGTATAATATACATTACCACATCTTCCATTCCTCCCATGCCGATGGATGTTGGATAGAGTGTCCTTCATTTCAGGACAAGGAGGAATGAAATAAAAAACTGAAGTGGACAACTGAAAATAGGACATGCTGATTCTATTTCTACAAGTCAAAATCAGATGTTTCAGCTCCCATACTTTATATGTAATTAAACTTAGTATAATTACAAACTACTAAGATAGCTACTTTGCTCTGACTATGCAGAGGCAAAACCTCCTTTGGAAGGAACTAACTTAATTCCACTGAAGTGAAAGGACTTGAGTTCCTGGCCCACTCTTAAAATTTGAGCTGGCATGGCAGGCCCTTTTCTGCTAAACAGTTCATATTGTTTGATCCTCACGTGTTTACTTAAATTTTTTATTAACATTAATCAGTAAGACAGCCAAATGGGGTCTATAAATCTATGAAAATAGATTTGGTGAAATCTGTTTTTCAAAGAAATTTACTTAGAGATTTCTAAAATAAAAACAACGGAGTTTTTATAATATAGATAAGTTAAGTCTTTAAGCTCTGAGACAGATCATCAGATATAAATCAACCGTGTTTCAATGACCATTGTGAAACTGTAGATTTTAATGGTAAATTAAGTGAGAAATAGAGAAAGAAGAGAAACAGAAAGTTTACTCTGAAATTTTTAAGGGCAGCAGGCTAGTGGGACAGAATACAGACTATTTCAATATTATACTTTATTTTCAGTCTAAGTGTAATCAAAATCTTCAGTGTGAGTGCTCAGTTATGGCATTTATATTTTACTGGTAGCAAGTAAAACTGTTCAGGAGGAGTTTAACAAGTGTTTGAAATTTATTTCAAATTCATTACCACATTTTCACCAGCTGGGACGTAGCCATGTCTACTTTCAGTCTGACACCAAAAGCACGTTACATTGCTCCAACTTTTATATGAGAAGCTGAATTTATAATAATTTGGAACATATCAAAGATTGGAAAGTATTCAATCCACAGTGGCAGTAAGATGAGACTTCATGCACTGGTTACATTTAAAGGGGAATGGGAGAAACTGAGCAATGGGTTTATTATGCTCTGGATCTCTTCTTTCTAACATGCTCTGGTGTACCTCATTTCCACAAAAGCCTTGTGATCGCTCTCCCTAACCACTATCCTGTCTTCCTTCACCCCAAGCTAAAACAAGCTGTATAATACAGCCCTGTTTATTTTTAGAAAGACTCGGAGTCCTACCTATTCTGTTTTTTTCTTTTTACTTTCACACTCCAATAAACCTAACCCACTTTCAACACACTAAGACAATTTAACCTGTCTATATGAAGATAGTGCATTTTAATATAATGTACGCTTGTACTAATTTTTTTAAATGACCTGTATGTAGTCAAATGTTGAGAAAAGTAAACCAACTTTGTCTTCTTGGTCTATACCAAATTCCACAAACACAACAGAACCCAGAACAACAACAAAACCTCAAATATTTTTTTTTCTGAAACTGGATATTAATGTCCAATATAATTTTTTTAATTTACAGAATGCGTGGAGACTTTTTCAATAGTATTCTCAAGAGTAACACATTTCAAAATTCTTCTGAAGAAGTCTACATCCTGATAATATCCTTAAGAGAAGCTTTGGTGGTGGTGGTGGTGGTGATGGTGGTGTTATTGTAACCAAGTTGCTATACCTCTTAGGAAAAAAAAAAAATCTTTCTTAAACAGAGCTCACAAAAGGCTACTGAAACAGAACTGCCCTCTTAGCAAATCCAAAGAATTGCATATATATACAGCATTATGTTTGCATGGAGTGTAAAGACAGTGGATGTGGGAATAGATCTGGCAGCAAGAAGGAACTGTCATCATAGAAAACATTACGCACTTCACAGAGGGAAAACATTCACAGTGATCCAGACTCATCTTTCCCAAGTCCTTCTATGTCTCTTTCAATACCTGTGTCTTCCCACCACCTCTACGTGATCTCAACTTATGTCTTTCCCAGACACCTCTCATCAAGGTCATTAAAATCTCCTGTGTTCCCTCTCTATCTCGGTCCTATTTTCATCTCACTGTCCCTGTCCTGTCAGCCCATGGCTGCTAACATTGTAAGACACTCACAGCTGCTTCTTCAGCACTGCCCAGTTTTGGGAAGGAGAAAATGGCCCCTCTCTACATTTTCCTACAATGTTTTTCTCTCTCCCTGCCTTTTTTTTTCTTTAGAGAATGTTTTTAATGTCAAGTAGCACACTAAAAACTTTTCTCAGCAAATTAATCAAATCATTGATAGTTCGTACTTGCAAAGAGTTAAAAAAGATATTTCCCCAGAGTTATGACAAGGAATTTGTGAAACCTTTAAAAATCCTTTTCCAATTTGGAACAAAATTTTCCCAGAAAATTGATTTGCAATAATTAGTAGTGAGGCGACAGAAATAATTTATGGGAAATCTGTTTTGTTTTGGGGCAGCTGGCAAGTATGGCAGGCATGAGTGGCTGAAAACTTTCTAACAGTCTCAAACAAACACTGTCCCAGATATTCTCTATCACAGCATCAAGGATGTATTGACATTCAAATGTACGTGTTTGGGGTACTTAAAAAAGGAAAGTAAAATAAAATAAACCCATAGAAAAACATCCTATGCACCAACAAGAACAAGGTGGCATGACCACACGATATATCCCAGAGGTGGCTGTCGGGAGAACTATGACTGGCTTTACAAGCACTGGGCCTATAACAAAACAATGGTAGTGTTTTATTTTAATTATGGGTATGAATGTGTTTCATTTATTCTTTCAGTGGCTTCAGTCTCATATTGGTCACTAGGGCCATAAGATACGTAGTATGGCTTATAATACACAGTGTTCTTTGTTGCTTTTGGAGTAATCAGAAGGTTGTTTATACAGCGTATTGTGCAAACAGGTATGGTAATCCTACTGTTACATTACCAAAAACTGTGGTGAGTGTTGTTTAAAATACATCATGTTTGGTACTGCTGTATTACTATGACTCCTCAAGCAGACAAGATTTAATTCCAAAGTAAATGCTTCAACAGGAGCAGTATGCAATGTGTGCTCTCTGTCATCTCAGCTGATACGCCGCTGTACCTCTTGGCACCAAGAGAGCACAACATGCAGAAAATGATCCAGACCATTTACTTTAGAGACCCAAGTCAGATGCAGCAACACTTGAAACGTAGTTCCTTCACTTCAGCAGGGCTGCTGAAATTGTCTAAATTTTATGACTAGGTTCCAAACCCAAAAAAATTTATAGTAGTAGTTGTAAAGGCAATTTGGTCTGTTCCTGAAGTGGTTATTAAAAATCAGCTCCAGGAAACTGTATTGTTGCTCTTCTCTTGGGATCAAGCAATTCTCCATTGGAAAGGCTTTCCTCTGGAACTGCTTGTTACTGGGTTTGCAGTATGTCCCTAATGTGGATTTCACAATATGGCACTCTGGGGCATGGTTCTGGTTATGAGTCCTTGGAGTATTCATACATTTTCCTTGTTAAGAAAACAGAAGCACTTAAGTGAAACCAAGGCATGACTCGTGCTGGCTGAAGACCTAACCACAGGGCACCAGAACTGTGGTCCTTCTTGCTTATTCATAGAATCATTTAGGACCTTTAAGATCATCAAGTCCAAGTGGCTTTCTGCTGCTGTTTCTAGCTGTGTACTGCAGACAGTGTGATAGTCACTAGCTATCTTTAATTGACAGGAAGGGTACCTTTCATCTAAAACAAGAGGCTAAGAGTAACTATTTCCTTACAGTAATTATAGCTGGGTTTTGCCACCCTTAAGGAACTGAACTTAAAGGATAACACAAATGTCCAGGGGAAAGTTGCCTTCTCAAAAAGTTTCGGAAACACCGCACTGGACCACCACACAAAAGGA
>NW_008825566.1:5588349-5592104 GCF_000699105.1 Pygoscelis adeliae | reverse complement strand
TGCTGATCTAAAACAATGACTGGATGGTGGTGCTTAATGTGGAGACTGAATCCTGCTTAGACATAGCCTTCCTCCTTAAGGTCCCTGTTGGCTGGCTCCTGAATGGGCTGAATCATCCCACAGGGTTCCTCATAATTCCTGAATGGCCAAGAGAAAGAAGTTGATCTTTCAAAGCCATGCTTTTGTGCATGAAAGTTGTGCAAGAAAATTTAGTGCTTTCCATAGCTGTTCTGCATCACTGTTGTTTCCTTGCTTTGGCTTTGCAGCTCTTTCCTTAAGCTTGTTGAATGAGTGGTCTAAATGCTAGAAAAATAATACCTTTGTTTATACATGTAAGGGATTTGCTAAACATCTTTTTCTTTAATTTGAAGAAACAGTTACTGTTAGATATATTGAGAAGGTTTTGCTGCTTCTTGTTGTTGTTGAAGAGTCCTATCTAAAGTCACAAAGGTCAAGAAAGACACACTTCAGAGTGACAGATCCATGAAAAAGTTAGTAAATCTTGGTAATCTGCTCAGTACTCTATAGTGATTCAGATTCTGTGTGTCTGCTCCTGTATATTACCATTTTAATTGCTGTACATGAGACTATATAATATATTCAGTAAGGCGTGATGCAGAATAATGAAACATTTCATTACAGAAGCATAAGCCTCTTCATTATATTGTCATGGGAATAGATTTGTTCTATTATAATTGTTTTTATATTTACAAAAAAACCCTCAAATATATTAAGCTTTAGTACACTAATTAGATTGTACTTTACAGTACCTGTATGTGTGATTTTCTTTCTGTTCACAGCTGGCAGATGGTGTGGAGCATATAGTTCTGCTATTAAGAGCTGAGGAATTTTAAAGAGGTGAGCACAACGTGTATTGCTCTTTGTTGCCTTTTCATTATGTCTGCAACATTGGACTGTCTTCTGTTCTTTCTTTTTTTTTTTTTTTCCTTATTTTTTAACATTGTTTAACTTTACCTTTTTTATTTAGCTGCTTTTGCATTTCAGGTCTGCTGCACTACTTCCAGTAAGCCAGCAATAACTTCCTTAACCATTGCATTAAGTTTTGCGTGCTTGAACACAGTGAATTTCCATCTATATTTGATTTCTTTAACTTCACTGGATTGTAGGCACATATAAAGTTAATCATGCTGTTAAAGGTTCTTTTGAATAAACCTATGGACACATAAAAAGCCACAACAGGGCAGACAACATTATGCCTTCATAGGCTGTCAGTCAGTTACTCAATAGTGTCTGATCATACGCACATTCTCTTTATATAATAAACCCACAGTCTCAGTATTCAACCATTTAATAAAAAGCAACTGATCCACTGGTAATTTTTGCTCTAGGATACCACAAAGTAACTTGTATCCCAAAAGTAACCCTCAAACTTACCTGAAAGCGGTGTTTTTGGTGAGTCTTAAACTGGAATAAAATATAAGAGATATATGCTCCAAGAGATCATTTTCTGTGTGAGAGAGATAATTATCAGATAATTAGAATATACTGCTTTTCCACAAATGAAGTAAAATAATAATGCAATAGAAAATATAAGACCTCTGAAGTTTCATAGATACTCATTACCAAATGTGTACCAATGGAAGTGTGTAATTACAATACTCCTGGTACTTCCTGGGAATTAGTTCTAACTTGAAAAATATTATCATATTCATTATCAAAACTATGATCTACTATTAATTATTACTGGTAAACATGTTACCCAACAAAATCCCTTACAATTATTAACAAAACTGAATACATATACAGTATCTCATACTTTAAAAAGCAGGGATAATAAAAGGCGGATTTTACATTTTTAGCTTGAAGAGTTTTGTGTATGTCTTGATTAGATTATTATCATGAAAGATTACCTCCTTAGGCTGATAGCTCTGCCTACTTATGGTCTTAATGAAGACCAGAATGAAGAAAAACAACATGCCTGTATTCTACTAAGTACTAGTTCCTAAATTCTTTAAGAATAATCCAACTCCAAGATAAAGCGTCTAAGACTAGGACATTCAAGGCCATATTTTTAATGGTAGTAGCTTAAGTTAAATACCCCAATGAATGAGTAATCTCAACAAGACAGATCAGGGCACCTATTTTAGGTACTCAGGCATTCAGTCAATGTAGAGAAAAAGATGGCTCCAGAAATGAGTCCGAAGGCCTTTACCTCATCGTCCTCCCTCAGCCATGTAGAGAGCCCAGCAGTACCTGTGCAGTGAGAGCTGCAGTGGGTGAGCTCATGCACTTTAGGCACCTTGGAAATGTTGATGTTTAAAATCGAAAGCTCACCTTGAGTCAGGTGCCTGCCATTTCTGAGTATCATGCCCTGGCTAGTAGGAATGAGTGAATGATCCTTATCTACCTAAGCATTCATTGCAATGGGTGAGTGTGTTCCCGATGCAATGCTAAGTGATCTGATGCACAAGGCTGAAATGCAAAAACGTCAGATCCAGCTGGCCACCTTCCCTGGAGAACAGACAGAAGACCCCCCACAATACAGGCTGCAAACTACCTGAGATTTGCAAAAGACTGTGGTCATTAGTGGGGAAACTCCTCTGTCTCCAGCAGGTGCTGGAAATCCCATCAAGTCCCAGGGAAAATGATATGATTGGTCATTTTAGGGGGTGACACTGAAGGGAGGAAGGATGCATAGGAAAATAGGTGTTTGTATTTTTTCTGGTGAGATTGGGTAGATGATGAATGTCCAACGCCTCTTCCCCATTCATTTTTCTCTTAACTAGCCATAAATTCTTACGCCCAGAAGGAACTGTCAGCCATAACCTACTACTGCACTCCTTGCAATGCACTTAAAAGATCTTCAGTGCTTGAAAGGACAGAAAATAAATTAATTCAGAACACTGTTTACTTGATTTATTTGAATATTTTCTTAATAATTAGCTGGTGGATAAAATATTCCCAGTGTTGTTTGCTCTTCTGCTCTGTGCCTCCCTCAGCTTCAAATTCAGAAGACCCTGTCATAAGCTTAGTACTTTCCCTGGCAAAAATGAAATCAATTTTTTCAAAAGTCCCAAATAAAGGAACACAGCATTTCAAGATAGCAGGAAATATAACAAAAAGAGAAAACGAAAAGAGTCACAGAACAATTTTCACCTAACAACAAAATCTCTTACTCTACAAAACTACAGAATGAACCTCCATTCAAAATATCCCGAATAACAGCATGAACAACAACAAACATTTTCTGTAAAGAACTCTGATTAGAGTACATATTATTCCCTCTGTTGATTAATTGAACTGGCATTTTGATTACATTTAATTGTACACATTAAATAAGTTAATGCTGTGCAGTGACACACCAATGCATATAGAGGGCTTTTTAATTGAATGTAAACAATTATATCCTAAATCACACAAAGCATTGAAACATTCACCTTTTTTTTTTTCTTTTTAACTCAGTAAACATTATTTCCCCTCATATATTTTGAGAATCATGGTTCTGACTGAGGTTATAGAAGCAGTCTTGCAAAATAACAATAGGCTTTTGATTGCACTGCAGGACAGGCATCTCAGAGCTCCAGCTATAGACTGACTTTGCCGCAGAACAACCTTTCTCCTCAAACAGAAGAGATTAATCCTCTTGCCAATGCTTATCTGCTCCAAGGGGTTTTACAGTCAGGAATCAGTAAAGGACGAAGTTGCAATAGTAAAAATAATGATAATGAAGAGTATCTTGCAGGTCTGCTTCGAAACTTTCAATTTTACATGATTGAGATAAGATCAGTCATTTA
>NW_008825566.1:5586961-5588335 GCF_000699105.1 Pygoscelis adeliae | reverse complement strand
AGTATGAGGGGTATTTTACAATAAACAACGGTGATTTTAAATCTATTAGCTATTTTTATTAATATCTAGATTTGATCAACCAGCATAAACACACGTTAAGTTTAAAAAGTGCAAGCAGATCCAGCTTTGAAAATCACATTTTGTGATTTCACATTTCATTTTTGTCAGATTGGGGCCTTATTTTGCAGACTGTTATAAATATTCTAGTTCCTACTATAATGCTACTCAAGGTAAAAATAAATTTTTCACCTAGACCACAAAAGTATTTTGCAAATATTTATTTATCTAAAGGAAATGAAAAGTTAAAGACTGGGAGAGAGGGATAATGTACAAATATAATTGCAACATGAGAAAGATATGGAAGTTGAAGGCCTCAAGTAAACTGGAAAGTGCCTTTGTTAAAGTCTGGAGGTGAATCAGTAATATTCTGCAATATTCTGAAATCCTTTCCAGTAAACATGTAAACAGAGCTGATTCTATAGTACATTTAAAACTCAAGGAAGGAAAACTCTCAAATATTATAAGTGACTCAGAAAAAAATGTTAATTTGTAATAAATAAATAAATAAATAAGTTTTAAAAAAGTTTATATGCTGTCTTAAGTAGAAGTGGAACGAAGAAAAAAACATCATGAAGTAAAATCTGCTTATTAAAAAGTAACTCAGTTTTTTTAAGAAGATGAAAAAAGAGATAAAGGAATACAGAACAGCAGTCACAGCAGGTACATATGCACAAGTGCAAGAATGAACACATCATGATAGGAAAATATAATAATAAATAACATATTTCTATGGCCAACTTTTTTTACAAACCTGATAGGAATCAATTAATCACTAAGGAGGTAACTGATTATTTAACAAACAAACAAACAAACAACAAGGGTAATTTTCAAAAGACTTTTTAATGAGCAGACATGTAGCATATTGCTAAAATTAACCTTGTCAGACTAGCTTGGTGTCCCTTCCTAGACCTGATAATAAGGTTTTGTCTATATCTACAGTGAGCTGCAATGCAAAAAGGCAAGAGGTGGAAGGAAGGACATAGTGCATAGGAGGAATTCAGAAACATTGCCTGGATGTGTAGGGAGGTGTCAGGAAAGCCAAAGCTCAGCTGGACTTGAGACTTGATAGGTACACAAGAAGAAGAGCTTGTATAGTAGTAATAAAAGGCTGAACAAGGAAATGTGGAACTGTTGCTGAATGGGAAGGAAGATTCAGTGCCAAGGGAGACAGATAAAACCAAGGAACTCAGTGTCCACTTTGCCTCAGTCTTCTCCAACTATTAAACAGGACTTAAATAATTTTTTCATGTACATGGGAACAAAGACCATACTTGTATTTTCATAAGTAAAATTACAGTTTGGAATTTTTTTTGA
>NW_008825566.1:5585905-5586934 GCF_000699105.1 Pygoscelis adeliae | reverse complement strand
CTCCCCCAAATAATCACCTTTCCCTTATGTACTTCACTACAATTCTTTTACTCCAAATTCCGGTCTGAGTAATTATTTACATTTGTCATGCACACAGTTAACAGCTGCTTGGCAAAGTTAATAAGGAGAGTTGGGTTCCCTGTCAGTTCATCTTCTCTGAAATTGGAAATTAGTGAATTCATCCTCATATTTTTGATGGGCAAAAATCATTCCTATCTGAAGGTGTCAGCCTTCAACCAGCGATGTCAGAACAAGAGGTCATGAGCACACCCAGGGCTGATCTTGACAGCGCCTTGTCCCAGGAGTGGACAAAGAACCCCAGTGAGGAAACCACAGGGCTTATGAAAGTCGGTGAGGAAGCACTTTCCCAGTGGATGGACATTTCATTAACACCTCTTTTTGAAGGGCAAAACGACATCCTGGCTACAGTATGCTGAGGTCTTGACCCTCCTCAAGAAACCATCTAATTACTATCCTCTGTCAAACCTCCCTTTTTGGAGAAGGTGATTAAGGAGGCAGTTGCTTAGCAACTTCAGGAGCACCTGGACAAAGTGGGATTTTTAGACTTCTTCCAATCTTCAAGTAATGGTTTCCAGACAAGTTTTTACAACAGTGTTAGCTTCATATTTCCTAATACTGCTCTTGGGACGCTAATGAAATATTGCTTTATATCAACTCTTTTAATGTCTTTCACATATATTTCAGTTATTGATGATTCAAGTCATCTTATGCTGAGTAACAGAAGGATCATATTATTACCAGAATTTTATAAAGAACATATGCATATAAAATCAAATGTATTTTACTTATATTCATGAGAAGAAAAGCTCACCTTGAAGAACAGATAATGATTTTATTCATATTCATCTCCATGTTTCTCCCTAAACCCCAGATATCAAATATGCAAATCCCCTACCTTCAGTCAAGAAAAAAGAAAAACTGAAATTGTATCACTATCAGGATTTCAAATAATGAAGCCATGAATACAAAGATCTGTGATAAATGAGTTTCTAATAACAACAGGGTTTC
>NW_008825566.1:5584270-5585861 GCF_000699105.1 Pygoscelis adeliae | reverse complement strand
AAGTGGAAGCTTCATGTATGAATGGTTTAAAGAACTACAACCTTAAGTTTTCTTTATTGTTTAAAATGAGGAATGATGCAGGCTATAGCTGTCAGAAGGTCTTCTGTGGACCTGCCAAACCTCCTGCTTTCACAGAGCCTGGGGCTCAGCTGTGAAATTGTGGCTAAGAAATTAACCAAGTACCACAAAAATCAAACAAGCAAACAAACAAACTGACAAAGAACCTTCCTTCAGAAAACCTGTCCAAGCTGGAAACAATCTGACGATATGAAATATCTAGGTTTATTTACATAACATAACATACACATATAGATATTATGCATGATGTGAAAGAGTCGGTCATTTTACATTTTATAATTAACCAAAGTGAAAAAAATAAAGAGCTTTTTGTTGCAAAAGGATGTTGTTTCTAGAAAATTATTCTGTTTGGCTCCAGGAAGACATGGTCAATCTGGTGCTGCTACAATAGCGAGAAAATCCTCTCCCTAAATTCAGACAACTTGTCTGTGAGAAGCAGCTGAGGTGAATTGTGAAAGGGTTAATAAAAAGTAGTGCCAGTGTGTAATTTCAGCTCTGTTGCCCTCCTGTATTGACTTTCTCTGTTATCAAGTTTCTATTACATAACCAGATTTATGCCGCAGCTCCGAGCATCGCGAGCATAAATCAGCGAGTGGGAGCAGCCGGCTGAGGCAGACAGGGAAATTGTTTTTAAGTCCCACGGATGTTCAGTTCTGAGTCTGAAACTCTAGCAATGCTTGTCAACTTGCGGCCGTGGAAAGCGGTGTCAGGGGGGGCTCAGCCCCTTTCCTGCCAAGCTCTCCACTGCTTAAGCTGCTGAGGAAGTTGCAGTGAAAGCACAGGAGGATGGAGCAGAGTGGAGGGAAACAGGAGGCAGCCAAGGCACAGAAGCACCAGGAAACAACTTTTTCTTCTACCACAGCTCCCAGTGTGGAAAATGGAAGTACTTGAACATTCATTATCCTTTGAGGAGTCTGGCCAAGGGATCCTTTTTACTGTTTTCAACCCTTTTTAACACTGAATAAGTTACTGACAAGGAAACTCTAGCTGCAGAAAAGCATTTTTTTTTCTGATTGAACATAGAAAATAAGACTATTTAGACAGTTTCTTCAGTACCAAGACTGGGATCAGTACAACAGCTCATGCTTTGACTCTTTTCTGCTTCTCTGTCCGTTTGTCTTCAAGAGGATCTTGTTTCAGGGCACAGGTCACCTGAAAAAATCTAATGTTTCTTGGGGGAAGAGTAACAATGATGAAGAGCTATATGTTTTTCTGTGTTAAATGTGCAGTTCCTGTTTGTTACTGTACAGCATTACCCATTCCTGATTATCATTCCATCGGTAACTTTCAAAATAACTCACAGCCAGGAGGGTGTTTGGCAGATCAATGGTCCTTCCATTCTGAAGAGCTAAAGGCCATGGTCTGTTGTAGAGCATTCATGCCTGTCTAGCAGGAAAGGCCCTTTCTCTACATGTCCCATAACCGGGTACCCTGGCTGTAGCAATACAGAGATCCACTAGAAATGCAGCATGGCTGCATGTTGGCACAGAAATATGGATTTCTTTTGCTTCAG
>NW_008825566.1:5583658-5584242 GCF_000699105.1 Pygoscelis adeliae | reverse complement strand
CTACCATGGACTCTAGCCCCAGCCATGGTAAGCACTCTTGGCTTCCACAGCAAAAATACAAGCACAAATGTAATCTTAGAAGGAATCTTCACTGTCTTGGAGGGAATGAGAGCAAGAGAGTGATACTAGCGGAAAGGTATTTTCACAGACTTCACTAAAGATAAAGAGACTTTCCTTGGAACTTTTGCAAGTCCCTCTGATCTTAGGTGTTTTGGACTCTTCCTGGTGTTGTGCATGACCAATTTCCTAACACGTTATATCTCCTATCCACCATTATCATGAGGATACTTTCTGGCTGTCTATGAATTAATTCCAATTGACAGCATGGATTTCTTCTTGGGAAAGAAACTTTGGGGATGTTGCCATTTGATGTTTCTTTATCCAATCAGTTCAGTTGGGTAAGTTGAAATCAACCCACATTTCCTTCCTGGGCTAACACACCTTCTGACAGTCCCCAAATGCACCTGGGACATCAAAAAATGAGTTTTTTTGTTTGTTTTTTTGTTTTTCCAGAAAGGAACTGTAGTATTTTCCACAAGCAGGCAATTGCCTATTGTATAACTACAACTAACCCTAATGGTAGC
>NW_008825566.1:5560698-5583612 GCF_000699105.1 Pygoscelis adeliae | reverse complement strand
GATTGTGCAGTTAGAAACAATTCCCTTTAAAGAGAACAGCTCTGGATAGTACCTGTGGTGAATGATCCAGCTGCCTTTTGCCCATGGAAATCCGGGCAGGAAAACACTTTCAAGTTCAACTTGTTCTTATGCTCCTTTCCCACTTTCCAGGTAGATATTCCAGCTGTTCACTATTGTACAGTGCCATCACCTTTAAACAGTCTTTACAAATACTAAGACTATCAAAATTTGTTAAATTCCTAGAGGAAGTTTGTCTTCAATTAATTGACATTTTTTCCACCCAAGGAATTTTTGCAAATAACGCTTATCTCTTGTGCCTCTCTGATTTACTTAGGTAAGTACTTTAGAGTCATTGTGCATCAGTTTTCTTGAATGAAAAAACAGCAATACAGCATCTTGTTTTCTGGGACCATTGCAGAGTTTATATAACATTTACACCCAGAAGATATAAAACTCTGTAAGTATTAAATATATGGCCTTACATTTGTAATACTTGTTCTGGAAGTGACATTTTCTTCTTATTGCCATCCAACATCAAGCTGAAAACAGTTCTTAAAAATTAATGGTCTATGCTAAATAGATACTGAAGGATCAGTGTCTAATTTTAGCTAGACTATATTATAATAAGTAATTACTTTCTCTCATATCACATTTATATAGCATGACCAAGTTTAAATACCTGATTTAGTAAGGCCTTGAAATGAATAATATAGCTTCTTGAAGAAGAGTAAAAAACCTTGTGTTACTCATTGAAAACTTGCACAGAAATTTCTTTCAGTTTATTCAAGCTCCATGTGGATGAACTGATATCTGCGCTTATACACTGGGGAAGTATATAAAGAAAATGGTGTCTTTTAACAGCTTTTTGTACCGTTATGTTTTAAAGAAAATCACTCCTTTCCCTAGAACATTTCTCTCGATTTTCTGTATGGTCAGTAAGACAAGCAGGTTACAGTGTTTTCTAATGTCTTGGTGGGGAATGGATGTGCACGATGGTACTGACAGCCCATCCAGCTCAGGACCCGGTTCTGCTCCCCTTTCTAGACAAGTTCACTAGACACGTACGCTGCCAGCAGTGAGATCTCATTTCTTCTGCTAGAAATGAGATCAGATGTAAAATCCAGTACTGTGTAATGGGAGTGAAGGTTTCAGTATCTGTCTCTCAGACTTTTTTAAAGATCTCTTGGGATTGGATTCTCCTTTCCTCTAAAGAGATGGTTCTTGAAAGCTGCTCTTGCTGTGGTAATTCCTAGATAAAATGCTAAAGAGCCAGTGCATGGCTGTCTGAACCTGTATCAATAACCATTCATTGCCAAGAAGTCTAGAGCATTCATAATGCCATTTTTGATCTTGTTAGCTTCAAAATGCCTTGTAATGATACTATTTTTATGTATCAGTGCACAGAGATCTTACCACAGAGCACAGCTCCAATATAAAATGCTCTTTTCAAATATAGAGCAAAAAGATGGTTTCTGTCCCAAGGAGATCACATCTGAGTATGATAGATAAGAGACTTACAGACATAAACAGAGGTGAAATAAAATATTGGTCAGCCTAGAAAGTTGTATTCTTACAGCATTAGCAGCTTGATCACTGTTATGGGAGGAGGGAGGGGGTATAGTGAATACAAGTAGTGTTTACATATATTTTCTGCATTTTTCCATGTGCATGTAACACTGTTTATGAGAAATGCATACCTTGCACAATAAATTTTCTCGCTTGCATGGTTACATTTTTATATTTCACTTTGAGTCTTTAGCAGGAAAAAAAATCATGGATGGTAGCAGAACTGATGCAATACTCAATAAAGGTAAACATATCTCTGTATGCATGTGTACACATATTCAGTATGTATGGTGCTTTATGCAGACTACCAGTGCAGTTTTCTCTTCCTGAACAGCTTCCACAAGCAGTTTCATTGGATTTCCACTACAGCACCAGCCAGTCCAGGCAAGTGACATTATCAGTCTCACAGTAATGTGAATGAGATTACATGTGATAATGTCAAACAGCAAATGTTGAGGTACCCAATTCAATCTAGTGTAACTTGATTTTGAGAAAAACTACACTTGAATCAAAACCTGTGTCTAGACATTATAGTCTTTTTTCTTTAATTTTTTTTTAAATCTTTTAAATTGTTTCAGAATAGATTAAACGTACAATAATCATAGTGTCTATACGAAATTCAGATTTGAAACAGAGTGATATTGATGACTACATCTAGTTCTTAACATTCTGGCTGACACAAATGCATTGACTGTGTAACATTGTCATATGAATTCTAACAGAATATTGTTATATTAGAATTTTTTTGATTAGTTGAAAAATCAGAAATAATAACAATGCTTTTGAAAAATTCTCATTTTCAGAGAAATTCTGAAGCTCTCATAATTTTGATAGCCAAAACTCAAAGATGTTGGCAAAACTGATAATTGAAGTGAAAGAATATGAAGAAAAATGTCGATTAGAAGAATCAAAATCTCATCAAAATGCTTCAAGGGGAAAATTGGTTCTTGTTATCTTGATCAATGTGAGATAATAATTTAGAGCTATTCATACAGTTCACATTGGCAAGTGCTTTTAGGGTTCACGTAAAGAATAACATACACTTCCTTTCCAGGGCTCATCCACAGTGACCAGTAACAATGAATTAAAATGTGTGTATAAAATTTGTTTCAACCTATGGTTCACAAAGAAAGCCTTTCTATATATGATATTCATCCCAGAAGAATGTACAACTTTTTTTTTGTGTCATGCTCTTCGATGTTGGGACAAGCGGATAGGACAATAAAAGCTGTGATATTTTGAAAGGAGACCTATAATACTGAAAGGTTACCACTTTTTTTTTTTCCCCTTCAGAAAAGCCATATAAGATAATATGGACTTAAAATTCTTCCCAGACAAATAAGACAAAATGTAATTTGTAGTTGAAATTACATTATATTCATTTGCTGTTACCCCAAAGAAAATATTATAAACCAAACAATTTGTGTTAAATGCAACAAAAAAGTAAATTCTTGTTTCAGTACAAACTCCAGAATAGATTTAACTAGAATTACTAGTGGCACTCCCGTAACACAGCAGATGTTACTATTCTTTCGCTGTCCTGTCTTGCCTTTTAGTAAGCTACTACCCACAGAAGGCATATCCTGCACATTCAGACATCAGACATAGGTAAATCAAGCTAAGCAATTTTGATAAGAAAGAACCAGAGGAAAAAAAAATAAATAAATACCCCAGACTTCCCTCTGCACAGAGAATTTTGAAGAATTTCTTGCAGAAAAACAGCAGCATACACCAAAAGCCTCTGTCCATCCATTGCCTCATCACCAGTTTTACTCTCAACTGTTAAATAGCCTAAGTGAAAGGAAAAGGAGAACAAGGACAGAAATGCCATAAACCCTGAATAAAATGAGAATTGCTCTCATCAGCGGTGTTTTTCCCGCCAATCCCAGAACAGGGAATATTTTTTTAATCCTTTTTAAGGATGAACTCATGCAGATCTAATGATGCTGATTCACAGACACACTGAGGTAATGCGCTTCAGATAAAAAGGACATTGCATCATTTCAACAGGTCTCACAATGTAAATATTAAAGGGAATTTCACCATGGCATCAGCTTTTACTGTAATCAAAGACTCCAAGGTATGATTACAGTTAAACAGGTCACACAGTGAGATAGACTCACTGAGGCAGTAAGATGGTCCTGATCTAAAGAACATAAGGCAGGAGACACAAGCCAATTCTTTTACTGTATAATAGCACATAATGTTATATTATGTCTTTAAAAAAATCAGTTTAAGTTATGCTCCAGCCAACTGTTTCTGGTTAAGGGAAAAAAACCCTAACATGAGGACTGCACATATTTATATCAAAGTTGAACACTGTGGAAAGAGGCTGTAAAATGAAATTTTTCCTCACAGGACAGGATAAGTAGCAATTAACTGAAGTGTGCAAACGAAGTGCATTGTTTAAAGACCTGTGGCTTTTTATGTGCTACATTTCATATTTGGAAGGAAACAAGAAATGCTTTGGTTCTGATGCTTATTTTTAAAAAAATGAACTCAGGAAAAGAATATGGCATGTAAACTTGTGCCTCTCCTTGGGAGAGCAAAGATAGCTCCTGGAGGAGCTTATCTTTTTTGTCTGCTTATCTTTTTTATAGAGTCCTGACCTGAACCTGCCATGAGCTGCTTCTACCAAGGCCTGTGGTTCCTCCCCTCTCCCAGGGGACAACTGGGTGTGAAATGGAGAGTTTTATTTATGTAGGGTATGCAGTTGTTGTGAAATATAAACACTATTCCACCTAGAAGTTAGGAAAAGGAGCTTAAAACTTAACTCTCTTACCTGGAGAATATAAGATAATGAGGTCTGGGTCAGCCTTTCCTCCCTGTGGGCATCCCTCTAGGCTGTGCTTCAGCATCCCTGCACTCGAGCTGCTGCTGTTGATGAAGGAGACCCAGGCACAGGCACCACTGGTGGGCCAAGTCTCAGGCAACTTGTTTGCAAGAAAGGTTAGCATGACATCTCTCAGACTTCATTTTATTACATTTATTATATAAAAACATAAAATGTTCAAACACTTGATACTTTTCCACTTAAGGAAAAACCCATAAAACCCATCTGGCTTAGTGGCTAGAAAAGTAAGATTATTTCTTGACTGCTTGGTTTTTTTTTTCTGGGCAAATGCTTGTTTCCCCCCCCCCCGAGATGTACGCTGGGTAAATCTTGAGGAACTACAGCCAGGATTTCCTCTCATGTACTAGTTTTATTCTTGTTGAAAAGTCTTACAATTTCTGTGGATTTTCAATGTGATGGCCGTGCACATGGTCTTTACCACCCACTTTGCATCTGGTAGCCCACATGCTCATGGTACTCATGCACGGTGGTCCTGCAGCAAATCTGAGGCATTTTCAGCAGTGTTGGGCTTGCTCAGTAGGTTTATACGATGCCAAGTTGTATTTCATAGCCCTGTTGAGGGGACTATATATTCCTATGGGTTACTTTGCCTTCAAAAACATTGTACCTAAAGGGTTTAAGCAGGACATTGACATAAATTCCAACTAGTTCAAATACTTCTAACATGGGGCTGCTCTGGACAGACTTTCTGTGCATTATTTGTATAAAGGAGAGTAAAATTTGCATCCAAATTTTTAACTTGCTGGTTCACTGCCATGATTCCTATATATGCAACACCATCATTTTGCTGGGCCAGCCCTTGCACCAGCTTGTACATCGGGGGTGAAGTCTGGGCTCTCCTTTCTCTCTTATGTTTTGTGAGTGGTTGGATCTTGTGTCTCCTCTTCACTAAGCGTTCCACATAATTCATAGTGCTGCCCAGCGTACTGGGTAAGAGTTTTTGACAACACCTTCTTTTAGCACTGAGGAGCCATTTTCCAGATTATCTAGAGCTGTGTTTTGTAGTGTAAACAGCTGGAATACGAGAATGATTGACACTTTATTCTCTTATTCTCCCATTGTCTGCAGGTAGAGGATTGCCCATTGTCCAGCTCTTCATGGTGACTCCTGCCTCAGTAAAGAGCTCAGCCAGTTTCTGAGCACCACAACACCAGGGATGTCTCCTCCTTTCTCAGAAGAGTTAGTGGGTTCATCTCCACTAATTTTCTGAAACACTGAATTCTGTAAATAAGCCAATGCTTGGGTTATTTATTTTTGCCTGTTCCTAGAGGAAATCCATATCTATGGAAAGAAGAAACACTTAATATGTTTATATCTGAGAGAAATTTTCTTTTATTTTACTCAGAAAGTGAAAAATCGTCTCTCACAATTCTTCCCAAAAACCTTCCTTGTTTTATTTCCCCAAGAAAAGCTCTGTGTATCTGTTTCCAAACTTTATCTTGGTGATAGCTGTCTATAAGAAAAAAACTGCCCTGCTTATTTAAGCTCTGTCATTGTATACGAAATGAAAGCTTTTATTGTATCACATTACATATATGGTGAGGTAGGAGTGAGAGTGTATAAAAGAAGTCCAGTATCTACACTTGTTCATTCATTGCATCACCGTATTTAGTTGCCTATTCACATGAAACAATAATGCTTTTGTATAAATCTGATGTTTAAAATCTAGTCTACCATGTAGTTCTTATTCTACAGTCTACGTTATTTTCATTTTCTTAATACTTGCTTTGCACTTTGCAGAGATATGAAAGTATCTTACCATTTGACTTAACATCTGTTTGGGAGAGGCTTTGCCAGGGAAGAAGGGATAATAATGTGGTGTGAAAAGAAATGTGTACGGGTGTCACACGCTGAGCTCTGGTAGAAGTGACACGTTTAATGCCACTCAGCTTTATTTGTTATTAGTGTGCCAAGGGGTCTCTTTTGTGCACACTAAATCTTAGCAATGTCAATGTATTTATCTAAGTCTGCCTGTATGCTAGTGAATTACACAGTGGTAGGTACTGGTGCTAAAACTGGCTAGACTCTGTATCTGTGCCTAGTTAGAAACGATTTTTAAAGTTTCTCCTTTTTTCATTGGAAGAAAGTTTACCTAAGAATAGAAGTTTTGATGATAATTGAAATAGGTGTTTCCTATCAAATTACTCTGTAACATAAGGAGAGTTGCTAAATAAAGAACCACAGTCAAATAATTGTGTGTCTAATTTTCCTAATGTAAAATGAGGAATTTAAAGTAAAAGGTAGAGTTGCTTACACTGTTCTCCTGCCTTCACTGTATCTTTCATTGTAAAGCATTTGCCTGAAACTGTCCCAGGCTTGTCCTGCCTGCTTTCCTCTTACAAGTTTTAAAGTAAAAGAATAACACTGCCTCGAGAGGGCTGCAGAGCCCAGGCAGTTAATCTGGCAGAGACTGTCCTCAGGGACACATCTTCCAGTTTTTAAAGCTATTTCCAGATTAAATGACCATCCAAAGCTGCCCCTTTTCCGCAGCATCACTGCAGACTTTCCACTACACCAATTAGCGTCATTAAATGTGCAGAGTCTGTCTGGATACCGTCTGTTCAGTGCACATCCTGATATCTACATTGTCACATGTATTCCAGTATCAGAAAACTCGTGTGCCACAAATTTACTCCCGAAGAATTACTTTTTTTCTTTTTGCTTTTTACAAAGAGCAGCCTTTTGCCTCTGGAGGTTACCTGTTAAGCTGCAAACATTCTAGCTCCTATCTGATACCTTTTCTCTGAAAATCAGCTTTAGGCTTTCTAGATCAAAAGCTGAGCAGGTGTAAATCGGTGGAGGTGGCTGGAGCTGAGCCAGCGGCATTAGCCAGGCCCCTCTCGTGGAGGCAGAGGCATTCACACACGACACAAGGCCAGCGCTCAGACAGGGGCACACCGTGGAACGGCTTCTCCTTCTTTATGTTTTTTCCCTGTCTGCTTGCTTTTATTGGAGCATCTTACTGTGTATGTCACTACACAGATATATTTGTACCTTAAGCACACGACTGCCTTAAAAGAAGAACAAAACTCCCAAATATTTATATAAAACACAAGTTTGAGTATTCACAGAGGAAGAAAAGTGTCCAAAAGAGCATTCATGTATATTGGTGAGATGTGCATACACACACATTCATGCACAGGATGCCCAAATCCATAATTATGTCTATGCACAATTTCATGAGTCTCAATTTGCCATACCTCCATATAAACTAAAAGTGAGTAAATATGTGATGCAGAACTTCATATAGATATTAAAGGACTCTGTTAAGCTAAAAAAAATATTTTACTTTTCTGTCTTGCTGTGAATGATGAGCTGTGAGAGAGTGAGATCGTGGGCTTTTGGGGAGCAGCAGGGCCAGGGGCAAAATTTTGCTGGGGCTGGGACTGACAGCCCCAAGGTTAGCTGAAATGGGGTCCTGGGGCCATGGGCAGGGTGGGGAGAGGCTGGGCAGGAACAGTCAGGCTTCTTGGTGACTTCAGGACCCTGAGCGTACAAGGCTTTGAGCAAATAAAGGGAAGTGGTTGAGTCACCATCATACCCTGGAAGTATTTAAGAGACGGGTAGATGAGGCGCTTAGGGACATGGTTTAGTGGGCATGGTGGTGTTGGGTTGACGGTTGGACTCGATGATCTTAGAGGTCTCTTCCAACCTTAATGATTCTATGATTCTATGATTCTATGAAACATCTGAGAAAGATGCAATAGGAGATACTCTTAGCAGCAGTTTGAATGATACCAGTAAATATTTAGTTTTTAAATTACCCTTCAAAAGGCATGGAGAGAGTGAGTTTTTCAGGTGACCATCCTAAATGTCTTGCACACATGCATGCACAAAGGAAGACAATTTTAATTATATTTTTGTGGGAGTCCTGCTGTCAGGGTAATCATAAACTTTGGTGTTTCTCATCAGCTAAGCTCCAGTTAGAAATGAAACATCTCAGTGTGACAGCAGAAAGATTTCATGAGCACACCAGTCAGATCCTGGAAGTGAGCAAGCTGGTACAGTGGATTATAAAAATGTTCTCACTACACAGGCATTCGATTCTTGTGATTAAATGCATTTCACAGTAAAGGGAAACATATAATCTGGCCCCACTGGTTGTGACAAAATGGGTGAATTTAAGCAAAACGGAAGGGCTTACATACAAAGACTGAGGCAGTGTCTTTAAGCAAACCTGCAATTACTAGTGCACTAACTGTCATGGCCTCTCAGAAATGGAAATGGTATTTTGCTCAGACCCTGAAATTCTGAGACTACCTGTATCCTGTATTACACTACAGAGCTCTGCAGCTCTGATCTCCTTGTTCCAAGGTGGCTAAAATGCAGCTTTTCCCCTGTATTTCTTCAAAAAGCCTGTAAGTTTTTAAGAATTTAATAAGTTAGATTTTGAGTCCCTGAAATGCTAATAATTTGGCTGTCACCACATTAAAATGGATAAGAGCTAGATGAGAAGTGCATCCTTTCTTCTTCCTCTTTATACTGAGTGATGACCCACAGAAGAAGATCAGACAATGCAGAGGTGAACTGCAAGCACCACACCAACACACCAGCGAGATTTCCCAGCATGCGGCCGTGCAACTGCTGGTAGTCCATACAACAGCAGGAAGAAGACAGTAAAACTATTGCAAAATTCTCCCCAACACACAATTCTATGGACTTTCTTGCACCTGCAAGAAAGTGCATGAATAACATGGGGAAAAAAATAAAAGTAGTAAACTAAAATTAAGAGTTCTGTCTCCTTTTTGTAAATTGCAAGAGAAAAATTACCCAGTCTGCAATCAGTCTTTTCAAAGTTGCTTTATCAAGGAAATAGTTAATCCTTGATTACGGGTGTGCGTGTGTGTGGGTGTGTGTATGATTCTTTGATTAAAAAGGTCAAGAGACAGTCTTTTAAATCTGACAGAGCTAAAGTTTCCAAGGAAATGCTTATAGCTTATTTCCAGCTACAAAGTTTGTCAATAATGCCTGCATTATGCTAAGTTAGCATAAAAATAAAGTGACAATAACTCAGAAGTGTCTTCTTCAGCTTTTCCTGCTAATGACAATGTTATGTTTCAGAAACTTTAAATACTTTTTGATATTCAGATTCTTCTCTGGGAGCATAAGTTATGCTAAGGAAAAATTTACTCCCGATAATAATTTTAGTGAGATCAACTGAAGTATTTCCTTGAAGAACTTCTACCTAGCCTAAATAAAGTTTGAAAAAATATGCTCTAAATGTAGTTCTTTCCTTGCTGTTAATATTAGGAACAGTATTGCACACACTTCTTTATTCCTTGAGGTATACAATTTGATCGTAAATCAAGTACTGGGCCCAAGTATTTATTCTTAGCTTAATGCCATTTTCCTTACCATCCTGTTACACTGTTTTTGAAGTTAGCTTACCCCATTAAAAATAGTTTCTTTAAAACACTTAATGAAAAATAGTTCTGAAAATCTTCCCTTCTTTCTTGTGGAACATTTTTAAAGAGAAGATAACACTTAGTTCCCTGTGCCCATGTTAGTACTCTTTTATTTCTTTTTTTTTCATAGGTTTTAATTTAAAGCATGCATTATTATTTTTGTTGGCTCACTCTGCTAGACACAACTGTAACATCCTTTTCCAAAATGCCCACACAATAAAAGCTACTCAACCATAAAAAATTTAATTTAAGTAATGTAAAGTTGACATTAACATCAGATTTAAGGGTTTGGCTTAAACTTATAAACACAAGGAAATTCCAGGCACTGTAAATTAAAGTTGAAAAAGGTTCATTCATTCTTTCATTGAGAAAGATTACAATTATATTAGTCTATTTATTTAGCCCATCAATCCCTAGCTCCGAATTTTCTTCCTTACTCTAAATCAAACTGTCAGTGTTGTCAAAGACAGTTGTGTGTGAATGAATCATTTCTGGGAAGTATCTTTTTTTTTTTTTTTTTTTTAAAGTATTTTAATTCGAGAAATTCTGAAAGTCCCCTAATGTACTTTGGTAACCAAACAGTAATTGAAATCTGCTATATTGTCAAGATTAGAGTGTGCTTAAAAGACAGATTTATTGACATGGCAGGATCTTTACCTGGGGGAATGAACCCCCAAGGGAGGGCATGAGCAACTTCCTTAGCTCCAGCCAGAAGCGGGCTTGCAGAATCAGGCCCCCGAGTGGGTGCAATCTATCATGCCCAGGTTTTCCTGGGATGTTTTAGTTCACAAATTGTTTGGTGGATAGACTGCAAAGCCTTCTAGGGAGCTGCTGCAATCTCATGGGTCAATACAGGACAGCGGTGGCTCTTTTTGAAGTAAAAAGTTGCACAGAAAGTGAGGGACTGTTTTTACTTATACAAATAGATGAATAGATAGATAGATAGATAGATAGATAGATAGATAGATAGATAGATAGATACAGGGTGGTTACTCAAGGCTCCTGGATAACCTGTATATTGATTTGTTTTAAAAGCCTGCTGAAATATTCACTTCCTGCACATGCATTGAAAATTAAATCTTATTATAGCATATGCATGCTATACACTTTATATATCAAAACACAAACACAGACAGTTTAGTGAAAAGTGGTGTTAATGAAGCAGTTATACCTAAAATAAAATATTTCTTTGAAACGTTATTGTCATATCATGTTTTATTCTGGGAGAACATTACATGCTTTGAAATCACAGGTCTAGTGAATCTGTACTGGCAAGGCTGACAAACACATAGCACTCCCTATGCAGAAACCATGGTGATGGTCACTTTATACATATGAATAAGTAAATAAACTATATTACAGTAACAACAGCTAGACTTCCAAAATATAAGGGTGACACAGAATAATTGGCTAATCAAGATTTTGGAAAAGTAAGGATTTTTTAATAGATGTGTGTTTATGAGGAATCAGAAGCTTTGAAACTTTAAAGCTTTTAAAGCTTTCAGGTATGGAGAACTAAGTGGAGAAAAACAATACAGTTACAACTACGATAATTAAAAATAACCATATGAACAAATGAGTAATACTACATAGATAGGTTCCTTTTGTTGTAGAGCAAAATATTCAGGTACTTACACTAAAGAGATTTCAGCTTTATAAATGTTTATTATGGCCCAATTCTTCTAGAAATTGCTACAGTTTTACTATTATTTTATTTAAAAAAGAACTTAATGAGTTCCCAGGAGTTCCTGTAGCTTCCTACAATGTCTCAGACTAGAGAGAGAAATTTCAGTGATAAAGCAGAAAAGGAGTCTGGCAGGTAAGAAGTATATAATGGTTGTTGATTTTTCATATCCATTTAGTTTGATTTTTGTTCTGGCACTGAACCTTCTTCAGCTCTGACCTTAGCAAAGCTGGTGTTTTCTCTCAGACACAGACAAAATACGGTATGGCAGCCTGAAGCCTGGGTGCCTTTACTGATGCCTGAACTGTGTACATATAGCACATCGCGCCATGATTTCAAGACAGTGGAGGAGACACAAACTAGATTAAATCCCCAGGAACAATTTACCACAACAATTTTGACTGTCCCTTTCTGTGCAGGCAGAACAGGAGAGGGGCTGGAGGATGCCCGAGAGCCCTGCTTCAGCCCACGGGAGCACTCCCCCCCCCCAGCCCTGCCTCCCTCCCAGCCCTGCCGCCCCAGGATGAAAGAGGGGTGCCACGCCGCGTAAATTCAGTCAGATTGCCAATGTACCCGTCCGCATTCTCAGTCTCGGTGCAATGCTCCATGACAACAAGGTGAGACGGCAGAGGTTACCCGAACAGCTGCTTCCTAAGCCAGAAATTCCAGGCATTGAAAACCATCTGTCTATACATTCACAAATGTATATAAGGGCAATCTATCAGGCTGCGGCACTGCAGCTGCCACTCCATCAGGCCTGCTTCCTTTCTCCAGGCTGAACAATAAGAGCTAGTTCTTCACTTTGTGTCACACAGAATGGCTGATTTGATTAAGTCCCCAACTCTCATTATGCTAGGTAGGGGTGTAGAATTTCAATGATAATCCATAATGCATGACCAGTTTGTCGCCATGGCAACATAAATTCAAGGTTACTAGCTCAGACGCATAATTGGGTGTGCATTGAGTGCTGAAGAAGGGCTGTTAAAATTCTTGTCATAGAAGAGTAGCATCCATCATACTGTCTGAAATTGCAAAGTACTCATAATCAGAAAGAAAAATCCTTGGAGAAAAATGTTAATAAAATAACGATTATATCTAATATAATTGTTTAAGTTTAAAAAACCAAAGTGGTTAAAGTATTTCAGTTAACAAGAACGGAAAAGGCAACTCATTAAACACTGAAGAGTTTAGTTGAACGTTCCCCACCCCCCCAATATTTGCATTGTAAGATGGACCCAAGGCAGTTCAGCTCTGAATCTGACTGATTAGCTCAGGATCTAATCCATATGATACAGTAAAAGATGACGCTTCGCATGCAGACGGCTCACTCTTATAGGCATCATTTGTCCAGTTTGATCTTTTGTGGGTAAACATCATCTTCAAAATTAGCTGCACTAAGGATAAGAGGAATTTTGCATGCTGATTTTTTAATTTTTTAGATGTTGCCCTGAATTACTGCACTGTACAGCAGCCATTTTAACTACCCAAGATGAAATAGGTAAGGTCAAATTGAACAGATGGAAACAAGACATTTAAAATCAGACTGAGAAAAGCTCTAGCATGTATGTAGTAGGGAGTGATCTTACTCCAGCAGATGGATGGAATAGATGACCTAGAAAGGCTTAGCTTTTTTTTTTCTCTCTCATTTCTATGCATTTGTGACTGCAACATACCTGAAACCTGGCATTCAGTATATTATTTTAGTGTGGGGAGGGGATTGAATTTTCCTTTTTAAAAAATATTCTGATATACATTTCTTCTGTATTCCTCTAAGACTAGCAAGATAGATGTGACGTTTGCATTACTTATTCCCAAACAAGTCTTGTTTTGATGACCATCTTTGCTAACAAGGAAGAATAGGCAAATGAGATTTTACATGAGCACTTCCAAGATGTCAGGGGCTTAAACTTAGCATGTCATTACATGAAGAAAGATCATTACTAAATGAATACTTTCCTCATCTCCAACCCCATTTTCCTTGATATTTTCTGACTTGTATGCATCTGTTTTATAGCCTTGGTGAATTCTGGCTGAGATGCTTCAGCATATGGTTTTATTTATTATGATTTCTAGTAGAATTTGACATTATTTCAATGTATGTTTCTGTAACAATATTGGGAGAGTTTCTTCAAAGGAATGAAACCTCAATTTATGCCTTTCGAGTCAAATCTGCCCCTTGCTTCTGGGACTGAGTTTTTATCTAATTCTGTTGGAGATGCTCTTGATTTGTTGGGTGAATTGCTTAAAAAAAAAACCAATAGAAAATTCCCATTACAAGGAAGTGGAAAGGCTCAGTAAAGAAAACATTATTCCAGCACGAATTTTTTACAAGGATTAAACTATCTGTTTGGGCTTTCCAGATTTCAGACTGCACTGTCTTCTAATCTACTCTACATTTACATTTGGCAAAGAGAATTTGTAGAGAACTTAGTGTAAACATAATTAAAACTGTAAAATTATAGTGAATTTAAAAGTGTGTTTAGTGTTGGCTGTTTTTTATACTTTTGCAGGTTTATTTCTAAGAGGATTATATTTTAAGAACTGACAATTTTTATTAACAAAATTACATTATTTTTATGAGATTAGAAAATATGAGCACTAACCTGTAATTTTTGAAAATTAATTTTTGCGCTGAACTGTACAACTTCTTTTCTGAACAAGTGAGTCTAAGTCATGCTGTCTTGTCACCATTTTAAAATTGTTCAGATCTGCAACTAATTTCCATTACAGAAAAAATGTGCTGGATCATAAGCCTGTATATCCCTCATAGGCAGTAAGATTTTTCACGAGTGAGAAACAGCAAAATCAGATCCTACAGTAATGGAGGCTATGGTTGTATCATACAGAATTAATTTTTGTCTGTGTGTAAGACCTGCTTTTGTACATAAAAACATATATTACTGTTCAATATCAAGACAGGACTGTATGTTCAATGACGTGTTTTATTTCAACACGGCCTGGCTTAATATGAAGCTTGCAAATATCGCATCTGGAGGTGTATTCTCCTCTTGACGTGCACATGTAATTCCAATTAACATTAAGAATGTTAATGAGAATATGCCCCTCTAGGGGCTGGAGGGGGGGAGGTGAGGTAGCAGGTTTGTAGTTCTGATTTAAATAACAAGTGACTTTTGTGGAGAATACCAGCATGTGGTCTCGTGCACTTATATTGTGGAAATGCAGTGGCTCTGAATGAGAGAGCACGATTTGTATGTTGATGCTCAGTGGTGCTTAGCCAAGTGAACCCATTGTTGGGGGCAAATATTAAATCCCAATGTGCCTTCTCCAGGAAGAAGTATTTTTAAAAATGTTTAGTTCTGTATTTGCGCACAGGCATAAAAGACTGTACTGCGAGAGAGTGGGCTGTGGTTTTGTGATTTATTTTTTTAAAAGACTAGCTTAGTTTAAAGAAATGAACCATTTAATTACTTGTTGTTTCTCAAGTATGCAGAATGTACAGAATAGCTTTCAAGGCCTCAAGCAGCAGTGTGCTCCTATGCTTTGACTAATTTACTTGATGTTCTTTTAGTGTTCCAAGGAAGAAGTACGTTTAATATCAGATTTCAAAATAACAACAATATCCAGCTAAAAATGGCTATTAAATCATTATCTTTTCTTTGAAAGTGTGATGTTACTGGTGATATTTTGGGGAATCCTGTGTAAGCAGAGAGTAAGAATAATGATAGCACTTCCATTTCTGAAAACGGAAGGTAACAGATTGTGAAGTCATTTTAAGGCAAGAAAGTATGCAATATATATCTTATACTTGCAAACAAAAGTGGTTAATAGATTAAATGAAATTACCATTTCATTTTAACAGACGAAAAAAGAGCCAGTGTTTATGAGTGGAATATATTTTCCCATGTTATTTAGCCAGAGAATAAAACCATGATACAACAAATAAGGATAACATGCGAAACAGCTTTAAAAAAAAAAAAAAAAAAGAAAAAAGAAAAACAAAATCCTTTACTGTCCTAAGAAATTGTTTATCTTTTCTATTCTTTTTTCCTGGTAATGGTTATTGCAAGACATAAAAATGATCAAGAAATAAAAACACATATTGCTGTTTGATGCCCCATCCAACTCTTTTGTTATCAGTGACAGAAAAAGGAAGCCCAAATAGTATAATTTATCTGTTTTGTCAATTCTTTCTGCATAAACTTTCTGCATGCCTTTTCAATTTACACATGGAGAAGTGCTGTTCATTTCATTGATCTGACACGTCACATTTCATTGTGTTGATTTCAACGCAAGTGCTATCGCAGGATGTGCAACATGCAGCCAGCAGGATACATTAAAAATATAAAGTGAAATGTTATGTTTTGTAGATGTCTTTTACTGTGACATTTTTTTAGGTCAAACAGTAGAAAAGCTGTTATTTGAATAGCTATCTTGTGCATTTTATCTGTTGGGCTTGGTATTTGTAAAATGTATATTTTGCAAGTACACAGTGGTATATTTGAAATTATAAAATACCATGTACCCTGATTTTTTAATTTATGCAGGGCCTGATCATATAATCTCAGTTATATGGGTAACTCGAGGCTTTTAATAAGACTATTATAGACAATAAGAAATGTCCCTGTGTTTAAGGAGTATAATCCAAGACTTAGATTTGTCCTTCTCCCTCCTCCTCAAGTAGTTCTGTATGAAATCTGGGGTTTTTTATGAAAAAATTGTTTTGCACAGACTGATGTCAATGCTCATTCAGTCCCATCTCTCAGCATGAAAAGCCTATGTGTATACAAGATAAGAAGAGGTGGGAATAGTAAGAAGGCATGATGGGAAAACCAGGACTATTATTAGCAGATGCAGATGAGTGAATCTGTTTAGGAAAAGCAAGGCTAGAGCAATTTTTCAATCAGAGGTTTTCACCCCATTAATCTATTTCTTCAGGTTTGAAAAAGAGGAAAGTGTTCAGCTGCAATACCTTCATGCATTTATTTCATAGCAGCTGGGGAAGAAGCTTTGAAGAAAAGATCAGTCATTAAATGAGATGAACAGAATAAAGAAAACAAAAGCAAATTAAACAGATTAAAGGGGGGGGAGGACAGGACGGGGACGGACACAACCAAAACACCAAGTCTAATAGTTGATTAAATGTTAAAGCTTTGTTCACCCTATATTGAGAGGGCACACACTTGAGCAGCAAGAACCGGGAAACAGGCTGCTCCCAGTTCTCATAGTGCAAATCCAAGGATATTTCATTAGAGTCTATAGAGTCATTACAGAAAAGATCAGAAGTTGTCTGTCTGGTTCTATCAGCTATGTTAACTTGTTTTCTTTAGGCATAAAAAATATTAATAACATATCTCCATAGAAAAACAGGAACAGAATCATCTTCAGAAAAGCAACACTTGTGAAAAAAAGTGTTTAAAAAATCAAGACAAATTACAATTTTTCCATCAAAATTTGATCAGTTCTTTTTTCCAGTGCCAACTTCTGATAATAAACACACACACAAGTTAGTCTTTCACCACATTTCAGAGACCAAAACAAAAGATACAGTAAAATACTAAGGAAATAAATCTGAAAATGTTCAAACTAGTACATTAGAATTTTCTTTAATTCAAAATCATAACCCTGAAGACAATAGGTTTTGATTGAATCATCTGCAGTCAGAATTTGCAAAAATAACAAGAAGAAGATGTTGTGGTACCTTTACAAACTACATGGCCTCTTGGACTGAATATAAGAAAACAGACCTGTAAATCTGATGATGCTTCTGCTGTTGGCTTGCCTCAGACTTGCCTGTTAGTATATCTCTTTTCTGGAACTATTTCATTGTTTCACAATGCTCTCTAATGAAGAAGAAACTGCTAAATGAGAAAAAGGCATGACAAGGATGAAATTCTCTGACCTGTGGTCTGCAGAAGGTCATGTTGGCTGGTCATAATCTATTAAATCAGTAAATGTAATACACATTCTTTAGGTGTTTCAAGGATCAGTGGCAATGTGATTTCCAAAATTTACAGCTGTACCTTGTGTGCTGAGAAATGATCACAACTCCTCATAATATTGAACTTGTCTTGAGGTGACTGAAATGGGTCAGTAAGTTAAATACTATGCCCACAGAAGCTCTGAAAAAAAATCTGAATAGTTGTTTCAGCTCTTAAAGGCAGCACTAGCAGCCTGTCTTTACAGTTTGGAGGGTCAGGAAGGGAGAGAAGTATCTTCTTGTTTTGTTTAAACCTTTTCAAAGTGTTTTCTAAGTTTAAAATCAGTGGCATATTCACCAGAAGTACCAATGGTATTGCAATAGTCCCGTATTTGATCCCCTCCACAGTCCTTTGCTGCTGTTAATAGTGGTGTTCAGAGAAAGAAAGCTGAGCCTAGACTAGATTTCCTATCAAAACTGCTTTCCTATCAGTTCAACTGCTTCAGTTAAGAATGTGATTTATTTTTAAACATTATTCACAGACCATTTGAACCTGTGGTGTAGGTAGAATCATACCATTATATGTCTGATAATACCAGTATGGCTTGTTCATTTCTCTTTCTGCACCAGAATCAACTATCCTGATATAATCACTTTACATCATTATAGCTGGGTTTTAAAAGGGGAAGATGGGATGTGACCTGCAGTTTTACTACTTTAAATGAACCTGCATATTTAAAGCAAGACAAACTCTATGTTTAGACATGACTTCAGGCCTTGGTGAATTATGAATATGAGTCATTTACTGGGTCTTTTGCTCAAATTATTCCAAGAACAAACCCCAGTCCTTGCCCAAACCCCTAATTAATGAAAACCAGCTAACCCTGCTTATCATGTAGGGCACAGCAAGTGTGTTGAAGGGATTCTGCTCGGATTTTAGCTGACACGATTGAGCACCTATAACCTTGTTTTCCCCTTGCCAAGCTCAAGCAAAGGTGTTTCATCATAATGGGAATTACTCCCAAGTCAATTTTCACAAGTTTTTGCTCTGTCCCCTTTCAATCCATATGACCACAGTTAGCTTTAACCATAAGGAAAAAAAGAGACTTTGGTTTACCACGAGTATGTTTTATTATCTTCTGACTCAGAAGTGACTGAAAATATTTTGCTCTGCCTTTACAAAAATCAAGTGCTGTTCTGCAGAGAGCAAGCGGAGAGATGTTAAATTGAGGAGATAGACGCTTTAAAAGTTTCGCACATGACAGAATGAAATTAAAATTAAATAAAAATAATAACAACACAGCATTTGAATAACAATACATATCTCAAAGCACTTCACAAGTAGGTCAATATCATTATAAGCATTTGATTGTTGCTTATTTTAGCAGGGATGGTTTAAGAATGAATGTTCCACAGAAGTGATGGTTTCTATAGAGCATCCTAGCACTGAATACCCAGACAGGCAAAGTCCAGCCAATGCTGAATTTCATCACCAGCTGCACAGAAATATCAGTGTTATTTTCAGTGGGTTTTTTTAACAATGTAAACATTGGAAACAAGAATACAATGCAGATTGGTTACCGGCATTCAGCTTATTTTTATCATTAAGTCACTTCCAGATCTAGATGAGGTATTCAAGTCTCCCTGAAGCTGCGAGGTGCGGGGGTGGGATGGGTGGGGGTACACTCTGCAAGACTCAAGCAATGATGAACATAACATAAGAAATCATATAGGGATAAAGGAAGCCAGTTGTTCATACCAACATCAGTATACCTACCCTACCAAGAGCTTTCATTACATGATATTTAACTCGGATAATTATCTTTCTAACTGACATTATGCATAGGATATCACAATTTCACTATGGCAAAAAGAAGCTAAATGGCTAACTCTCTTTCACTCCATACCCTTCAACTGATTTTTCAACTGACAATTTCAGGCAAAATATTCTCTCCAGTCTCCATACAAGTGTGAATTTCTGTGTGGATGGAATCCTTCCTTTGTTTTTACTTGATTCTCCTGGAAAGAGATAAAATTATATCCTTGAAGAAGCTGTTTAACAGCAAATCTTTTGCTTTTATGCATTCCTTGGGTCTCAAATTCATTAAATTCAGGGATCTCACCTCTACTCTTGGAGTTATACCTTATGAAATATTGGTTTCACTCATATTCCTCCAGAGAGAAAGGCCCCTAGCTGGGACCAAGCCTCCCTGCTCTGCTGGAGGACCAAAATACTCTGGGGGTGCAGAGTATCCCCCCCCCTGCTCTGATGCGCAGATACTACGCTGTATTGCCCCAGGCCATGGGAACCACAGTCCCTCTCTGCTGCCAGCTGCTCTTCCCCAGCCCTTGGGCTTCACAGCCTCCACTTTGTCTGCATCTCTGTTTTGTTCCCAGTTCAGCTCCGTCTGTCCTCCCCTCCAGCATTTCAGCTCCAAGGCTCTCGAGCACAGAATATAACTCCTAGGCCTTCTCAGAATATAAATGTAATCACGACTTGCCTTTAGAAAGACTTGGTATTGGCACGATGTGTGGCTTCTCTGTCACATGTAAGCTCTTTGGGGCAGGAACCAAAACTTTTACATTGCAGTTACCCAACGTGGAACCGTTATCCACTTCAGAACCTTAAAGCGTCATTAAAAAGTAAGAACACATTTATGACATTGTTTACACTTGTGTGCTCCTGTGACTAAGCTTAGAGCACTTTGCCATTGGATTTGCAAAGAATTTTTTTCCCAGCTCTGGCATTTGCTATCCCAAAAAGATAATTCCAAAAACTTCATGACTGCCTCTCTCTTCTTTTCTGGCTGCCACTCTGCTACCTGGGGCTAGGACATGTTTTAATTTCACTAGCAAAGAAGATTAAGCTTTATTCAGGTTTGAACAGAAGATCTCCAAGGGAAATGCTGGACTGATATGTAGTGAACATATGTGGGTTAGTTTGGTGGATGTCTGATGCCCTTGTTACTAAAGCAGTGTTCACATTCACAGCAACTGGAATAATCCAGGGTTAAGAGCTTGAGGTGTAAACTTTCCTCAGTTTGTCCTTTTCCCTTCACATCATCAGTTGCCTACCTCAATTTTAAAAGCATCCTGTTCAACAGTATAAAGTACAGTATAAAGCATGAAACCTGATTTATATCTACTTTTAGCCATAAAAAATGCACAAGGAATTTTTGAAACCATAAAAGCAGTGAAGATGTGTCCCAACAAACCTAAAATTAGATAATCACATATATTTGATTAAAGGACAGTATACCAGGTACTTACCAGATTAAAAACAGTATACCAGGTACTTTCAATTGCAAATTTTATTCTTCTTCTTTCTACAGCTCCTGTATATTTCTCAAGTGCCGATCTTTTCTGTCCATTCACACAGCTGAAATTAATATACAATATTGTGCATTATGTAGCCTGCCTTTTTCATCATGGAGCTCTTCTTCCTGGATTTCTCCAGAAAATTCTTGTTTATTGCTTCAAGCATAAAGGAAGCTTAATTCCTGGTGCATTTTCTGCTGCATCCCTAACTAATCCTGAAGCTTATTTGTATTTAGATCTCATTCCACTTGGCCTGTGATACCAACCTCACCCTTTGCTATATTTTGAAAAATAACTTTTGTGCTTTTTCTGATGTTTCTCCTCATGTTTGAGATCTGTATTCTTAAATTTCATTTCTTGGTTTACTTTGTTCTAATGCCCTAAAAAATCAAACAAATGTGGGCAACTGTTAGCTTCCTGGTATGTTGAAACCACTGCCTAATATGATATTGTTTTTTTTATTCTTTCCCTCCACGCAGTTTTATTGTCTCTTGTATTACACTTACCTTGTGAACTTACCAGGAGAGGAACCTTCATTAACTTTGTATCTGTACAGCAACTAGGACAAGGAGGCACTGATTCAAGTCTGAGACCTTTCAGGTCTGTCATAACAACAACAGTAGCTAAACCAGAACCACTGTAGCTGTATGTTGCTCAAAGAAAAATTTTCTTATGAAAAGTCCAAATTTTTTGCCATACAGTGCACTGGGTTCTGACTGAAAGTATCTACGCTCTCCGTGCACTGTGATTGCACCCTCTCCCTTTCTTCCCCTCTTGAAATGATGAGTTGTTTCTCTTCAGCATCTCTGCTCCTGGCCAGTTTTTTGTTTCGTTTTTTTTTTTTGTTTGGTTTTTTTTTTTTTTTATTCTACCAATAGTGCTGGTCACACTGGCATCCAGCCACTTCTGCCATAGACAGACAGGTTTGTGACTTCCTCTTAGCTGTCCCTTTCCTACTCCTTATTTTCTAGATTGAAAGGCTATTGTCTTCTTTGTAACTTCCCTCTTTGAAAACAAGCTTGTACTGTGGTATTCTGAACAGAATTAACCAAAACATCCATAGGGAAGGCAAGGCAAGGCAAGGCAAGGCAAGGCAATCCCTGTTAGTACCTATGTTATCTTGTTTATCTTAATAACATGCCTCTTGGTCTTTGTACAAAACCTGATTTAACTTTGGTGTTGGCCTTGCTGTGAGAAGAGGGTTGAACCAGATGACATCCAGAAGCCCCTTCCAGTTAAAATTTTTCTGTGATTCTATAATTGGGCTAAAAATCATGAAGAGGTGCGTCTTGTTTTGATATGAAATTCTGAGAAGGCTGAAAATCATTGTTTTAGTCTCCAGGGGTGGGTTTTACCTCATTCAACTTAACACACTTAAGAATAGTTTCCATGCCTAAGCTGGTCATTCTTCTAGTCACTGGAGAGGAAGAAGCATCTCCAGAATGACTTTTTGTCACCTGTCTTAGATGCCTAACATGAGCTGAAATGGGCACGTGTTTCTCTCCAGTAGCAATATGAGAACTACATGCAACCAACTTTCTGATGCTTGAGCTAAGAAAGATGAAACTCACCTTATTAGAATTACCTATTTTGCAGAAACATACACCACCTGATGAGTTATATTTTCCTGGTGATAATTTTTTACCTTCAAGCTGATTGCATCTTCACCCAAAATTTGAAAGGAACAAATCAGACATTTGAATTGAGACGTAATAGAGGCATTATACCAAGACATAAAACCTAGTATCAAAAATGACAACCGGTATTCTTTTGTGATAAGTTTTTTCACTAACAAAACTGGAGGGGGAAAAAAGTGAAAAAAAAAAGCTTGTTAGTAACAAGCCCCAAAACCTCTCTAAGGAAATAGAAATGTTATTTGAATGTTACAAGTCAATGCTGCATTGTTGACAGAGCTCTCCCTGCCAAGTGTCCACTTGCATTTATTATTTTTTTACAAATGTTGAACAAACCATCCAAGATCATATTGGGACTTAGAGCACAAGGTTATCATTAATAGCAGGGAATTAACAACATGATAAAACATTACAAAACTGCTGAAACCAACTCATGACCTGAATGTGCTCTGGGTTCAATGAGAACATTAATTTCTTCACATGGCCAGGCTCTTAATAGCCACATGACATTAATATAACAGAAATCATGTCTGAAGAAACTGATAAAGAGGTTTATTTGGCAGTAAGATGTAGGG
>NW_008825566.1:5552340-5560672 GCF_000699105.1 Pygoscelis adeliae | reverse complement strand
TGGCAGAGCACAGGGTAGCTCTGACTCAGGTAATAGCTGTCTGTTCTATATTTGGAATAATAAATATTACAAAGTCTGTCCTGCCAACTATTTTCTTGCCCCAGTAATAGTTGTATCAAAGATGCACTCAGGATTTTTAGTTTCATTATTTTAAATGACTGTAATCTTATTTTTTCTCTTCTCAAGCAGTGCTTGGGAATCACTGAACCACAGAATAGTTAAGATAGGAAGGGACTTCTGGAAATTGTCTAGCAGGGTCAGCTAGGGCTAGTTGCTTAGGACCATGTCCAATCTCATTTTGAATATCTCCAAGGATGGAGACACCACAACATCTCTGGGCAACCTGCTTTTGTGTTCAGAAAGACTATAAACAAATAAAAAGATGAAAAGCTTCTCTCTGCTTCAAAAAGAAATGCATACACTACAACTAGAGTTTCAGTTTGAATTATGAAGTATAAGAGGCAGCTAACATGTCCTCCCTGAAGCTGAAATTCACTTTGCAACTCATTTACCCATGCTAATCAGTCAATAGATTTGCAGAAATGATGTGTTGATTTTCCCTCTTTTTAATTTAGTCATTTCTGTTAGCTGCCAAAATAAATTAAATAAAGCGCAGCTCTGAGAGCTGACATTCTAATCAAAAATAGCAGGTGCTTTCTCTCAAAATGCTGTCAGGAGCCCAGTTTCTGGGTCCCCCATGGTCTGGGAAAGCAACTGTGCAACTTTTGTTCCCAGAGGAGTCCCATCTTGCTCAGGAAATATCTAAGTGTTGCCTGGGAAGCTGGACAACGCCAGCGGGAGAGAGTGAAGAAGCCCTCGCCATACCTTGGAAGTTGCATCAGGCCGTGACAGGCACCTCGCAGGTCAACGGGACCTTGAGCCAGCAGATACCTACCTCTACATCATAGAGCAGCATCAGCTGCAAACGCCTCCCTTTGAGTCACCCGGCAAGACAGAAGGCTGCGCCTCTCCTCCAATGCCACCATGAACTCTGTGGGTCCCCAAGCTTCTTGGCAATTAGATAAAAACAAGGCATTCACAAGGATTGTGGATTATGTCCTGGCATTTTTGTTCCATCTGAAGCTATTTAAATTAATTTAAATTAACTCAAATGACAATTGAGGGAAGCCATTTCCAGCTGAAGTTTCAAAGAATTTGCTGTTTGCTAAAAAAAACCCAAAACCAAAACACACCAAGAAATGCCTGGTTCTAATTAAAGTTTTTAGTGATAAGCAGAGCTCATTAAGATTATTTTAATCTTTACTATTTTTTTCCAAATACTTTTTTGAAATTCTCAAAACTTTGAAAATAAAATAGTAGGTTTATTCAGAATACTGAAAAAATGAATTAACTTTAAAATTGTCTACATTAGCAATAATGTTTGGTCTCCACATAATATTCATATTATCTCAAAACATGTTGAGTTGTTTGTTTTTTCAGTTTTGTTTTAGTTTTATCAGAATCTACAGATCTATCTGTGATGCATGTACTTTAATAATAATCAGTGAAGACATACTAGAGTTGTAATTTAAGGATTAGCGTGTGAATGTTAAACTGGCAAGTTGTTGAGTTTATTCTCCTTGAATGATGCCAATATAAAGAGAAGGAAAATGAATTTAGCTTGTACAACTCTTAGTGGTCTTTACATGTATTTTTTAAGGTAAACATCTTTCTTCCTGAAGTGAATCCTTTAAAAATAAAAGTAATAGGTAACTTTTAACAGACTAAAACATAAATAATAGGTGCAACAGTATGAAAGAAATAAAGAACTATCAAGACCAGTAATACTGGCTATTTAAAATGACATGAGACATGAAGGTAACACACACAGCATTCTTCACCCCACCCCCAATCAGGTTTTTAAAGGTGTTTGATGCACAAATAGAGTTGTACAAGCAGACTTCCATGGAAGTTGCCTCCAATAATAATCTTGCCTCATGACAAGATGTGTCTGGGAGGGAAAACACAAATCTTGGCATTTCAGAAGTGCCCGTTCACAGCACTAAACCTGGAGGCTGCTAACTCCCTTAAGCCTTTTACGTGCCTTGCACAAAGAGCATCAATTATTGGGCAAATTCTGTTCTTGTCCTCAACCATCAAAGCAACAAAGGGGGTAAGTTTTAGCCCCACAAACTCAATAGCAAACTTCCCACTGGTTTCAGTAAAATCAAATTTTACTGAAATTTACTCCTTACACTTCTATTCTTGTTCAGACAAGAGTTCCATTTGTGGATCTGAAAGCATTTCGAAGAGGTGACTATGTTTCACAGTTTGAGAAGCAGGTAAATACTATTTAGGTCTTTCAGAGCTTGTGAAAACTGTCCTGGGTCATGAGTCCACAGCAGAGTCAGAAAAAGAGCTCTGAACAACTGACTTCCAGATTCGTTCATTAAAAGGGAATATGAACTATTACATGTCAACACTATTGCCTTTGATTTATTAAGGCCTAGCTGCTGACTCTTTTTTTTTTTTTTTCCTACAGGGATACTTTTCTAGCCAGTTTTACAGAACTTTTCCCTACCAGGTACCACATTGTGGTAGGTTGGAACTGATGAGATTAACAGTCATCTCTGATTTAGGTTCCTCCTGAGAAGCCACAGTAATTTTTGAGACAAAAATACAAGTCTACATCACCGCCAGAATTTAAAGGCATACATGAATATACTTAGAAATTTGACCTATTTGGAAAGACAGCTTCGCTGAGTATGATGGAGTAGGTGTACTTATGTGTTAGAGTGAGAAGCACGGTAAAGATATGAGAAAGGAAGATTGAGACAAAACCTGGACAAGGCTTGAAGATGACTGAAAAAACAGAGAAGGGAAGAAAAGAGAGAGTTTCTTCATCAGATGGTAGAAGGAACATCTTGTGCTGCACCGAAGGCTCACATCCTCCCAGGGAGACAGAGTCCTGCACTCCTTGTGAGCAGAAAATACTAGGACCTGACTCTATCAACATTTTTTCTTCTTACTTGCAGCAGCATAAAGGACCCCGGATTTTAGTTAGCAGCACAAAAAGACTCTGAAAAATTTAAAGTACATGGCTGTCTTCAGAATCCAGACTGAAGTTCCCACACACAAAAATAAATGAAAAAAATCACATTTATAAGCAACCTTTTCAACAGGAGTGTTTGAAGCATTCAAGTATACTATTTTTACAATCAAGCTCCAGTGAAAAACTTACTGGAAGTCAATTAGGTTTTGTTTAGTTTTTCAAGATGTCATCACCGCTGTATTCAAAATACCTTTAAAAATGTTCATTTTAACCACCAGACCATCTGATAAATGCCCTAATAAAAAGAGCTTTACTAACATGAAGCAAATCCTCATAAATCTAAGCTGATGTTAATTTTGTTCCTACAGCTGAGTTTCAAAATTGCATTTTTTCACATTTATCCACTGGAGTCTCAGATTGTGCTTCAAATAATCGCCACAACAATAATAATTGCCACAGCCTTTGCTGTAGCTGGGGAAGACAAGAGGATTCTTTGTATGTCTCTTTTATTACATTGTCAATATATTAATACAAGTTATATGAACAAACCTAAAGAGACAAAGAGTTATTTGTTATATTATTATGCAGGGGTGAAAGCACAAATCTTAGGAAAAAAAATCCAGTAGGGACTGCAGCCAAACAAAAGATCTAAGTAAGACAGGCTTCGACACCTGATTATATGCAAACCCAGCAGTGTAGCCGTGCAGGGATTCCCTTCTTCTGTTTGCAGATAAGGATTGAATGAGAAGTGGTGAGATAACAAGGGAGAGTGTAAGCTTAATGATATGCCTATTTTTTTCTATCAGTTGCTAATCTGTAGCTCTGGTGATGATTACTATTTCATCTCCAGAGAGAGATGCTATTCAGAAACATCAAAATGACATACAATTGAATGCCTTGTGTTTCTTTAAGTATAGGGCCAGATTGTCAGGGCTGTCAGCCACAGAAGGGAGAAAGTCCTCCCATTATATTCCACTCTTTGCCCCTCCCTGGGTGACGCCAGCCAGCAAATGGCAAGAGGAGGCAGGATCCAGCCTGCTCACCTGATACGCATAAGAAGAGGACCCGTTGACAGGAGGAGCTGGGCTCTCAAACCTCGATTAATCAACACCAGAGTGTATGGCTGCACACATGGAAACAGTGAGCCGGTGCATGAAGGGAGTATTGGCAATTCGATTCAGAAAAACAGGAAGGGAAGAGAAAAACTGCAAATTAGGCCTTGCCTTATTTTCTGGTTTGCTCTTGCAATAAAGCAACACAGAGATGCCACCCACCCACGTCAACCTACAGGTATGAGAGAGCACTTCCCACCCTTGCTTGCCGCAAGCCGGACTGTTACTGTCAGTAGCCCTGCTGAAATCAGTTCACTGTCTGCTGTGTGCAGGTGCTGCTGGCTGTACGAACTGCAGAATCCACTGATAGTCACAGCTTTATCGACACGGCTGCAACAGTCTTAAACCAGCAACTTCAAGAACTAGTCACAGAGTAGCCTTCTCTCCAGCCTACTAAACATGTCACCGGTGTCCTAGAGGAGCATGATGCTTTTTCTGATATCACTACCCTGTGACTGGTCCTAGATCTAGCTGGTTTAAATCCAGCTTGCGAATGTTCCCATGAGCAGCAATCACATGTCTGGACTGCAGTGCAAGCAGCCCAGTGCCCCTTCCAGTTGTCAAGTCAGGCTCTCCAGGTGCAGAAGCTCAGATCTCTGACTCGGGTGCCAGTTACTGGAATTGCCAAAACTTCCAGAGAGAAAGTTCCCTAAAGATTTAAACGTCTTCCTTGAGGAAAATCTAGAACCATTCAATTCTAGTGTGGAACAATTCATATATATGTTCCAATAATATCTGCAAGTTTAAAATCCATTTCTTCAAGCAAAAGAGAGAAATGAACCCAATTCTGTACATCTTGGGTGGGTTCTTGATGTAAGCCATGGATTCCTCCTGCTGATAAATAAAGGTTTGTGCCAAAGACACTTTGGAAATCAAGTCTGGTATCAGATCCTTCTTTGTGAAAGTGCTCATAACTTGGGTATGTTAATACTTCTTGTCTAGATGGCACTTCTTTCCGGACAGAATTCTCTCTCCCCAGTTTGAAGAGCAACTGCCACATCCCCTATACAAGTACACCTTCATGTAAGATGCCCTAAATTCTTTCCAGTACCCATTCACTGTGTGACTCAGGGTACACAGTTACCATCAGAGTCAATCCAAAGGGTTTGCACCTGCGCAAAGACATTTTGCACAGTCACTGCACACATAGGCAGCGTGTGCTGACAGACTTTAGTGGTGAGGCTGAAACGGGATATGCCTTAATAGCATATACAGAAAAAAATATTTATTCTTTGTATTAATACAGAAAAAAGTCATCAAGAGGTACAGAAATCACCACTAATCTTCCTAGGCTGAAGCTTGGTAACCTGCATGAAGACCTCATGCCTCCCTCTGAGACTGGACATTTCCTGGGAGTGCAGTAGTCTGTATCACTCCTGCTGAGCAAATCAGAAGTCCCTTAAAGCTCAGTGGTGAATTAATCGTGCTTTAGTCACCTGCCAGTATAAAATCAGAACAGAGTGTGACTTCTGTGTGAATTGCACATGAAGCACAGATGTTATTTGTATGTTAATAACTGTGTGGCCTTTTGCTTTTCTTCTTTATTCCCTGTGCTTTGTCCAGACGCGAGCAGGTAAAGTGACCCACATTCTCCTCTCTGACACATCGCGCATGGCATTGCCCAAGCACAAAGTGTGCAATCAATTTTTTTCCCCACTGCATGCAAACACAAACACATAGACAACCTTAATCACACCTACTGGCGAAGGAGCAGCCTCCCCTCCTCCTGGACTGTCTGGCAGATGGCACAACAGCAGCACAGCTTCACAGCTCCAGGACCAAAGTAACAGATGTTGGATTACCACATGCTTTCTAGAGCTTTAATCTTCGAAGAAATTCTGGATCTTACCTGGCTTCCCCTTTCCCCCTGTCATTCACAGAGAAAGCAGAAGCCTCGGAAAACAAGATTATGCAGGCCCTTAGCACAGCCTGAAGCCACAATGTCAGCAGGGATAAAGGTGGTGAGAAGAAGGTGTGGTTAATGGCTAAAATATGTGTAAGGGTGCAATCCTTCAGAATGAGGATTTTTGAAGATAATTACAGGGGGTGTAAAATTAGGTTGAGAAAGATTTTTACAGGAAAAATATTTTAGTTTCTTAAAATGCTACCCTGAAAAATGTTACAGGATGAGTTGGTCATATCATATGTGCGATCTGAAAACATGGAGAGTTGTTTGAAAGATTATTAAATAACTGTAGAGAAGGAAGCATGTTAAAACCAAATGATCATCTCTTCTCCTTCTTCCCTATAGGTGACTGCCACTTCTGGAGCTGATTTACCATTAGACTAAATGGTTGTGGACAAGGAGCATCTTTTAACAAGCCCCAGATCCAGAATGTATTTCCAGTGGGCAGACACAGTAGAGCAGCATCTACACTCAGATCTGCATCTCAGCCATGCCTCATTTTGTTTGTAACTCAATTTTTATTTATATCAAGAGTTAGACTGTCATGAGTAGTGTAATCACAACATTATATTATCAATGGAATTTGCATTATCAGTGGACTTTAATTATCATTACGGATCTTGGTCTCATTTGATCTGGAGTAAATTCATAGTAACCTCAAGGAGTTCAAATGAAATATTCCAGCGTTGCATTTTTACAGATGTATTCAGGGTCATGACCCAACTTTAAACTGGATTGGTTTAACCCAGGACAGACTAAATAGATAAGATAGGAAGGAAATAATTTGTTTGGAAGCTGGTAATATTTTCCTCAGTGAGGTCCAAACAAGACCTGGTTGCACAAATATTTCTAATTTTATTATTAATTATGCAAGTCCTAAAAAAAAGCACTCCACTTTATTCAGATTACATTTCATTTTTCTCTTACACACTTCTTAATTTAAATGGCAATGTTAAACTTTCTGTTACAAATGATTTCAAGCTATCACTGAGTTGTAGTTTAATTAAATTATTCAAAGTTTATTATCAAAGGTCTCATCCTACTACTGAGAGATTGATTATTTGTTTCTGAAATGTGCAAGTATACTCCAAAAACATGTTGCTTTTGATCACTTGGTCTTATAGATTATTTCTGTAGTGGCTGAACTTCAGCAAATGCATCCTTTTCCTGTCTCTTTACAACTAGCAATAGAGACCTGAATATCAAAAAACTGCTAAAGCAGCCAAAAAGAATATATTACAGGTCCAGCCACACAGCCTGTATTATGGCTTCACCTGTCTGCTAAGAGCCACATTTAACCACTCTCTTCAAGAAAGTACTTTTAACATATGAGAAGCCCTGAGAGTACGGCAGGCAGATTCAGCGTCTGTCCCTGTTTCCCTGAATTGGAGGAGGCTGCTAACAGGAAAATTTCATTTCCTTTTCATTACGCAGCTGCCGGTTGTCTGAGCTGGCTGATACAGGGAGGATATGGGCAGGGATGTCTTCATGAGTCCTGGGGAAAGTGCTAACAGGATTTATACATTATCAGAAGATCACTGATGTTCAAGAATAAGGGAGGGACACTTACATCTTTGCTAATATAGGTGTTATCATTGGCATCAAAGACAGTTAGCTGAGTCTGTAGTTAGTTTTCTTGTTATTTCACCTAGTTTTCTTGTTTTCTTATTTAAAAACAGACACAATGATTATTAGAGATAGTTGAAGACTGGAGACATTTTCACGAAAAGCGTGCCCCATTTAAAATAATAACAACCTTGAACTTCTTGTAGGATGCTCTAATTTTGATGTGCATTTTCCCTCTTCTGGAAAGTTCAATATCTTGTTGTCATCTACATTCACCATATTCTGTCACTTGGCTTTGTGTTCATTCTGGAGAAGGTGGCTATGCACTATATTTAAAGACTCGTCTACATTTGGTACTTATTGAAAGGTTAACTGGAGGTGCTTCACATTAGGATGCCTTGTTTCCCCAACCAGTGTCTCCTGTGATTCGTGTGACACTCGAATCCTCTTTGGAACAAGGTTTCTGAGGTGCCGAATGTGTTTACCCACGGCGTAACTGATACATACAGATATGCATCCTTACCCCATAGGAGCGAGAATGCATCTGTCAAGCCCTTCTGCTGGCACCTCACGCTCCTTTGCCACTCTATCCCAGCCAAAACCAAGGCAGCCAGATAACTGGATTGTCTGCCTGCGTTCCCGCTCCCACTTCGGCATCATCCTGACCGGGTGCAAGAGCCTCATGCAGATGCTGGCACGCCGCCACACGCTGTCCTGTGTGACTCTGGCGCGCACAAAGTTCGTGCATCCCATCGT
>NW_008825566.1:5536634-5552313 GCF_000699105.1 Pygoscelis adeliae | reverse complement strand
CACGGTCTCATGCTGAGAACCCTGACATCCCGGCCCACTGGGAAGAGCCATGCTCGCCAGCGTGGCTGAGGTCCAGCCGGCAGGATACGGACGCATGTCTGTCAGCTCAGTGAAGGAGCAGAGGGAAAAACGGACAGAGGGGAGTCCCTCTCTAGTGGAAAAGAGAGGTGGCTGAGTGATACGGGGATGTTTGTGAGATCGACCACATAATTCTGAGATCCCACTGCTGCGCTCAACAAATACTGTAGTGCAGTGACATCCAGGACAACAGCGATACTGAGCTATGTGACCTCTTTGTCCTAGCAGACACAGAGGAAGACAAGCCCAAGGAAGATGATGAAACTTCACGCTAATCTACATTTATTAAAAGTATTAAATTTTGATCAAAAAGATCATTTTGTGCAAAGTTTAGAGAACAATGCAGTTTTTTCTCACATCTTTAGTGTTGTCCATGGCTCCTTCCCTCTGTCAGAAGGGGGATTGCCCTTGCACATTAGCATTTTAGTTTGCCTAATACATTTTTCAGCAGAATTCTTCCCCATTTGAAACCATGGCTCAAATGTCTCCTCCGAAGGAAAAAAAAAGCAGTCAATAGAAACATAGATCTGGAGGTGATAGCTTAAATCATTGATCCAGCTGCTTGCAGACACAGAAAGTCATGCAATAAATGTTTAATACAAAAAGCACAGTTCACTCACAACATCCACAGAACACTTCCAAGCACTCCAGAAACAGATTAAAGGCTGTATAAAGTTCCAAAGTTAGAGGCAATGTTCAAATACCAGCCCACAACCTCTGCCCCCCACTTTACCCCATCTTCTAAATGTCATTTCTACCACAAGCTTGTGAAGCAAATGTTAGATAAGTAGCCTCTATTTCACCTTTCATTTACAAGGTTTTTCCCAAAGTTAAATCCCTGCCTTGCCTTGGCATTGTTCGTCAAGGATACATAGAGAGAGGAATAATATAAAATCATCTTCGTTTGGAGCTCACTGAGAGGTCACTGGGAACTATGCACATACTATTGTTGGCCTGATGCTAATGCTCTTGAAATACCGCTTGTCACATTTCTTTTCCTTGCGGAAGCTGGGACCTTGCAGCATCCATGGGGTGGGTGCTTTCATTAAAGAAACTGTCTAACTCATCTCCATGGGAGGAGAAAGACCTTCAAATAACTTATCCAGAGAGAAGGAGAGAAACATAAAGATGAGGAATGATGAGATTTAGACAGTTGTCAGAAAGAGACAAAAATGGCCTCACAGTTATACGTCATAGCTATTGCATTAATATGTGTACAACCAATATGATGCAAATGTCTTTAGGTGACCACCAACCCAGAACTGCAGTTAGAAGAGCAGAGCAGCAGGACACCACGGGATATCTGACCTCCTTTTTTCAAACATGTGGAAATACTTTGTGGGCTGCAAAGCTGTGAAGCAAGAATATTTTGATCACGGAAGGACAATGCAGTAAGCATGTACACCCCATGCAATAGCTGTAAATCATTTGGTGTGACACACAGAGCCCATATAATATAAAGGAGCACTATCAGCCTTCCAGCTACAGTTACCCTTGAGCTATATTTAGGTCCTTACCTTCAGTATAGTGTAAAATAGCACCGTCAGTATTCCTCTAAGTCCGAAGTGGTTTCTCAAAATGAGTTGCAGCCTCAGAAGTACCTACCACCTTGACAAGGAATTCCAACTGTGCTGATTTAATTGAGTCTGCAAATGCCACGCTTCCTTTTCCTGAAAACTTGACATTATTGACTGGGGAGGGGAGACCCCAGGAGAGTTGATTTACTTTTTTTGCTTTTTCTTTTCCTTCAAACATGCTGAGAATTACAATGCTTGAGTCCTCAGCAATTAAAGTTACCAATTTACAGCTATTTAATAGTGGCTGGATTCTGAGGGTGTGAGTATCGAGAGAAATTAGCACTCAGTAGTGTAGAGAAGGATCTGCATTAAGTGCTGGATAAACATTCCTCCTGTGCAGGAGGAGGAAGGCAGTGTGCTCACTGCAAAAACAGCTTGCATGGCTTTAAAAGTGGAGTTAGTCATCTTTCCTCTGCTACATGGTACGAGCTCACCTAGGTTTCCAGTTTCTAGGATGCTGTAAACCCACACACTTGCTTAGGCTGCTTTTTTGGGACAGGGTAGCTTCCAGTAGCTCCAGCCACTGGCCATTTATTCTTGACTCCAAACTGCATTTTACCACAATGTCCCCTCTTCTGCTGATGTAAGTTATGAGATGTTTTTCATCTGTAAACCAAATAAATAAAGTGATTCAACTCAAAAATGAATCTTCAAAAAGTAGGGAATAGTGTTTTCTTGAGTGGGCTTTGCTGAAAAATAGTTTTTTCCTAGAAACAATGGGGTAAGCCCTGGAAAGGTATGATTCAACATAAGGCAAAGGTAACACCATGGCTTTAATATGCCATAGTAGCTAATAAATAAATCAATGGAAAATATCATGAAAATTAGTTCTAATCCTAAGTAGATAAAATACTTAGCTACTTTGAACTGTCCTTAGTATATTCTGACTTTCTTACTTTGTTCTTTGCTTTTAATTGCCTAGAACCCCACTACAATTACCTAGAAACCATAGGTGCAGTGAGGAGAATAGCCAGGCATCCACAGTAAAGATCAGATTAGTCCAACATCTTTCAAGAATGGTTTAGAAATAATTGATTCTCCTTTGGGACCAGGGAATGGAAAAGAGGCCCTCTCAAGCTCTCTTTCATCTTATTATCTTGTTTATTGTATTATCTTGTAGTCAGTTCAGATGTAGCACAAAAGAAAGCAGACTCTGTCACATTTTACTTCTTCTTTGCTACTCTCTCAACTTACATTCAGATAAAAGCAGCTGAGACTACAGTTCTTTGATTTTACTCTAGAAGAGAGACTCTTTAGGGGCAAGTAAGCATCAGTGATTCTTATTGTTGAGTATTAAGTTTGGGGTTCATATCCCACACCTTGCAGCCATAGCCTGCTGGTGACCAGAATGATTGGGTGCCTCAATATGAAAGCTCGGTCTCTCCTGCCTGCAACTGGGCTCTAACAGGCATAGCTCAATATGGGAACTTCTCTTCTTCCCATCCAGTGTTTTCCTTCGGTTCAGCCCAACCCATAAGAGTTGGAAGGTCCTGAGTTATGCTATGTCCAAAGAGAAGTCCAAAGAAAAGAGCTGCTGGGTGAGAAAAATAGTTAAATAATGTGAATTAAGAGAGATATGAATGGATGTTGATGGGTTTCTCTTCTTGTTCTAAAAATGAGTGAGGAGAAGTACAGCATGAGGTGATGTAAGAGAAGCCGTGCAGAGACCATTCTGTTGCTGACGAAAATCTGGAGGGCTGAAGTGGGACGCACTGGTTGGATGTTGGATGTTCTGGAGGAAAAGATAAAAATACTATCATTATGCTTTTGGGGAGTTTTTGTACTACTTTTGTTGCTGTTGTTCTCATTACTAATATATTGCTCATGAAAGCAAATATGAGTGAGTTTTCAGCCTGTCCTCCTGGGGACAGATATGGCAGTGGAAAAAGAGGGAAGTTCAAAAGATGCCTGTACGCCTGTAGAGAAACCCAAACCCCAAAACTGCTTGCTGCTGCCATGGTAACTACATTTATAATAGAATGAAAATATGAGATACAGATAACATTTTCTCTGCTTTTGACCTATTTGCTTTTCCTATAGCATTTCTCATCTCATCAAGGTCAGACTTGCCTGTGAGCACCTCAGCCCCGATGATTTGCCCTCTCTGCAGGGTGTCTGGATCTTCTAGAGAGCCTGCCCTCCAACCCAGATATCTCCTGAGGAGGGTTCCTCAGCTGTCCTGAAGCATTTCCATGTACCTTTAACTCTGCTGCAATGAAATCATCATACTGTGATGTTGCCCTTCTTGGCACAGCTATTTCTTGGCTATGCTTCTGTCAACACATCCTTTCCTTTTGAACAGCCCAGGTTTGGGGTTTTCAAAAGCTGAAAGGAGGAAGGGAGGGGATTTTGTGGGGTTTTTTTTTCTGAATGTTTATGTATAGGTAGTTAGCTGAATGAAAAGACACCAGAAAGAGTTCACTTTTGCTTAAGGATGTTGAGTTGAGGTACCTCTGTACCATCAGGCCTTGAAATGCTTCTGCCTATGTTAAGTCCAGAAATAGGTGGTTTTAGCTGAGAGGCAGTCAGGTGGAGAGAAGCAGCAGAACTGTACAGAGCCCAGGGTGAGCATATGTCTATGTAGCCTTTTCTTTGCAGCTTAAAAATTGGGGCCTTAATGGGAAATGGGGAGTCATCATATGACGTGGTGTGGGGATGTGACCCATAGCGAGGGAAGGAAGCAGCATCACTCCTTACTGTCAGGGCTGCATCGACTGTGTGCCAGCAACAGCAGCACTGCATCCCGGCAGCACTGACTTGTCCTGGCACAGCCAAAGGCCACCAGGAGTGAAGGACGAGTGGCAGGACGGACCTTCCCGTCTCTGAGCCTTGCCGTGGGGAGCTCTGGGGCTACTCTCAAATCTGCCTGCCCTTCCTGCACTGTTCCCCAAGCTGCAACACCAGCTGTAGTTAATCTTTTACTCACCGCTCTGACCTAGCAATTGCTCTTGCAGGCTACAGAAGACTTAGGCAACTGTCTTACAATGAAAATATAATTGAAAATCAGCCTGATTACTGTCTATGGGCTGGCCTCCCATCTCATTCAAACCTCACCTTGTAAGTTTTTATCTCGCAGGGTGGGGCGGGGGGGGCAGCTTTTTTTTTTTTCTAGTATTTTTTGTAATCTACATGTGGAGCTCACTTTCCATTTCCCAGTTGCTGCAAGGGGTTATTTGGGCATAGAAGGCAGGGCAGACTTTTTTCCTTAATCCAGGTCTTTTCCTAGTCAGCCCAACAATTAAACCAGATCAAATAAAGGTAGCTAGTTAACTTGCACTATGATCAATTTTATTCCACAACATAAATGTCTCAGAAAAAACTTGTCACTCTATTTACCTACCTTATAAATTTAATATTGTCAGAAACATGTCTAAAAGATTATAATGAGAAAAACTGTACCAACACTCAGTAAATGAAGAGTTTGTCAAACTTGGAGTAAAAGAATTTTATTGCATAGTTTTCAGTAAAAGAAATTGAGAATAATTCCTGAAAAGTTGAAACTTCATTTTGATATATTTTTAAATAAATTGTTTCACTTTTTTAAGCTTCCTGATACCTATTCTTGGCGGGGGAGGGGATGATTTTTTCCTTTTTTTACTTTGAATGAGAAAATAATACAAGAATTAATAAGTTGACAAGTTTTGTTTGGTTGGTTTTACTTTAGCCTTTGAGATTAAAAACTCATTTGTCTCCTAGCTATAAGTAAAAGTTGAAAGAATGGACAAAGTTCTCAGGCAAAATTTTAAACTAGGCAATGGTATCAGAGAAATCAAATACTTGCAAGTGCAAAATTTCAAGCTACAAATACAAAAAAAAAGCATGTGTTCATATTCCCAACATTAATGTACTGTTGTACTGTTATTTTAGGAAAATAATATAAACATGTGGGGTGCAAATTCTGGGGGACGGAGTGACAGGTAAGAACAACTAGTACAGAGAAATAGAGCTCATGAGTGCTAAGGCAGGAACCTTCCTCCTACTTCTGCTTGGAGACGTGCTGCTGCGTTAGCATCTGTTCCCGCCGCGCTCGCACAGAGCTTGTTTGCACGCCCTTTGTGGGGTGATATCAGGTGCTGTGGTGTTACGTATCTGCAAACACACAGCGTTTCTTTGATTTTGGGGAAGAAGGGCAGTCCCTGCCCTGCAAGAGCCCGATGGCAGTGCTTTTCCTCAGACTTCCCAGCTGCGGGTTGCCCCGTCCCTGCTTTGGCTGTCTGTTTTCTCACCCGTCTCCACGGGCTGTCTGGCTGTCTCTGCAGGGCTTCCTGACACACGCCGCAGTCCACAAGGTTCTGTTTCCCTCTCGGGCTTAGGATGCTTCCCCCACAAATGTCACATCAGCCATGTCTCTCGCTTCCAAATGTTGCGTCTCTTCTGACTGCTTTCCTGCAGTTTCTTGCACAAGAGAAGAGACTTTCCCAAAACGTTGCTGGCATCTGTCAGGAGCAAACAGATGTTGTGCTGAAATCCCAGCCTTGTCAAGCCTGCGTGGCTGGGTGTGCGCAACCCAAACATCTTTCCTCCAGCTCGTGGACCACCTGCCGCCTTTGCATGGATGTTTCTGCTTCTCATTGATTTTGTACGCTGTTACCAGGTTTCTTAACTTTGTTTTATTAACAACTAAGTTCAGCCTTTTTCCATCCTGTGGGAATAAGCTGTTTCAGTAGCTATACAGTATAACTATTTTTATATGAGGATTTTTTCCCCTACAACAGGGGAGCATGCAGAAGACAATGTTAAAGAGGCTTTACTGCCCACGAAAAACACTGCAGTGAATTTCTGTGTCTGGGTTCTTAGCCTGGACAAATGAACATTAATGTAATTTAGTCTCTTTCTCTGAAGTTTAGATTAAGGCCCGTTACATCACAAATAAAACTGACTAAAACTGATACAGACATTTATGAGCAGTTATGGTTATCATCCACCGGCTGACAACTTGTTTTACCTCCTTAACTCAATTTTGTGTCCAAACTCTAAAGGAGGGGGGAGTGTAACATTTTGCTTGTAGTAATATGGAGAGTTTAATACAATTTCTGTCAGTAGAGTAGATCTGACAGACTATTTAGTTCACCTCAGTTGGGAATATACAAAGTGTCAGGGGGTCCAGTATCCTCTGATATAAGTCAGTTGCAGTTAAACATATATTTTTCCCATTGAAGCAGCTCTCTGGCTTTGCTGCTGTTTGTGTGATTATCTGGTTTTGGAAGATGTTCCATTCATTTTGTTGACTTTGGCAAATGTTAATCTAATTGCTTGTCCATGTTCTGAGGCATTCCCATGAACCAGGCCTCCTTTTTTATACTTCGAGCTGGATGCCCTCATTCAGAGGTACAGGATTTAAAAACATTTGCTGAATATTGAATATGGATTCCTATGGCCCACTCTGTTCAGTTTTATCGTTGGAGTCTTTTATGTTGTTGAAAAACAGTCTAACAATAAAAAAGTAAAATGATCACACCACCAGTAGGATAATTGATTTGTTTCATTTGATTTAATTCAACACAATGTTCGGGATCATACTTAAATGACTGTCAGTCATTAAACTCTACGCTCCAACCCAATTATATTAATGCAAACCTGAACAGGAGGCTCAGGCATTAGGTAACTTGGCAACCTGTTTCTTTTTCCTCTACTCTCAAAGTCTCTTTTACAGACTCATGCTGCTGAATACTGGTCTTAAAGCTCATCACTTCAATCATTTTCCCCCTCCTTCACTTCAGGAGTGCATTTTTGAAGCAAATCACCTGCACTTACTGTACTTTGGCTTATATTGTGGGGAAGTCTCTGAGCACAAAACCGCCCCCCCCTTTTAGACAAAATAAAACAAACCTGGAAGACGTGGTGAGAAGCACACCTCAGGTGCTGCGACAGCCAGGGAGTATTCATTCAACCTGATTAGAGCTAGTCCAAAGTAACTACCTCAAAATGTGTACAGGACAGATGCAGGGTCCTCAGCACTATCTGTTTTGCTCTGCAAATACTGTCCTGCTTGGCTGCAACACTCGGTAATTACTGAAGAAGTCAATGTTTTCTGTGTTTTGGTGTTCAACTGTAGATGCCAAAATTAGATATAAAAAACCCCTACCAGCCTGGCTTTGCAGATGTGGCTACTAAAGGCATGAAAAAAATAAAGTATTAAAAATATGCTTTGTCCACACACAAGTGACTAAGCTCAACAAAGGGAATTTTATGGGAAAAACATTATGGTTCCTAATGCATAGGAAATCACACCATATAACCTTACAATCCCTCTGGCCTTAAAAGTTATGAATTTATTTTAAATATCACTTCTCATTATACTATTGTTGTTAACACACATGTGCCTGGGGGTCTACAGGTGGGCCAAAAATATCCTAGGGTGAATAATAACCATTTCCAGAGAACAGTCAAAACTGCCCTGACATCAACAGAAATCTATTGGTAGGTGGTGCTTGCAGCATTGACTCTGGCTGGGTATTTAGAAAGCATTATGATATTACTTACTGCTGTTGAAGATGCTACTTATGGGGATACACAAATACCTTGGCCAGAGCCTTGTTATGGCAGAGACCCCCAAATGCGTAGTCCCTGCTCCGAAGAGCTTCCAAATCAAGAAAGAATATGTGGTGAGACTGGACAAAGGCCATAGTAGATATTTCAGCAGCTGTCCAAAATGTCACAAGCCTTTGAAGAAAAAGCTTCCAGGGCTTTTTTTTAGTCTGTGCTTCATGCCTCCTCTATAACCTGCTAATCCTTCCTTCTTGAAGGATTTGAGGGGGGCTGGGATATCAAGAAGAAAGTGAAAATACATTGCATTTATCTGCACACCAGTATCTTTAATTATGTAGCATTTGATATTCATCCTTCCTTGCCATCTTGCTAAAAATAGTTCTAGTTATCCCATCAAAACCAGAAGCAGGGTCATGAAGCTTGGGGACCTAAGCACACAAAAAGATTAACCAATACAAACAAATTCTAATACACTACTCGTTAATTTGAGTAGTATTTTACCCAACAAATAATTTCTTTGATCAATAAAGCATTTTTTTATAATGAATAATGAGCCAGTATGAGAAGTGAAAGAACTAAAGACCCCAGACTCTACCAGTGACACTATTTATGGAATAGATATTATTCTTCAGGTCTAACAGCAACAGAATAGATCTTGGAGTGAATACTTGAAATAATGACTCTCTTACCCAGGAAATCATTCCCCAAAGAGTAGGAAGGACAAAAAGTATTGTTGATCTTTATTTTAAATTTTAATTATTTGTATTTTAGCCATCTCTTCTCTGCCAGGTGAATCTCTGTCTTCTTCCTACGAAAGCTATGATATCATGTAGCAGCTATTACACAGTAGTAGTTACTTTTCACAAGATCCCAGCTGTTTCATTGTAAGAATAAAAAGATATTGGGTACCTGCCAATTATAAATAAATGGAATTGCCATTTTCATTTATTGCAATAACCAGTTTGACTTGTATTCATAACGGTTTTTGTTAATGTAGATAAAATTACAGTACTGGCAAGTGAGAGTAAATGTTTTTATGAGCAGACTATGTGTGTTAAAATATTCAGTCTTTTCAGCAGATTCACAGCTGTTTTGGTTTAAAAATGCAAGTTTTAAATGATCAGTAATGTGCTGGTGTCTCCTACCTGCCCACAGGTAGGAGATCCCCCACCCCTCTGCTCATCTTCTGGGTATTGTTGCATAATGATCAATAAGAGGGAGGGTTCCATGAGCATATTTTCCCACCTACTTCCTATTCCTGCTTTCCAGTTAAAATGCTGAATACAATTATAAACCCATTAAGCAGTGTTAAAATGCATTGATATCAGAATGCTCTTTTTCAAAACTGGATCACTTTACAGCAGAGCTACATCTTCCTTTAGTATACATAAGGAAAGCTTACAGAAAGCAGATATAATCAGCTACAGCATTTTTTTAAAAATCCTTCCTGCAGAGAATGAAAGGCATCATAGTTTCTGCTACCTACACAAATTCTACTATAAGAAAAAGATTAAAAATAGTTTTTAATTCATTGCATTTAGTATTAAAATGTGACGCCACATGAAAGATGCCATAAATGTCTTAATGCCAAGCTTGGAGACTCCATGCATGGAGGCCCATGGTTGGGACAGAGGCATAGGTTCATGACAGAGGACTTGTTTAGAGTGTAAGGCAAGGACATTTGTGAAGGGGCCAGTGGGTCTTGAAGGAAGAAGGGTGCAAACATGGCCTTGTGCAGTACTCAGTCATGTGTTTAATGTCCAGATTAAGGAAGGTATTTAAGGAAATGGTAATATTCACCGGGAAAGGGTGCAGAGCCTCCCAAAACCAAAGGCTCTTTTAACGGAGCTTCCCAAAACTGAGTCACCTGGTATCTCCTGTTACCCTTGAATATATATGCCCCTGAGGAAAATAAGTATGAAAAGCAACAAGGAGTGGGGGAGAGAGACTGTTGTTGTCTGAACATCCTCCTCCCTAAGCCGATGCTGATGCAGTGAGAGAATGCTCCACGCACCGCTGTGTTACCTGGGTTCTGGGCTGCTTTATTTGGTACACACCAAGCTTTTCTTGTGAAGAAATGACCAAAATGAGTTAAGCCAAAATGAACTCTATTTGAACTGACTATTTAAAGTCTGAATTAGACTTTCCCCAAGGGGCTGTAGTGTGCTTCTTAACAACAATAGTAAGAGCAACAGCTAGGCTTAAAATGCTGAGCCACAACCAGAAAACTCAGCATCTCATTAATTAGAAACATAGCCCTTCAGCAAAATTACAGATAGAGGCAAGAAGCAAACACAAAAAAGTAAAACTATAAAGCAAAGCAGAGAGTAATCATTTAATGCACTTTAACTTTGTATTGTTCTGTTTGCAACCCCCTTAAATGTTTATATAGATGTATTGCACTAATATCCAAATATTCTTGAATGCACATTTCCTCAGAGCACCTCATGTCAAGTAGAGAAAGGATGGTTATCCCCATTTCACAGGTGGAGAATTGAGGCAGGAGAAGCCCGTGATCAAAACAGAACAAGTCCCCTGGAGAGTCAAAGTTTCACTGACTGGCTTTCTTGTGCTTCATGGCTATCACTGGTAGAGATAAAATAAATCCTACTTGAGTACTGAATTGGTTTAAGGTCACAGAACTTGGGTGAATTTTGTAAATAATAAATAATGGATTTTTATTTTGCCCTCTCACTTTTATAGCCCATAAGATGCATTCACTTTCCATTTTCAATGTTTTCTATGCAATTCTGAGAACTAGGAGATATATATATATAATGCGTATAATATGTTATATATAATATATATTATACATATTTAATGAAATATATTCTTATGCAAGATTATAATTTAAGCAACTGGAGATTAAAATAATTTAATTGTACATCTACATATCAATAGTATGAGTAGAAATTAATTAATTTTTATCGATTTCTCTGTGTGTTTATGTATGCATGGATATGTATATTCTGACCTTGCAAAAAAAAATCTATAAAAGTTGGCAGCAGTCTTTTGGATGTAGGTGAATGAAATTACATTTGAGGTAATTACAGAAATAAATGCCAACTAATCAGCAACTCACCACAAAAATAAGTTCACTTTAATGTAAAAATAATGTAAAAAATAATTTAAAAAAAGCTAATGTAAAAAAAAAAAAAGAGAAAAGTTGTTTCCAGTCAACCCCCCCCCCCCCCCCTCCTTCTTTCTTTCCTTCCACCTCTGTCTGCAAATACTCCATTCCCACCCCTGCCGCCATGCCCTTGGCGAGCCCTTGGCAGGCAGGCGGTGCAGCATCAGCTCTCTCCCGGCTCCCCACGCAGGACAGCCTCTCCCCCCCGCTGTCTCGACCCCTCTCCAGGGACCGTGGGGCTCTGGAAGTTGCCCCTTGCGGGCTGAGGGAGGCAGGAGGCACTAGGAGGAGCAGAAGGGGCTTCAGATCTGCCTCCTCTGCTCTCCAGACCCTCTGGCCAATCCGTCTACAAGAGACCTTTACTTCAAACGGATTTAAGTAGCCGCTTTCCAGGTGTCTCCCAGCTGGCTGGTAACCCAATATCCTAAGGGTTCATGTACCTATTTTTCTTAAATTTCCTCAACTTCCCTTTCCTCTGCATCAACATCTGGCACCAACCTAACCACGAGCTTGAATACCTCTTCAACTGTGTTCAGGCCTATTTTTCATTAGAAGTCAGGCTTTTTTTTTAAATCACAGTCGTTGTAAGCATATTTTCATAGCATTCAAATCTCATAGGCCTTGCTGAAGGCAGGATTTTATTACTCGTTCTACATGATTAAGATTGCTTATGTCATTCATGCATCACAAAAAAAAAAAAAAATTGCATGTCCATTAATTTCAGTAGACTTAAACTGGTATAAACATAGCCTGTTATGCCAGGACATCTCAGTGAAGTGCACGAATTTCAAAGCACTGAGAGTAGTGAATAGATTAGGCACCAATGCCATCTGGAAGCAGTAACCTAACTGCAGTTTCTTTTCTTCCATTTCAGCATAACTTTGACAGTGCAAACTTTTGTAACTAATGTAATCATTTCTGATGGCAGATGATAGCAAAATAACCTAACAAATTCTTAGCTTTTTTTTTTTTTTTTTTAAAGAACTTTGACAGGTTGCAGACTACAGACAGTTGGTTTAACAACACTATTTAAAAGGCTGGGGTGATGCACACAGCTTCTGTGGGAGGAGGATATAAAGGAGAAAAATATCCTGGTAGCTGATGGTAACAAATCTGAACTCAATTCTAATAGTATGAGCTAGGGGCAAGGCATCTCTGTTAATTCTACCTGTTACCCAGATGTTAAAACATATTTGTCCTCTTCAGGGAGATTAAGATACATTCACTTATGGATGAGAAGCATACAGTGACTGTCTCAGAATTAAATAGAAGTATATTAACATAGACACAGCATGACATCATTAGTGTAAATTGGTAAAACAAATGCTTTTGCCAGATTTTTAGAAACGATTAATGGTTCTGGATGACTTCTAAGTGCTTTGCTTTAAATCCTTTTAAAAGGACTGATTTTGTAAAGGTGAGAGCTCAGTGTGAGAGTAACTCTCTTTTAACATATCTGAAGCTGAGCACTGTGCTTGAGCTGAGTTTTCCAGAGCCACTACCTGTGAAGATGCTGATCTTATTCCGGGTCGCCCCTGAAAAGTATTACACGAATGTTTGTTGTTATTTAGTTACACAGATTCAAACTTACCATATTCAAACAAGAAGTAACTCAAGTTTTCCAATTTATTTGAAGATCTTAAAAGCGATTAATATGAGGTTATCATCAATAAAATCCAGTGATGCTTTCAATATATATTTTAGGGCTGCTGTTCTTACATTTTAAAGTCAGACATTTATTTCTTTCCTATGAATTGAAGAGCCTGTTTCTGCTCTTCTTTGAAGTCAACAGGAGTTTTATCACTGTCTTCAAGGACGGGTAAATTAGAGCCCAAATTTGCATCTGGAACTATGTACAGTAGGGTGTTCAAGTAGCATACAACTTGTCACCACAATTATAGTAATTTTAATCAACCTCATTTGCTGTTTGCTTCTCTGAGATTTCCAGGAGAATTTGCTCAACTGCACTTCAGTGTTAATATCTCTCTACCCTTTCTGTTTTACAAGGCATGCTTTTATTCTTTGCAGCTGAACTGGAGCATTTTAATAAACCTCTTGTTACCCACATCTTCTATCCATATGTCATTGACTTAAGCAGAGCAGTTTGTCAGGTTAATATTTTATACATTTTGTATTTAGACTATTACTTAGCTGACCCATAACAGGGGATTATAGTCAGGGATAAGAATATTGAATGGTTTTTTTTTTTTCCCCACGTGCCTGTCTCCAAGACAACTAGATGGCTGTATTTAAAAGAGCACAAAGACCAGATCGAGTAGCTCATCCAAGTCTTTTAGCAAGTGAATGCTCTGTGGTTTTGCATTTTCAGGCAGGCCTTTCACTCTATCCCCCTGAAATCTTTTACCTCGGGCTCTGATGGGTGGGAACTCCAACTGGTAGCCCAGAAGATAATTGCAGCTATTAAGCTGTTGCTAGTGTAACTCAAGTTCCCTTTTGTTTCTGGTTTTATCTAGTCTAGCTGGAGAGTTTCACTACTGATAGTCATATTTAAAAGCCACAATGATATTCTTCCTTTTTCCCCTTTCAGTCAGGGATGGTGATTGTTAGGTACATCCTCTCTCCAGTTCAGCCTGCTTGCAGTGATTTTGCAAAGCACCACTAGCTTGTGTTTTCCTCTTGGATTTTACAAAAAAAAAAAAAAAATAAGGATAAATAAATAACATGTGGCCATAACAAAAGATCCCTGGCAACCATAAATTAGCAATAGAAAATGCCCGGCAGCCCTGCAGGCAGTCCTCATGCTGTAGCCTCAAACAGACCACTAGCGGTGAAGCGGAGGTTTCAGCTCACTTTTAACTAACCATGATCCAGCATTAATCTGAATCTGCTTCTGAAATTCAGCTCAGCACTCCCTGGATTTCCTCTCCCTCCTTGGCTCTGTCAGGAATAACACCGTGCACTGGAAACGCAATGTTTGAGTGGTCAAGCCTCATTGCTCTCATGTATATTTTTTGGCCTGATAATTACATTAGGGATATAAAATACGTAACGTAAGGTTCCTGTTGGAATTTGTCTCTGAGCAAAAAGTTATCACATGTCATGGGAGTTTCAAAGTGTGTTCAATGTAAAACCCCAAACCTGTCCAAACAACATATTTAGATGGGCACTGTAAGAAAGATTGTGCTGTTCAGCTTTTTAGGTGAAGCTCGCTGCAGCTCCTGCAGATAGCTGGTTGTGACGCCTGTGCGGTGCCAATTTTTATTAAGACTCTTTCGTTCCTTTGAACACGAGAGGCACAAACTTTTATGATTCAGATAACCTTTCAGGGGTTTCATATTCCAGAAGGATAATATCTTTGGATTCAAAAAACCCAGCAAGCCATTTCCATCCTCTCCCTAAAATGATTTATCTTGCTTTGTTTCAAACAACTGCTTCTGTACTTAACCCTCTTTGTGAGCTCCACATTACCAAATTCCTCAAAGGGAAGAGCAGAGTACTCCAGTCAAAATTCAAACAAGATTTCATGTGGTGGCACTTCTGGAATTTCACATCCACTTCATATCTGTTAATCTAGCTGTGAAGGTAAACTTCTGCTGTTGGATCCACATTGCAGACACCTTACCAATATGAATCTTGACTGTAAATATTCCTATAAAAGGAATTGTTTTCTTAATGTGATTTGCAGGGAAAGTGAAGTAGTGGCAATCCTCAGTCCAGAATTTTGGTGCAGTAAACTGAGAGCCTGAGTTCTTTGTAAGGCTCAGCTGATGTTCTTCAGAAAGCTTTAGAAACCTAAAATACATTAATTAAATTGCCAATAAAATGAAGTAATAAATGTAAATGTATGAAAAGTGTCTCCTACCAGCCATTCTCTCAAGCTTTTCTTTCTTTTCACAGCTAACATTAGCAGATATAAATCAGCAGCAATAAAATGTTTTTGGAGGGTTAAGATGAAACAATTAAATATTCCCATCAAAATCTGTTTTTGACAGAAAATACATTTTGTAAATAGGTATCTTCCTTCCCGTTTTCCATAGAAGGCATGTTTTTTTCTCACATACATCCAGTAAAATCTGCATATCAAAAAGGTGTTCTTTCAAACAAAATCTTTCAATCTCACTTTAAAGGGGAACAAAGATTTTAAGGAAACCCTGGGAATAATAAATAAACATCAACCCCCCCCCCGCCCCCCAAATTCCTCCCATTTCTCTGACATAATTTTGTTTGGGAATAAATGTATCCCCAACCTTTAGGCTGAAACTTCTGTTCATTAAAAAATAAGTATATAAAAGCAAGCCAGTTCTTCCAATTTCCACCAACTTCTGTTCCAGACTCTTATCCAAGGGAGTGCAGTTCTCTCTTGGTTCAGCTGGAAATAGGAAAGCTGAAACCAAACCAGAAAATAACCTGAGGCAGGGAAAAATGAGATAAAACTGATGTAAGG
>NW_008825566.1:5534256-5536599 GCF_000699105.1 Pygoscelis adeliae | reverse complement strand
GAGGGGAGGGGGGGGGGGGGGGGGGAGACAGGAAAAGATTGCATCTGCCTTGTCTGTCTTCATTCAAGATAGCAAATAGGGGGAGCCAGTGAAATAAAGGAGATTAAGGGAAATAACAGGGGAGTCCTTAATCAAGATGTCTCAGTGACCCCCAGTGCACATGGTGGACAGGGCTGAGCTGAGCAGTTCAGGATCGGGTTGGGGCAGGAGATGAGCTGTTCTTAAGAGGGTCATGGTCCTTCATGGATGTTCTTGGACATGGGCAGAAAACAAAAATATCAAGGTGCAGCCTCATCCAGCTTCATCCACTTTCTCATCCAGTGGAGGATGAGAAAAGCTGGGAGATCTCATCTCCTCACCACTGTTGCTCACATTTTGTCCCTGGTGGTGACCTGTGGACCTGCCTGAAATTGCCATGGACCACAAGGATTACAAGCATGACAGACTCTATATGAGTCTTGTAGTAAAGGAGGTCTTCTCTGCACTGCTCATTTTTATTTTCAAATTCTAAGCATCTATAGGGATGTGGCCTTCATCATCTACATTGAACATTTGAAGCCCTTTACCTTTTTTATGTGGAACTCTGAACATATAATAACAATATCAGAGGATAATATCAGGCTTGTCTGTGACAAGCTGTGGGATAACACACCAAGGTTAGAGAGATGGGGTATTAGCAAGAGCCCTCAGTCTGTTGCTTTGAGATGTGCTGGCTACACTGCAGCACACTTGAAATCTTACGGAGATGAGCCAGGGGCTCCTGAGGTAATAGGACCCAACAGGGAAACACCAGTGACACAGCTCAAAGGAATTAAGGGGTGTTCCTCTAAGAGGGTGACACAGCCAACAGCCCAGCTGAAGTGCCTCTACACCAATGCACGCAGTATGGACAACAAACAGGAGGAGTTGGAAGCCATTGTGCTGCTAGAAAGCTACAACCTAGTTGCCATTACTGAAACTTGGTGGGATGAATCCCATGACTGGAGTGCAGCTATTGATGGCTACAGGCTGTTCAGAAGGGACAGGTGAGGAAGGAGGGGTGGAGGGGTTGCCCTCTACATCAATAAATGGATAGAGTGTGAAAAGCTGTCTGAAGAATAGCCACAAGCAAGTTGAAAGCTTATGGGTAAAGATTAGAGACTGAGTCAACAAAGGGAACCTTGTGGTTGGTGTGTACTACAGGCCACCAGATCAAGGAGAGCCTATTGACAAAGCCTTGTTATTCCAGCTACAGGAGGCATCGCGCTCGCAGGCTATCGTCTTGCTGGGGGTCTTCAGCCACCCCGACATCTGCTGGAAAAGTAGCACGGCGAGCTGTAGGCAATCTAGGAGACTCCTGGAATGCATTGAGGGTAACTTTTTAAGCCAGGTAATAGACAGCCCTACCAGAGGGTAGGCAATACTGGACCTGATGGTCACCAATGCAAGTGAGCTAATCGGTGATGTCAAGACTGGAACAGCCTGGGCTGCAGTGATCATGCACTAGTGGAGTTCACAGTCCTGAGGGATATAGGTCAGGCAAAGAGTAAAGTCAGGACCCTGAATTTTAGTAAAGCAAAATTCCAGCTGTTCAAGGAGTTAGTCAGTAGGACCCCCTGGGAAACTGCCCTCAGGGACAAGGGAGCACAACAGAGCTGGCAGACCATTAAGGACGCTTTCCATAGAGCACAAGAGCTCTTGATCCCCAGCTGGAAGAAATCAGAAAAGGAAGGCGAGAGACCAGCATGGATGAGTTGAGACCTGCTGGTCAAACTAAAGGGCAATAAGGAAATGCACAGGCAGTGGAAGCAGGGACAGAGAAGAGTATAGGGACACTGCCCAGTTGTATAGGGATGGGGTCAGGAAGGCCAAGGTGTGGATGGAGCTGAACTTGGCAAGGGATGCAAAGAATAATAAGAAGGGCATCTACAGGTATGCCAGCCAGAAAAGGAAGGTCAAAGAAAGTGAACCACCCTGATGAACACAACTGGCAAACTGGTAACAACAGACGAGGAGAAGGCTGAGGCATTCAACAATATTTTTGCCTCAGTCTTCACTGGCACCCTCTCTTCCAACAGCTTTCAAGTGAATGGACCGCAAGGCAGGGACTGGGGGAGCAAAGTCCTCCCACTGTAAGAGAAGATCAGGTTTGTGACCACCCAAGGATCTTGAATATACATAGGTCTATGGGACCTGATTAGTTGCATCCCAGAATCCTGAGGGAATTGGCTGATGTAGTTGCCAAGCCATGCTCCATGATATTTGAAGAGTCATAGCAATCAGGTGAAGTCCCTGGTGACTGGGAAAAGGGAAACATTGCACCCATTTTTAAAAAGGGTAGAAAGGAGGACCCTGGGAACTACC
>NW_008825566.1:5533224-5533558 GCF_000699105.1 Pygoscelis adeliae | reverse complement strand
GGGATGAAGGGATGGAGAGCAGCCCTGCCAAGAAGGACTTGGGGGTGCTGGTGGATGAAAAGCTGGACATGAGCCAGTAATGTGCGCTCGCAGCCCAGAAGGCCAAGCGTATCCTGGGCTGCATCAAGAGAAGCGTGGCCAGCAGGTCGAGGGAGGTGACTCTGCCCCTCTACTCTGCTCTGGTGAGACCCCACCTGGAGTGCTGTGTCCAGCTCTGGAGCCCTCAGCATAAGAAAGACATGGACCTGTTGGAACGGGTCCAGAAGAGGGCCACAAAAATGATCAGGGGGATGGAACGCCTCTCCTATGAAGAAAGGCTGAGAGAGTTGGGGTT
>NW_008825566.1:5527609-5533120 GCF_000699105.1 Pygoscelis adeliae | reverse complement strand
AAGGGGGAATGGCTTTAAACTAAAGGGGGGTAGATTTAGACTAGATATAAGGAAGAAATTTTTTATGCTGAGGGTGGTGAAACACTGGAACAGGTTGCCCAGAGAGGTGGTGGATGCCCCATCCCTGGAAACCTTCAAGGTCAGTTTGGACGGGGCTCTGAGCAACCTGATCTAGTTGAAGATGTCCTTGCCCATATCAGGGGGGTTGGACTAGATGACCTTTAAAGGTCCCTTTCAACCCAAACTATTCTATGACTCTGTGATTCTATGATTCTATATATCTCATTAAATCATGATTCAATTTAAGTCAATAGCCAAAAATTCCTTGGATTTCAGAATAGCTGGGATTATAACTATAAAAAAGTGTATACAAACGCACACATTTTGTTCTTCCAGATCAGCAGCAAGATAATATTTTTGGTATCAAGTGCTACCATTTTTATTACTGTGTTCTCCTTTTCATCACTTTTACGAAGAGGTGGAAGGATTGTTGTATTTGTTACAAGGTTTTACAGCTGGGATCAAGCTGAGTAAGGGAAAATTCAGACTGAATACTAAGTAAAACTTCCTGAAAGCAGAAGCTATTAGACTATGTAATAATATCCTAAGGGAAATGGAACAGCTCCATCAGTTGTGACATTTAAAACTGTGGACAATGCACTAATAAATATTCTGTGGGGACATTTCTGCATTGTCATGGGAGTGGCTGAGGGGATCTACAAAGTTTTTTCCACATCTAATTTCTCCAGTTCTGTGAAGCAGAAAAATGTCATGCAGTTGACAAAGCTCAGAACCGGAGCAGTGCTGAGAAACACAAAATATCAGTTTATTCTGGGACGAGTCTTCACTGGTGTAAACTGTTTTATAGTTCTGAGGTCCTGACCTCCAAATTCATTGTGGACAAAAATAAGTTTTCTAGTTTCACAAACTTGCATCACTGATATACTCAATTCAGGCCAAAAAGGTCTATAGTAACATTTGCACCGCTCCCTTTTTTCTAGCTAGAATTTGCTCACATTGATCAATGGAGCTGAACTTCTGCTATTCATATCCACAGTGACACTGTGTTATTTTAAATTAATTTATATTTTATGTGTAGAATTTTCCAATTGTGATTTTAATTAATCATTACAGGAAGGAACGCTCTAAACCCCCTGTCGTGGTTTAACCTCAGTTGGCAACTGAGCACCACGCAGCCGCTCGCTCACTCCCCCCCACCCGGTGGGATGGGGGAGAGAATTGGAAGAGCACAAGTGAGAAAACTAATGGGTTGAGATAAAAACAGTTTAATAATTGAAATAAAATGATAATGATAACAATATGATAATAATAATAATAATACACAAAGCAAGTGATGCACAGTACAATTGCTCACCACCTGCTGACCGATGCCCAGCCAGTCCCCGAGCAGCGGCCCCCCCTGGCCAGCTTCCCCCAGTTTATGTACTGAGCATGACGTCCCATGGTATGGAATGTTTCTTTGGCCAGTTTGGCTGTGCCCCCTCCCAGCTTCTTGTGCACCTCCAGCCTTCTCAGTCGGTAGAGCATGGAAAACTAAAAGTCCTTGGCCAGTGTAAGCAACACCTAGCAACAACTAAAACATCGGTGCGTTATCAACTTTGTTCTCATCCTAAATCCAAAACACAGCACTGTACCAGCTACTAGGAAGGAAATTAACTCTATCCCTGCCGAAACCAGGACACCCGTGTGTTAAGTTCTAAGAGTTCCTTAAATAAGGTAAGTCTCATTGTTTGTTTATCATACAATGTATTTAATTTTTACTGTTTATCTTGCCTCAGCTTGAAAACGCTGTTTTGTTCCATGACCACTTTATGTAGCAGCTTCTGCAACCATGACAGTTGTAAGCCTGGGAAGGATGCTACCGGTGCACCACCTTCCTTAGAGCTACCAGCCCTAACTATTTGTCAGCAAATTCATTTTACCCCAGTGACCTGCTGGTCAGAGCGGTACTGAAGCACATCGCTCTGAATGACAAATGAGGAGAAACAACAAGGGTAGAGATGTAGCCAGTGGGTACATGAAGAAAAAAAGCTGCTCATTTATCATGAGATCTGCTAGTCAACTTTTCTGCAATGTATTTGAAGAAATGTGGCTGTAAGCTTGTTTCAGTGATCAAAATTAAGTAGCATCTTGAAATGGGCATGAAGTTTCCTCTAAGGTGATAAATTATTCAAAATTACCTGCAATTCCTGCATTCTGTGCATTCACACCTATTGAAAACATGAATGCAAAGAAATATCTGTTTCTGTAGAGAAAATTAAATATCTTAACATTTGTTAGAAGACATGGAAATAGAAAAGATCCCAGTAGTTTCTCTGCAAATTAGTTTCTGTCTTAAATCCCCCAATTTAAAGATTTTCAGGTAGACCTGTTTTAGCCATTCATTAGTACAGAAAAGCGTTTTATTCTAGTTCCTATTTAGGTGTAATAAATCTAAACTGTAAGGAAGAGAGATTGAAAGATTGATTGATTTTGTTGTATTTATCAAAACAATCAATCTGGTGCCACAAGCACAGAGTATTAATCATATAAAGGGACATAACCACAGCCTTGCCGGATCTGGACAGGCTGAAGTAGGGACTGCACTATTCCCAGTCCTTCCATTGTAATGCATGTCACTCTGGAACACTCGATTCTTGCTAACTCTTTGCTAGGGATATGTTCCTTCTGTGCCTTGGAACTAATCACTCACCAGTTTTAAGTGTCCCAAAATACAGGATGACCTTACGAGCTTGACGGCAGAGCATCTTTCCTTTCTGAGCCATTTTGTAAAGAGGTCTACCTGGACTTGAAACATGCTAAATTGCATATTAACTGCAACTGAGGCAGTTCAGGTCAAACTCAGATTTCTGGAAAGTCAAGTTCTTGAACAGCAGGTCCAGATATCTATGAACGACCTGATCCCATCACCATGCAAGCTTCCCTTCTTCCTTTTGTCACAAAGACTATTCAACATTCTTCCTATGTTTCCCCATAAAAATATGTAAAGGCTTCTGATCACCCAAAAAATGCTCTATTGGAATGCAGCAAAAAAAGCATCAGGACCCTGACTGAAGAATATTTCTCATTTAAACTAAGGGATGTAACAGCAGGTACATTGGTGACTGTACTAGCAATGGAAATATTGCATGGAAATAAATTAATCTTTCAGATAGTTAGGACTGCATACAACAGAACAAAACTGTCATCTTAAACTCTACCCGAAAATCATCTTGATGGCAGTACATGTCATGGAGCAGAGATAAAACACGTTGTCACTATACAACATCATATTATAAGAAAGGAGCCATTTTCAAATGTTCTTACACTAAGCACCAGGGCAGCATATTATAGTAATCCATATTAGAGGCAATAAAAACATATCACAAGCTCCACATCTTACAGGAAAAGCTCCAGTTTTCATGAAGTAACACATAATTAAAAGAAAAAAAATTGTCAACATTTATTACCTGAATATCCATGAAGCTGGTAAAGGAGGTGGACAGACTGTATTTTTCCTTCAAGGAAACCTAACTGTAGTTGCACTCTTACCTATTTGGAAAAAATATGTCACTTCATATTCGGGTTCAGCTGTTCAGTGTAACTGGTGGCGGTAGTAGTAATATAGGAGGAACTGAATAATAATAATGCACAGGAAAAAAGAAATTAATCTTATCCAGAAGTAGGAGGACAGAGAGAAATGGAAATAGATGGAGAGCTTTTTGAAAGAATATGCAATTTATTATCCAATATTTTTTCTCACTATTTTACAGTTCAAATAGCTGAAAAGGTTTATATAACCATACCATTAATGCTAATAAGCTTGTAAACTTGAGCACTGTAAAACATGGATTTGAATACATTAAAATCTACTTACATGTTTGACAGGATGCTAAAATCTGGCTGTACTACATCTTGTTATGAATTCACACATTACTGTCGGCCAGAAAACCCTGACACTAACCTCCTTTGCTAATTGTAATGGGTATGGGTTATTTTAATAATAAAATGTGCATGCTTATTATTTTTCAGAGACCGTCTGTGGAAAACAATTCCAAATCTAAAAATATGGCAACAAACAAATACATTTGCATTAGGAAAATATAACATCCCTGAAGGTTGAAGGAAACAGTTTCAGAAGCATTTGAAATAAATTATATGTATAACTTCCACAACTGTAAATGTGAACCGAAATGCAAAAGATCAAAGTTTTCAGTGCTGTGTATTATGCACAGCTACACTGAACTTCTCACCTAGTAGCTGAATGACAATAAACCTGTTTTGAAGTCAGCTGTTCTTCCCAAAGCTTTCAAGCCAAAAGTTGCACAGAGCCAAAGATTCACCTGAAAGCTGCAATATCAAGTTAAGCTTTCGTCTCCTTTCCCAAAGAGGGAAGTGAAGCAGGGAATGTTGTTTTGGCCCTGTTTGTTTACAAGACAGAGAAGTTAAAACATCAGGACTTAAAAATAAAACCACACACTTTTCAGTTCTCGTGATAAAAACATCCTGCAAAATGTTACACATGTGCCTGAGGATTTTCCTTCTACAGGACTTGTGGCTTGTGCGTAAATGCTGCTGCACTAATGCTGTCATCTTTCTGGTGATTATACTTTGGACTGCAGCTAGTGCAAAAAATATTAGTAGTTGATAGAGGAAATAGCAAACATTGATTACAGTGGGCTTAAGGAAAAAAATCAAAGAAAGATACAATCACAGACAGTGATTCTGCAAACGGTCTTGAGAAATCATCTAGACAATTCACCTGTCCCAAGGCAGGATGTCATTCTCGTGTCACTCCTAGGCTACACTTGCCTAATACATTCTTAAAAACCTTTGCTGGGTGCATATTCTTCAATCTTTCCAGCTTACTGCTTTTAATGCTGCACTGTTCCTAGAAAGTTTTTCCAAATGCTTAAACTTATATCCCTTTTACTGTGTTTGCCAGGGACACAAAGAAATTGATTTTTCTCTTTCTTTTCACAGCAACCTATTACATGTTTGAAAATTGTTAGCAAGTCTTTTTCAGATTAAGCAATCCCATTTCTTTCAGGAAACAGTTGTATATCGTGCAACATAGTCATAACTCTCATAATTTCCTCTGCTCCCGCCTGAGCTCTCTGTGATGGGCACCTGTCTTTCTTGTGGTCCTGTGGCCAAAACTGAATAGTTGCTTGGTTGAGGTCTTGGCAGTTCTGCAGACAGTACCAAGAGGATTTCATCTCTTACAGACTATGCATTAACTTCTGTTTATACACTCCAGTATAACACTAGTTTTGTTCACAACATAATTATGTTAAAAGTGTCCTGGCTAATTGTCCTTACCGTGGTGAAGCACTGGCACAGGTTGGCCAGAGAGGTGGTGGATGCCCCATCCCTGGAAACATTCAAGGTCAGGTTGGACGGGGCTCTGAGCAACCTGATCTAGTTGAAGATGTCCCTGCCCACGGCAGGGGGGTTGGACTAGATGACCTTTAGAGGTCCCTTCCAACCCAAACTATTCTATGATTCTAT
>NW_008825566.1:5520152-5526802 GCF_000699105.1 Pygoscelis adeliae | reverse complement strand
CCTGGAAACATTCAAGGTCAGGTTGGACGGGGCTCTGAGCAACCTGATCTAGTTGAAGATGTCCCTGCCCACGGCAGGGGGGTTGGACTAGATGACCTTTAGAGGTCCCTTCCAACCCAAACTATTCTATGATTCTATGATTCTATGATTTTCCTGGAATATAATAGCTGAAGTATTCGTTTCCCCATGTTTTAATTCAGATAAGAAAGATTTGTTTTGCATGGTCTTCTGCTGGAAAGCTCTCCAAGTTGCCATGAGTTCAGAGACCAAATCACATTACTAACATGTTAGCTGACCCATCCATGTTATATTTGTTTGCACTTGTTCCCACATTGCAAAACTATGACCACTGTATATACCTACAGACTGCTTTAACGATAAACTCAGCTGACTAGAGTAGCTGCTGCAGTAATATTCTTTAATAATATGGATAATTTCTGGGTTGTGTGAATAACTTATGAGAGTTCTGAATCTTTTAAAAAATACTTGCTATTCAGAAATATGTAGTGATGACTTTGAACAAACAATTTGCAAATTATGAATTATCTTTAAATTCTTTTTTTTTACTCATTCACAACTCAGGTAAGTGGCTTATTTGCTTGCCATTTGCCTCAAGGCAGCATTTAAACATTTTTCCTCATATCCCACCAATCTGAGAATGACCTGGCACATTCAGTGCAAACTTGGAGGATGGGTGTGAGGGAACAACAGCCTGGGGAAGTCCCATAGTCCCTATTCCCACTGCCTCCACCAGAGGATGGAGATCCCTTCAGTGACCTCGAAAGTAGCTGGAAGATGTGGTCACACAGAACATCGGACACGCACCAGCCCCCACAGAGGAGAATGGGCGTATAGCCATGCTGTACTTACACATTAGACTTGCCTGTGGCAGTGGCTCTTGCCTCCTGCCATGAGACAGAGGACCTGGGGGGGACACAGCACTTTCCCAGCTCACAATTGCAGCAAACATGTGGCCTCAGCTATTGCAATCCCTGTCTCAGCCATCTCTCTGAAGAGTGGGATGACCAAGTATCTGGACTACACAAAGCATCCTGCATGAGAAGGAAGGATGGAGGAAAGTCAGTAACTCATGGCATGTGCTTAGCAAATCTATCAGCCACTGCCACTCCCCTGAACTTGAGTGGGCACTGAAGTATTGTGGGGCTTGGTACTTGGCATTTCCCTTCTTCTTCTTTATTTCTTTAATTTAATCCTTCAAAGGTGTACAGTCTCCAGTTTGAGTCACATGCATTTGTTTATACTTCTTAAATGGATGATGAAGCACTTAAAATAGAGGGATTGTAAACAAAGAGTAACAAGTACAGTGCATGAACAACATGATTCCCCAAAAGCTAATAAACAAAACTCATTTTGCCAATATAGTTCATTATAAATATAGGAAATCAGGCATTTCACAAAGGGATTTTCACATTGAACATTTTCTACTAAGAAATGTGTCCTTTTACCTAAGATGGTAGGTAAGCAGTTTAATCTAAATTGAAATAAAAAAAAGAAGCCAAAAGTTTTCTATCTGAAGTTAGACAGAATCTGGATCTGATTTATCTCAGTGGATAACACTATCGCTAGGAGAATGACCCTTTTTTATTCATCTGACACACAGAAAAAAATAAATGACACTATGAGTTATAAAAATCACATTTTTTTTTTTTCCAAGGTGTGAACTCTCTGCTACACTTCATGAATGAGCTTTGAAAGACTGACGGATTATGACTGATCAGATTTGCCAAACCTGGAGATTTTCAGTGCAGAGTAAGTTTTAATACTCTAAGGTTTTATCTATATTTGTATGCATTTCAGCACAATAAAAGCAGATCAGTGGATCAAAGCCCTTGCTGCTGAGGCCTCTACATCTGCACCACATGTGGTCCAGGAGCTTTACTTTGGACTAAATTTAGTCTAGACTGAATATCACCACTACACATATGGTTTGAAGCTGTCCAAAGGCCCAGTCACTACTTTGGACCCTTATGACCCATCAGAGATTGGAGCAGGCTTGGTGCATACCTCCAGCAAGGCTTCTTGTGTCCTTCCCTCCTAAAGGAATCTCATGGGCTTGCCCTTGAAACAGAACCAGTGTGCGTTATGTGGAGCTGATCAGGGGTTTCACTTCAAAACCTCACTGCTCCATACCAGCTTGTTACTGGGGATGCAGCCCAGTTAGTTGAATCTGCAATTAGGCAATTTCAATGTGTTTATTTCCAGCAATCTGAAAAAACCCACAGTAACAGCTAAATTTCCAAAGTACCTCTTTGTTCTGAAGGAATGCATGCTGCTGAAACCTTGCTGTAAATTGCATTTCTAATTTTGCTGCTACTAAAGGTGAGGATCAGCTGGTCTGAGAGTCTGAAAACCCTATGATCCCCACAGAGGGAGAATCTTCCTGCCAATTTTACCCTGAAATTGTAAACTTTGGAAGACTGACCCAAGATTTCCAAACATGGGAAGGAGGCTGAAAATCATGAAAAAAGCAGAGGTTACAAGCTCCTTACAAGAGACTATAAAATCCCAACAGCCCTAATTCAGCCTGGGGATTCCTGGGGTCTAACCTTCTTGCTAGACATCTAGGAGCTACAGTCAAGTCAGATCTGGGGCTCATAAATTATCAAGTTTCCATTGCATGCTGCCTTGAGGTCCTGGGTGTAGAGAGGATTTACCAGTGACCCAGTTGCAAGTCCATGTCACAACACTGCAGATCTTAGAGTGAAGGAGTCCTTTGTGGGAAGGAAATGTGAAAAAGCCCTTGCTCCACAGGATCTACAGCTTCGGAAAAATTGTTTTGAATGTAGGAGGTATCAATGAATAGTATCAGGTTGCCATTTTTCAACAAAACACACCTTTCTGATTTTCATTCTTTTTCTTTGTGATTCTTTATGTGTTTCTAGAAGTATGGTAAAAGTGAAAAAATTAATTAAACAAAAATCACAGCCAGGCTCTGCATTTAAAACTGTTACTATGGAATATTCCTAAAAGGACCCAAATTGTATATCCATACCATCCCTTTGCTACTTTAACTCCCCACCCGCATACAGTATGCCAAGCTATTCTTGTATAGTGATGTGTGCCTGCCTGTGCGCTGCATGTCTATATTAATACACAGGCACTTATATATAAGAAATTGTTGTGATGGTTGCAGCCAGGGAAGGGAAGTTTCATGCCTCCACAGAGCTCTGCGGGGAGGGATTACTGAGAAATGGTCCAGAAGGTTCCTTACGACAGTCAAGTTCACTAACTGAAATTAGTAAACTGTCATTTATATAGCAGCAAAATGAATTATTCAATCTGCTGTGTGGACTGAAAGTCTAATTTTAAAAGTCTAGCTTGCCTAAGAAGCCCTGTGTAAAACATTTGTTAAATGTAAGGCAGTACTGTTGCTGCATGGCTGGATGTCTTGGGAGGGGTTGTCTGATACTAACTGTAGTGGCTAATCTGTCCCATAAATTATGGGTAACAGCTGAACAAGAATCAGTTTCCCTGTTTTATAAATATTTTGTAAAAGTTGAGGGTTTCCTCCTTATGCCACATCCAGAGCATTTTTGCACAGACACCGCCAGGCTCCCCAGCGAGGTCAGTGCCTGGGGGTGCAGCACGCTGCCGCAGCCCTGGGGCCACATCCAGCTGCCCTGCAAGGAGGAAGGCCCTGGGCTGGACCCTGGAGACAGAATGTGCTGGTTTTGGCTGGGGTAGAGGTAATTTTCTTCATCGTAGCTAGTATGGGGCTATGTTTTGGATTTGTGCTGGAAACAGTGTTGATAACACAGGGTAGTTTTCATTACTGCTGAGCAGGGCTTACACAGAGTCAAGGCCATTTCTGCTTCTCACACCACCCCACCAGCGAGTAGGCTGGGGGGGCACAAGCAGTTGTGAGGGGACACAGCTGGGACAGCTGACCCCAACTGACCAAAGGGGTATCCCATACCATATGACGTCATGCCTAGCATATAAAGCTGGGAGAAGAAGAAGGAAGGGGGGGACGTTTGGAGTGATGGCGTTTGTCTTCCCAAGTAACCATTATATGTGATGGTGCCCTGCTTTCCTGGAGATGGCTGAACACCTGCCTGCCGATGGGAAGTAGTGAAAGAATTCCTTGTTTTGCTTTGCATGCATGTGCATCTTTTGCTTTACCTATTAAACTGTCTTTATCTCAACCCATGAGTTTTCTCACTTTTACTCTTCCAATTGTCTCCTCCATCCCACCAGGACAGGGTGAACGAGCGGCTGTGTGGTGTTTAGTTGCTGGTTGGGGTTAAACCATGACACCAACAGAGGAGGTAGAGCCTGCTCTGTCCTGAGGCCCTGCTCCACCCCTGTTCCTAGTGGCCAGGGCAGGCACAGGGGCTCACAGGGGCCAACCCATGGCACGAGGGTGAGGGAGGGTGAAGGGACAAAGGTTTGACTTTGACAAGACACTACGGAGTGCACCTGAGCATAGCTTCTCACCAAAACTTCTGTCTAGCTCAGCATTTCCCTCTAAGAGGCTCCACTTCAGTGCATCAGCATTTTTCTGACACAAAAATATTTCCCTGAAAAATTTCTGACTGGCCAGTTACTAGCATGAGCATCAGTAATGAGCCTGTCCAAGCCAGCGGTGATTATCTTTGTGTGTATCGGCTAGAGAAAGGGGTAATTTGTACATTACTTGGCAGTTTGTCCTCCAGACACTGAATATATGAAGCAGGACTTCAGTGGTTAGCAAAGCACCCTAGCTTGAAATTAAGGAAAGGTGACTTGTTTTAATGCTCCTCTGTGATGTAGGGGCCTTTTCTGCCACCTTCACATCGTGACTCAGGCTCTTGTCCTGTGGGAAATGCTGCACAGGTCACCCATGAGCTCCTTCCCAGGCTAGAATCAGATTCTGCACTGTAAGAAAGAAGTAAGAGGAAAGAATAAAATACTGTACAGTACTTTCTATTTTGGTTGGTTGCTGGTTAATATGTAATGCCACTCTGAAATAAATAAAACCAAAATACTGTAATATGTCCATAGAATGCAAATACATACAGTCATTCCATCAGTCAATCAATTATTTTCTAAGTACATATATGTACATGTAAATAAACATTTAGATTATCCAGATAAGTAGCAGGCTCTGAAAGAATTTTGAAAACCTTTACTAAGAAATGCCTGCTCCAGTAAAATCCACCAGATGCATGTGTGAGGTGCCCCAGTGAGATCAGGTCCAACCATCTTTAGTCTATTTGCTCATGAATAACAAAAGAAGATTTAAATCTTCATTGTTACTTCAGTAGAGTCTAATTAACTTCCCTGCTTCCTCTGAGAAAAACAACCACCCCCCAGACAAACACACATGGATAACATCACCCAACATCCTGAAGAGCTTTGGGGATTTTCAATGATTTCAAAAGTGGGGTCGTTTCTCTCTTTCTCTGCTCTCAACCCACATCATACATCTTAGGCAAACACCACAGGAAAAAAACAAGCAGGATGACATTCAGAGATGTTTGCACGGCTCATGATTGTGAGGCACGGAAGATAACTGTCAGAGATACACAATGCTGCAGTGTCTGGTGAATCACATTAATTCTCTGGTCCTTAAGGTGAACGCTTTTCTTCCATGATGCGTGGCTGGTTCGGCTAACAAATTCTTGACTTCATTCCTGGTTACCACTTACCGCCTTGTGCCAGCATCTGCTGTGCCAATCGCAAGTGTGTCTCCATTTGAAGTGAACCAAACTGGGAGCTGAAAATTCTTGCCTGAAAGCACAGTTTGGCATGTTTAACTCTGCAGCTCAACACACAGGCCATGCTCGTCAAATCTGTTTTCTTTCTAACCTACTTTTGTGCCAGAAAATATTCACCTGGAAGTCAGTAGTGCATGCAAATATTCAAATCAGTCTGCTGCAAGGAATTTATAGACTGTGTTTAGCGTAGGACAACTCACTAGAGAACCTGACTTCAGACACTGCCACTGCAACTCCTCTTTCCTGCTTTCCACTGCTTCTTGTGTCCCAATAAGATAAGAAATTTTTGAATTTTCAGTAAGGAAGGTCTCACATGTGGTCTTATATTTTACTGCTGTTAAGATTCTTGGCTGCCATAGAAAGAGCAGAACTATGTTAATGAGCCTAATTTTTAAAATATCACGAGTTTCATATTCCAGACCTAAAAAACAGCAATTCTGCTCATAGTGTTGACTTAAACTTTACCATAGAAGCAGTTCTACAAGGAGAAAATAGCTTGGAAGGCAGAGTTTGTTTTATGATGATTCACAGAGGTGAATCTTAGGGTTTTTTTTTTAAATTCCACCCAGTTAAATTATCTTGACCCCAATATTCTAGCCTTTTCATTTTCAGCAGGGTTTGACTACCTGGCTGACGTTTCATTGTTACTCCCCTTTATACTGCACAGCCTTTATTAAAAAACAGAAGCAATCAAATGTCTTCTCTTCTGCTTCCCCCCTGACCCTTGGCTCTTACTAGAAAGGAATCTAGTTTCAGTAAAGCCTCTCTTCAACAAAGACATGCACTTGTTCATGGTTATTCTAGTATTCCCCAAAATATATGCCTTAAGTCCCCTCATGTTAGGCAAGGCCCAAAAGCCATACATGGATACATCTTGGCTGCAAAATCAATCCTCATGACTATTGCACAAAATGTGGGCCTGGTTTGAAA
>NW_008825566.1:5495621-5520068 GCF_000699105.1 Pygoscelis adeliae | reverse complement strand
ACAGCTGGTGGGCTGCATTCCTCAGGGAACCTGTGCTGCAATTCCCTCCCATGGCAAAGCCTGTTCACTACGTTTGCAGCCCTTCTTCCATCTATTTCCTGCTTTAGCATCACAGATTTTTGCCTGCTCAGTATTGCTGATGTAATTGTGCATGGAGCAAAGCTGTAAGCCAGACCACAAGAGTGAGCTGTATTGAAACACAGTTATTTTCTAATTTTTTTTCCAAAGATGGGTCATTTTAAAAGTCCCATTTCCAGCAAAGCCCCACAGGCAGTTGCAAGAGCGCAACGGAGGAGAAAAGAAAATTGCAATGTGGGGTTGGGAAAGACAGATGGGGGAGGAATCTTGTCAGCCAGCTGCACCACCAAATTAAACAAAAAAACTATACAAAGCTGCAGCCCTAGGCACTTCTCCACCTGAACTTTTCATCACAGTGGCCCTGAAGCAGGAGTCAGTGCCAACTCCCCAGCCAGGTGCTCCTAACAACATGTAGGAACACAAGCTGAGGCACCTTGGAATTTTCAGGCTGATCAGGAAGGTCCCAATAAGTTTTAGGCATCTCCAGGGTTAGGTAATGTAAGAGAGAAGCTTTTGGCTTTCTGTGACATTAACTGGAGATAGGTGCCTAAATTATGTGGATGGAACGGGGGAGATCTGGACCTTGCTTTTTTACTAGACCCCCACTGAAATCAATATTGAACCTGGAGCAGGGTTACACCCTCATTTTCATGGAAGGCCACATACCAGATGACATGTAATACATCCTTCTGATATGTCAAACACTCTCTTGGCTGTTTTAAAGATTCCAGCTACAACTCCTAAAATTTCCTGTCAACATGGTTTGTTTCTTCTTTCCTTTTAGTTTTTGATGGTTTTTTTTGGTTTTGGTATTTGTTTGTGGTTGTTTGGTTCGGTTTGTTTGGTGTTTGTTTGTTTGTTTGCTTGTTTTTCCCAGGAGAGGTCCTTCTCTATTTTTCTACCTGAAACAGAAGTTTTTGTGATGTGGACTGATATTAAAAAAAAAAAAAAATCATATTGGTCTCATTTTTTCCTGAATTTTCCAGGAGGCTCTTGGTGCAGGTGTCTCTATTTGGCTTCAGATATTTTCTAATAAAATGTCTTTTGGGAGGGGTTGTTTCTATTGAAGTATGTATAATGTGAAATATTGTGAGCACTGACATCCTGCCTTCTGACTGAAATCTACTGAAACTTTGCCAATGGCTTTAATGGAAACCATTGATTTCCACTCTAACTCTGTGAGTTGACCAGCCTTTCTCTGTAACTTAGTTTTTCATCTGTAATAACAACGCCAAATGTGGCTTTGCTGTATCAGAAAACTTTGGACAATGCCTCTGAAGTGCTGCTCACTTACTTTCCATAAAAATGAGCCCCCAAACAAGCCTGTGTGCTCACAGCAGCTTCGTGGAGCGCTCTTGCTTGTGCATCTCATACCTCCCGGTTTCTGCATTTCAGTCTGCTGGTGGGGTGGTCTCGCTGCAGAACTTTCCTCCTCCCCCCCTACCTTCAAACAATCATTATTTCTTGTTAGTGGCATTTCATCTACATTTTGAATTCCTGTTTTTCTAATCCTTACCCTTGCTGGAGTCAAAGCACAGACGTGTCTATAAAGATAAGAATTTCAAAACATGAGTTACACAGAGAGAACATTTTTGAAAGTCTAACTCTTGTGTTTCATGATTAAATGAGCTCTGAACTCTTCTGAGGACATGGGTAATTACATTGTTGGGTAAACACTCAGATCCTTTAAGAACTTGGAGAAAGATTGGCATAGAGGAAAAGAAACAAGAATTTCCACATTAACAAATTTCTTTTAGTTGATTCTAGCCTCTACTTAGCGGTAGCCAGGAAAAAAAAAAATTATAAGAACAACTAAAGAAGAGAAGACAAGACAGACAGAAAATTATCAACCAGCTCATGAATGTGAATCCTGTGCAACACATTGACTCACATTTTTCTTGATATCCTCAATTTCTCAAAGATCATACCTTTATGAAGGAGTAACTTTGATAAGTATAAACTAGCATCTGTGCCTGTAATGAAAATCAGAGATAATTAATCATATCATTATTGTGCACCATGTATAATGCCTGATGCATTATTTATGCAGGAAGAGTGAGATTTTTAAGGCCAGAGGTGTCATTATAATTATGTAGTTTGACCTCTTGCTCAACTCAGTCAATGTAATTTCTCCCAGTAACTCCTTCTTTAGCACCAATGCCTGCTTGAACTGCAGTCTTTCAGAGAAGTCTCCACTCTGGATGTGAAAGCTCCACGTGATGGGCAGTCTACCTTACCCCAGCAAAAATCTCTTCCAATTTCAGAGAGTGGAAATTTTTTTAAGACAAATCAAAAGGAAATTTATGTTGAAAAAACACAATTGCAATTGATTTTTTTAAACAATGCTGCACACTTTAAAATGCTGAAAAATTTTAAAAGTTTCATCTCATTGGACTTTTCTAAGCAGCCCTAAATTATTTCCTACATATCATTTAGCAAAACAAAACAAAACAAAACAAAACAAAATACTTTTTACTTTTTCCAAAGCTTTTGTTACTATGTTTTTTCTTTCAAATTTAGTTTTTCCCTCACAAGACAGAAAATATTTTTTTTGAGAACTCTAGTTCTGCTGATTATTAATAGAAACACAGAATAATTTAGTTTTGTAGGGACCTGAGGAAGTTCTCTACAAACTACTGCTTGAATATCTGTGATTGAAGAGTAAAAGTAACAAACAAAACCCTTGTCCCCTTAGAATACAAATGTATTTCATGACTGAAGAAGTATTTGTTTTCATATTTTTCGGCTAATGTGTCTCCAAATTCAGAAGGTTGGAGTGGTTGTGGGATTACCTACAGAAATTCAGGTTTGGAATCATGACATTAAAATTTGTGCCATTCAATTGGCACATTTCAATGGGAAATGGTCAGCTCGGTCTCTCTGTCTTGTACCCAAAGAAACAGGCTCATTCAGAAGGGTATGCAGAACCACTGCTGACCTATGGCTTCCAGAGAGCCAAGGTTGACTGTCATCATAACACAGGTACCTTAGCCTTTGGCCTAAATTTTGATGGGATGAGTCTAAGCTACATCTATAGCCTTTCTCCTGGAGCTGCAAGTACCTTGCCAGCTTGTGTCCCAAGTGGAAGCTCTAGGTACAAATGAACAAGACCTATGAGGAATTTTCCCATGAGGGAAATTTTCCTGATGGGTGAGTCCAGTTCTTAAATTTCCTTCAAATTTCTGACCAGGCATCAGCTGAAATGACTTGAACCATCTTAGATTTGAACAATCAGATTAAAGGCAAAAGTTTCCCCAAAAATGTTATGATTCTACACGCATAGTAAGTAGTTAATGTCAAATAATTAACGTTTTTCATGTGTGCAATGCAAGAAAGTTATTGGAAACATCTATCTTCAATTCAGTAAAGTTATTACAAAGGATTATATCATCAAATGTATGAACGTTCCTATGTCTTTCCAGCTGGGTATCTTCTTTTGGTTGGCAGCGACTATTATAACATTGCCTTGGTTATTAAAAATGGTGTTAACTCTATACTCACAGAACTGTATATACATGTAATAACTTCTATCCAAGTATACCTTAAAAATAAATGGTTAAGCTTTGTTTTTCTCCTCAAGACAGACTAAATATCCCTAGTTCAGCAAGGGACAAATGAAGCACGTTAGGGTTAACTGCAAAAGGTTAGCATTGTCTCAAGAAGGCAGAGGCAGGATTCTTCTGACCAAATATCAGAGATACAGTCACCTCTCGGTCATGAGCCAGCACCTCCCAATACACATATCTGAATTAAAACAAATTAATCACAATCAAAAAATACCTATTTCTTTCCATTGCTAAGATAACAAACTCAAATGCCTCCATTGTAGATATTAATGTTCAGTCAGATAAATCCCTTAGAGAAGACAGAATATATGTTTTCTGGATCCTTGAAAAATGCAATACCCACTGTGTCATTCTGCATTTTACAGTAAAATATTTCCTGATGGTTACGTACATGCTTTTAAAAATTCGGCCAGATCACTTCCAATCCCCCTGTTGCGCGCGCGTGCGTGCACACACACACACACACACACATACACACCCTGGGTGCTTCCTATGCATACCATGTAGAAGGCTTTAAGGATTTCATCTGTTTTTCACATTTGAGCCGGCACTGCTTGAAATACTATGTTTGCATTTTTTTTTCTTTCGTATTCCTTTAATGTGCTGTCTTCAAGTATGAGCTAGATGAGGAGCTGGGAGGCAGCATGCTTACTTTGCTCTGCAGCTGCTCTTTGTGCGGCTCCACAATGAGATGCCAGTCATGTGCGAGAGCACTGTAAACCCCACACTTCTCCCCTTTTGCTGATGCTTCTGTCCCGCTGGCTGAGGTGACTCAAGGAACAGAAATGCCTGGCAAAAGCCCCAACCTCCAATATATGCCTGTGCATTAGTATAGAGAAAAAAATTCTCTAGCATGTTGCTTACACATTTCAAAACTGATTTTATTTACTATTGCTTTTTTCCATCCTTCAGTTTCTGATATACTGAATTTCATAAGATTGAAGTTTGCCTTTCAGAAACTGTGTGTGTATGTTATTTGCTGCATCTGAAAAGCAGGTGTTCTCAAGCCAATCTGAATATTTTGAGCAAATCCCTGCTTTGAAATGTAAATGAATTTGCAATGTCTGCATAGTTTGAGATAAAGCAGTTAACAATGAATTAATCCTTGTTTTATGCAGTTCATTATCAAGAGACTATGACCAGGCCAACAATGTATTTGGAACATAATAGGGTCTTGCCAAACAGGTAGACTCTTTATTCAAAGTGAACATTTATGGTTACAGTGACTCTGTAGCACAATAAGCTGGATATAACTTGTTGTGATTGCCCCAAAACCTGGTGTGTAGGTACAGTCTAGCCTTATTCCAGAACCAAAGTCTCCCAGAAGGTACTAAAATATTGCCATGTGGAGAGTTTCTAGTAAATTTAGTTATAAATGGGAAAAGGCTGCATTTCTGAGGAAGGTGACATTTTTAAATGAAAAGGTGGTTCCAAAACCATGCTATATTCATGAGAAATTCTCTTGCTCTGAAAATTTGAGTCATTGACAATAAATACATAAGAAATATTCCCTAAATCTGCTAAGGTTTGCTGCTTTCATTCCACCTGCAAATGTTTTTGGTTCAGGTTTAGCCTTCTGTGTTTAATGGGACCATGCTGATGTAGTAAATGCACTTGAGTTTCCATGGCAGTTGGTGTGCATGATGGAAGAAACAGGTCTGGAGTGCAGAATTAGTAGTTCACCACTATAACAATACTGTGTAGTCCTTCATCTAAACAAAAATTGTGACTAATGATCTTCTGCCATGCTGCTCTGTCTCTGCTGGGACTCTGTAGTGAAAGGGATAGCACTGAGCACCGTTAACATCCCTGCGCACAGAGGACACTGCACGGCTGTGGGGTGAAGCCTTATTCTGCAGGTGTGGGAATGACTTGATGAGCTTGAGTCTGTGGGATGAGCTGTGATGTGGAAAAAGAGGAGGTGTGTATTCCTAGAAAACAGATTGAAGCCCCACTCCCACTGGCGCTCTAGAGTTGATCTCCCTCCTAGCCCTAAGCCTAACCCAAAGCCTACCCCGGGCTAGGCTAGGTCCTGATCCAGGGACCTCCACCTTTAGCACGACTGAAAAATATCTCAGGGGAGAAACCTGACTGTGGGCTACACCTTGTCTTGGCTGATATTTAAGTTAGAAATGCACCCATTATCCCATCCAGATATATCACAGGTTAATTAACAGAGAACTAAGTCTAGATAAGTGAGAGGGAAACTTTCTGAGTGGTTTGCAGGAAATGAAACTTCTTTTTAACCTTTTTTTTTTTTAAACAATAGATTGCTGTTATACCTCACCATAACTCTGCCATAATTCTGTATGGCACTGTCATAAGTGAAGGGTTTGTTCATTAGATTCTGTTTTATATTTTGGAGCTGTTTAGTCTTAGCTACTCAGTGTTGAGATGCTATACAATTATTTACAGGAACATAGCAGGTTTTTTCCCATTAATGCAGGGTTTTTTTGCTCAGTATGTTTTGATGACTTATATTCATGATCTCCAGACTGCTGAAAAAGAGGACTTCAGTTTTGCCTGTCTCTAATCACTGTAGTACATAATAACAGATGGCAGTATTCCTAAACTGCCTTATTCAACAAACGGTATGAGATCAGACATCTCAATGATTTCATTATCCTGATTAATAATAATTATTATTATCAAGAACTAAGAATGAATCTTCAACTTCATATCGTATAAACATCTTGACCTACATTTTCAGGATTGCTAGCAATTCTGGTTGCTTCCATTTATGAGTCTACAGAGAACAGACTGTAGACTCCTGAGTTTCAAACCAGACTTAGCAACATATATTTGAAGATTAGATTGCTTTAAGGGATATTATGTTAGACTAGCAAAATTGCTAGTTGCTTTTTAACATGTAGGCTCTCATCACTTACCTTGGATTTTGTTCAGCTCAGGTATTGGTGGTTTGTTTCCTTATAGCTGTTAGAGATAGAAATATAAAATGAAAAATTTGCATAATGTTTCAGAAGAGCAAACAATCATTTTCATGCTGCTTTTATCATAATGTGTTGAAACTAGTTATGCTTAAAATGGAGGGGCTCATTTCCCCACTGTCTCAAGACACAACCGAGCAAAGCAGCAGTGACAGAGGGAGAGGGAACACTTCCTCTCTATGCTGACTCTTTCATTCTTCTCCGGTAATATACTGTATTGCTGACCTGAAGAGACTTTGGGGGTCCAGAGGTTATTGGACCATAATCAATATTGGATTTGAGGTCTCCTTTCCAGCCAAGAAAACAGGATTCAATAAAAGTTGAGCTGAGACCAGGTCTCTACTATGGCCTCTTGGGCTGGCAGACCAATTATTCTAGTTTAAATTGCAAAGCAGTCTCCTATTCTAATATTGATACATTTTGTGAAAGACAGACTTTGCACATTTTCTTTGTTCAGAATAACCTTTAAAATACGAAACAAAGGAATTACTTTAAAAAGATTCCCATTCATGAGCCACTTCTCAAATCATTATCTTGCTGCCTGACAGTACTAATGAGACCTAACATTCAATTTTTTTCAAGGTCTTGAAGACAGTGTCCTCATGTATCCCAGAAGGAAATAATCTCTTGTTTAAAAATTAATAAAGAAAAATTAACTTAACTTCTACGGGTGCTGTGTCAAAGTCCTTATCTAGCGTTCAATAATTTCAAAGCCAATCTTTTAAAATTTTATTTTAACATATTTTCATCACTGATAGCAGAAGGAAAATAAGTACATAGATGTAGGAAAAAAGAGTGCTTAACAATGTTTCAAAAACATTTAAAACCAAGGTTTCTATCAATATTTCTTAAAGATATTGCATATCCGTGTAGCAGCCTGATACAAGTAAGAGCGGGTGAAAGGATGGCATAACTGTCTGCAAAAGCACTCTGTGATTAAAAAACTTAAAGTCCGTTGACTGTGCTGAATGTGAAGATGTCTGTAGGGTGCTGGAAAAACTTCAGGCATAATTCACTTCCTGAAGATATATAATTAAGGCAGTCTACCAAACGAAGGAAGTCATGGTGCTGCCATGAATGCTGCATTGTGTGCTAGGAATCATTCAGGTAGGTCTTTTTATACATACATATAAACAAATAGAACAGGACCACCTAAGTCATCAGATTGCAGATGAGTAGTTTCAGATACTGTCAGTTTTGAGTGGTTTCTTTCTTCCTTCATTTAAGGAAGCCCAGGGTGTCAGCTCTTTGCTCCACAGGTAGCAGACCCATGGCACTCCTTGCTGAAGAGTGCTGTGGATGCAAGTATCTTACAGGATTTCAGGAGGAAACTAAACAAGTACTTGGAAGAAAGATCCATTGAGGGTAGCTAAACAGACAAACTACAATGGGCTCAAGATATTCCCCAAATTTAAGAGCAGTCAGAAGCTAGGAGAATATTAACAAGCAGATTTATGTAGACTCAGTCTTTCTTATTCTTATTCTTTTTTTGTTCTTGTTCTTGTTTTTGTTTTGTTCTTGTTCGTGTTCTTACTCTTCCTCAGGCATGTTTGTAGTCATTATTATTTTGTTATAATTACTCTAGTTTACAAGCTGTAACTGATCATTTTTGTTATGTTGTCTACAAGCCTAGATGTACAATACATGGGTACCCATAAATAAAGACAGTATTTTTTTGACCTTTGGATTAAGCTCTGCATTCTCTGGAAATCAGACACCCACACCCTCCAGTGCAGTTGATGCTAAAGAAAGTATTAGTATAAGTAAGGAAGCCTGGTCTTGTAAAATCCAGCCAATGGGCAACTTCACCAGTCTTAACTGTCCAAACACGAGATGGTTGGTTGTGTCCTCTTTATGTCATGACAAGTTCCTATGTAGCCCATCTCCGGTCTGAGATAAGGAGGTTCGTATCGACTCCCAGTGCTAAGACTAGAGTCTTCTCTGCTTTCCAAGCAGCCATGCTCTGAGATGCTTTGAACATATGGTACCTCAGAGGCTTCACATGCAAGATGATCCCTGTGGATAGCTGGGTACTGCTTCCAGCACCGCCTTCCTAGGGACAACCCTTTTGGCCACACAACAACTAAACCTTTAACACTTTCTGTGTGTTCTGCAGGGTGTTCTTGATCAACATTCCACTGCCCCTGCATTTAACAGCCTCTTCAAGTACAGACAAGGTTCAAGTGCTACATTCTGGTCTTGTTTACCCTGTATATTTTAGTGGCCAGGGCCTGGAGACACTCATGAAGCTCCCCATGGCTCCCCTGACAACACAGCCACAGGAGCTCAGCTGCTGCACAGAGGAGTGCAGCAACTAGAGCAACCCCCTACAAAAAGGCTGCATGCCCCAGACGTGGATGCCTGCAGTCAATGACCAGGATGGCACTGTTGTCTTCTGAGACTCGGACAGCACATAGGATTAACTGAGCCCTTGGTCTGTACCAATACAACCATCCTAATATTTTTGTGGTTTTAGCTTCTGGTAGACTTCGGCAATGCTTGACTCTGTTTTACCTTTCTTCTAACTCAGACATAATTTAAGAACATCCATTAAGAATCATGACACCCTACCAGTTCTCCAAATTTGCATCTGTTTTCTTGCAGAGCAGAGCCAGCTGTTTCCCTGGCTGTTTAGAAGTCCCTTATGCTCTTCTGTACCCTACTATCAGCATGTGTTGGCACAGGAATTTAGGAGGGAACCCTTGGAGGTAGTTTTTTGCAGTGTATGTGCCTTAGACGTTCCAACTATAAACTGCTAAGGCCTCTATGACTATCAGGCTTTCTTAAAAGGCATGGAAAGACCAAAGATGAAGATTGCATTCTTCAGTGTTTTTATGAATACAATGGCTTCTTTAAATGACAAAAGTTGTAATAGAGAAAAAACATCCACACAATAGATCTATATTCCTTAATTGCCAGAGATCTTATGAAAATCAGAAACAACATGGAAAATACAGTTTAAAAGTAGAAGATATTGTGCAACATAGCCAATCTCTGAAAAACCCTGCAAGGTAGCTGCTTATTGGAATTTGGTGTCTTCCTGTTAAAAAATATAATTTTGGCATCTACCTCATTAACTGTGTTTCTAATGTCATATTAAAGAATGGAGCTTTCTAATTTGAGGCTCTCTAGAACAACGGAGTGTTCATCTTAGTCTTAAATATGTATTATATTCCAATGCTCCATGAAAGTCTACAGGCATCTCATCAGGTTAATTTATTACTATGTTGTTGTTTATTTGGATATTTTTACTAAGTCCTGTTGTGGATCTTGATACTCTCCGAGATTCTAATGATGGAATTTATTATCACACTTAGATTTATGCAATTCTATCATTGTTGAAAGGCCTGGAAATGCTTAAAGTATGTGAAGTTACACTCATGCATAAGTATTTGTAAGTTCATGATATTTTGGAGTAAAAATATATCAGATTAGTTACATATTGCTTTGATTCCTTAGCTGAGATTCTGATCTAAAGATCATAAACTCCTTTGACCTGAGCTGTGGCTCAGGTAAAGGAGCTCACAGACTTTTGCCAGTAAAAATCACCTGCATGAACAAGCACAGAGAAACATAATGTAAGTTCTATTTAGGAAGGTAAAGAACGTCTGTGAACAGTTTTACGCTATGTTTCCATTCTTTTGGCAGAAGATCTGACTAAAAGGGTGTTGGTCCATCCATCCCAGCTGTTCATTCTGATCTCCAAGCATGGCCACTTCTGTCCATGGAGAAGGTTGCTCAGGGAGAGGAAAATATTAATCCTTTAGACTTGATCTGTCATCTACACAGTGGAGTTTCAGAACATACCTGAAATTTTTTAGACAGATACAATTTTAGGTATGATTGATCAACCTTCTGGGATTTATTGTGTTTATGGAAACATTAGAACATCTTTTCTGATTTCCTATACATTACAAGCTACTATGGATTACTTCTATATTTGATCCAGGAAGATATATTTGACTAACATACTTATCTTGGCAATTTATTTCAATGGTAATCAACCTGACAACTGAAAGTCTCTGCCTAATTTTTCTAATTTGAATTTGCTTGACTTAAAATGTTCTATCATTGATTTTTGTTTTACCCTCCTTTCCCAGATTAAACTGTCTTTTAGGATTTATCATCTTCTTCCCATGAAGATTCGTTTGCAATGAAATCAACCCACCAATGTTTTACTGACACTTCTTTTTGCTTTATTCCTTTGACATAGACATATTTATGCAGCTATAAATTCTTATACAGTTAAAAAAAGAACAAACAAAAAACAAACCTCAAACAAGAAAACTAGTGTGATGTGACTTATGCAGTTACAATCACACCTTTGTCACAGTTTTTACTGGTGTAACTGTGGCTATGGAGAGACATCCTCTTTTATACCTAGTTGTACAGCTGAAGATGGTGCTGTTAATAGACTCTTCCTGGTGGAAGAATCACATCAAGCAAAGTCAGACCATTTAGCTCCTACTCTCCTCATCCCTAGAAAAGAGGCACAGATCTTTGAAAAATGAGAATTGCTTATGGCTTATATTAGTAAAACATAAATAATATTAAAGTAATAAGTATCATCCTTCTGTCTTTCACAGTTGTGAAGGCAAAACTTTTGAGGTGTCGTCAAGCCTAATATAGGTATGTGAGCTATTGGCAGTGGAACGGGAAAAGAAAAGAAAAAGGATAAGCAGAGAACTGATGAGGTGTTGAATGTTTTAAGTGATTACTTATTTGTGAGCTTGTATTGATGATAAGGTATGATCTTATCATAGAATCATAGAATCATTAAGGTTGGAAGAGACCTCTAAGATCATCGAGTCCAACCGTCGACCCAACACCACCATGCCCACTAAACCATGTCCCTAAGTGCCTCATCTACACGTCTTTTAAATACTTCCAGGGATGGTGACTCAACCACTTCCCTGGGCAGCCTGTTCCAATGTTTAACCACTCTTTCAGTAAATCAACATTATCTCAGTATTAACTAAGTTGTGTGTGTGTAGAAGGAATATATCTGTTCATCACGCATATCTTTCACTTTCTGTGCCCATGTAACGTATAAAGATGTTCAGACTATGGTATTTCAGTTACTATATGTTGACTCATATATATTTGTGATTATATATATATGTATACATATACATATGCAAATATATATACATGCAGCAAGAAAAAGACATGTATTTTTAAGCTGTTAGAATCAGATTTGACAGTGTCAGTGATACAACACAGTTGTTTTGAAGTGGTTAGCTCACCACTTATCTATTACAGCCAGGAACAATATCATTAGGAACATTACTATTGTATTATACTAGCTCTAGAGTTTCCAAGTAGGAAAAAAAAATAGGAAAAAAGGCAGATGCACGTGGGTACTGTTTAGGAATGACAAATTGTATTACGGTTTTTAAACATGACAGATTGAACCTGAATTCTCAATGGAATGAGGAGGCAAAGATATTGACTCTTCAGCATCCCAGCACAAACATCTGTAAAATATTTGTTTTCCGGAAACTATTTTTAGTCTTCACTGAAGAGTCTGCTTTTAAAGTGTCCTGCCTCTCTTGCATGGAGATACATGAACCATGAAATCAGCCTGCTGCAATGTTGATTCTTTGGTGTTTAGAAGCTCTCCCCTTGATAGACTCAAATTTCAAGGTTTTGGCACATATCTAAGTAAACAAACAAGCTTATATCTAGTCCATTTAAGCAAAACTACGGGACCTTAGGAAAGGCAAATGGACAATCCATAGGCATTTTAGAGCCTCTTCCAATGACTTCAGTAGGTGTTTGTGTATTTTCTTACTAAAAGCATTTAGAAAGTCAATGCCAGCAAATCAGATAATCCAAAATTGATGGAGTTAAAACTAATCTGCTGCTTAAAAATATTTACTGTTGACACAAGAGAACGCTACTTCTTCAAGCAGTCACCTGAGTTTGGGATCACTAAGCTTTACTACATATCCCTGAATCTAAAGTTAGTGAACCATCTGCTTATGAGAACATTAACCACAGTAAAATGTGAATCTGGAAGGAGCAATATGTCAAAGCACTTTTGAACCCTCATGTTCAGAAGCTTTTGAATAATTAGGTTGTCTCAAAGTTTCCTTACTGAGTCTGAAATAAGTATAATACTCCAATATACTGATAAAATCAAACATACATAATAGCATATGTTCTTACAATTACAAGTAGTTCAGTTACCACAAGTTGGCAAACTATTGCTTATCAGACATCCACAGTACATGAGTCTATGTGAGCTGCTTGCCTTGTGCCTGCTGCACTTGTGAAATCAAATCTATTAGCATAAACTTCTTCTTTGGTTTCTCTTTGTTTTTACAAGGATGAGAAGCATGCAGATGAGCCATTGTTGTAGCTCAGATGACAAATGTTAACTTGTTAAGTTCTGACAACTGGATCACTCACAATGGCTTGAACACATCCCAGATGTGTCTCTAACAAATCCTCTTATGCTACAAAATTATATTTCAATCTTTTTTTTTTTTCAGTGGAGAATTGACTTTGTGAAATTGTAATCTTCTTCCAGTGAGAAAGAAAGAAGGATTTTTAACCTGTTGATGGAAGCATGCTAAGTATTGCTTTTTTCTGTTTCACATGAAAGCAGAGCTTCTGAGAATGCTTAAGAAAACAGATTGAGAAACTTTAGTGAAATTTCACAATCCCAATCAAAACTTCCCTTCGTGATGGAGGGGAGATGGTCAGGACTCTGGTACAGAGTTCCTTGCTCCGGCTGAAATCCAGTGACACAGCCACACGTTACACAAGTGAGATTTAGACATAGCGCATTAAATTGTTCTTGCATTAGACAACTACAGGCACTGACCTAAAGAATCTTCTCCGCTGAGACATCTTCATTGAAAGAGTGGCAGAAGTAAAGTATTACAAGAATGTCAACTAGCTACTAAGTCAGACTTTGCCTTCATATTGAAACCGTCAGTCATAGAACAAGATATTCTACAACGGCTGTTATAGCATAGCCTGGTGTACAAGTATTTGCCGGAGCTCTGAGCCCACCAGGAGGCCCTGTGTCCTCACCCGCTCTGGCATGGTCAGCTCTGATACCATGCAGCTGTGTAACATTGGAAAAAAAGCTAAGTGTGAGAAAGGGCTATGAGGAGCTTTGTCTGGAGCCACTTCACCTTGGCTCAGGAGCTGCACAGCCCTCACCTTGGTCCTTGCCTGAGGAACAGTGGAGGCGTGTTGTGCCTAGATGTGTACCTTGCTGATTGGGGCCTGGCCTTGCTCACTTGGCTTCCTGGCTTGATCTTGGACCAGTTCTGCCACTATCGATTTGCCTGGACATCACTGGGCTCTCAGCTGACCAGGGTTACTGTGATAGCCCTGTTCTGCTCACCTTGTGTGAGGGCTGTGGGATGGGGCCCAAGTCAGTGAATACCCTACCCAGTTGGCCTTGCTGTCCTCCCAGGCTCCTGGTGCCTCTGCTTTGGCAGGGAAGCCCCACTGTTACAGCTCTTGGACAGTAATGTCTTCTGGACTAAAAATCATTTTTATTCTGCCCTGTATTGTGAACAGAATAATTCCTCTGGGATAAAGTCACTGTGATGGCCAATTTCTTCATGTAGACCAGACCTAAATGAATTTCCTACTTTTAGGACTGGAGATTTGATGGAGGTCGCTGTCCATAACCTGGATAATCTTTGCAGTATGGAAATGACATGTAGACAATTAGCAATAGAGTTGTGTGAAGCATTTGCAATGAAGCCAGACAGCACAAAATTAACCTCTTTGGGGATTTCATTATGAAGTAAAAAAGATAGGCCTGTGTTGCCAAGAGTTTTCCTGGTGTTTGCTGTCATTACGGGTCAACCTTGCCACCTTGTGTTTTGCCTTGCAAGTCAAGCAGTGTTTGCAATTTCTCATGGCTTTTGTGCAATGTCAGATATAATGCGTTTTTACTATTTTTTGTTTTGCATTGCTGAACAGATTTCAACCAAGTGCTTAGGAGAGAGAAAGTGAGTTTAAGTAGCTTGAAATTGAAAGAAAAATCGGCAAGAGTCTCAGTGAAGGAACATCAGAATGTTTCTCATAAAAAAGTACAAAAAGCAGTCAGTATTTTATCAAAGACAGCAAGCAGGATAGCTCAGGTGACTACTAGTCTGTTCTCGGATACCAGTGAGAGCAGAATAATGGAAAGGGTTGTATGGAATTCAATTAATAAAGAATCGAAGGATCAGAATATATTTAATGCCAGCCAACATGATCTAATGGAAAATAGGTCTTGTCACAAAAACCTGAATTCATTCTTTGATGAGATTACAAGTTTGGTTGACAAAGAACCTATGTAGACATAACGTGCTTAGAGTTATGCCAGGATTTTTTGCTTCCTGGAGTAAAAGAAATATGGCATTGAATTATGTCAAGAAAGCTCACAGTAAATGAATTCATAATTGGTTGACATTTGAAAAAGTAGTTGTCTATGGCAAACCATCATCAAAGAGAGCGCTTACTGGTAGAATTCTGCTAGAACCAGTGTCAAACCTGGTTCTCTATAACAATTTTGCCAGTGATTCTAAATATACAGTTACTAATGATAAAGTTTTCCACAAAGATTAGTGGAATAATAAATAACAGTGAGCACAAGGCATTCAAACAGAGACATCTGCTCTGCAAGACCCATGGTTCTGATTAGCTTATTGAAGGGAAGACACTTCATACAGCTGCCTAATACATTGTTCACATAATACCAATCATAGTATCAGAATCTCTGGCTATTTTCTTTGGGAGGGGAACACCATATTTACATGAATATGGATTTTACACTTGTTTGAGACTTCCTGGAGTCTAACACAGCCTTGAAAGTGTCCTGATATCAGAAGACCTTGGGTTCTTTGGGAAAGAAAATAATATATCTTGTCCCTCTCTCTCAGTAACGAGCATATAGCACTAATTCAGCTAATAAACATAGAGCACTGATGCCTAAGCTTTGATGAATCTCATGTCTATGATTTCTTCATAGAAGAAGAATGCTATTTTTAAATCCCTGACATAGATCATGCATTCACTTTTTTTTTCTTCTTCTGTATCACATAAATACACTGATTTAGAGCAGTGTGCACTACTCCAAGCAGTGATTTGTGGAAGCAACTCCATCCTATATTATTATCAAGGCCCATGATTTCTAATCATTATGCATGTGCAGTGATTAAGTGTGCCTGTTGGGAGGAAGGCATAACATAAGTTAGTATCTATGGAAAAGAAGGCTGATGGGCCTAAGTGACATAGCCTGGGTGTGCAATAGTGTTCAGGATAAGCAGACAGACCTGTTTATTCCCTTGCTGTTTACATCTTGCTCTGATGAACAGAAACTATGAGTTAGCTGAGTTTTCTTATAAGTACTATGTTAGGTGACACACACACACACACACACATATACAAGCTAATGGAAAGCAGACTAGACCTACTGGTCTAGCCATACTTCAAGGAAGATGAAGCAGTTACATCAGCCAACAGTTTTCTTGTACAAAATGTTAAATACACAGAGACATTGTAGGCTACTCAGAACTCCAGTAAAACATCCACTTGGGAGTCTGTACTATACCACACTGAGGGAATAAAGACCTTAAACAGGGATGTAAAAGCTTTTCTTTTTTTTTGTTATATATAAGCAAAACTTTTCCTAAGCAAGTGACTTCTTGAGTTAATACTTTACTATAAATATTCTGTCTCTGGTATCTTCATTTTCCTCCTTGCATTAGCTCCTTCTCCCCCCCCGAAACAGAGTAGCTGTTTGTAGCAGAGGCTACAGCACATATCCAGCTGAACTTCTGCACTTCCTTTTAATAAGGACAGATATGCAGGGAACCAGAAACAGAGTAATCAGTTTATCCAGCTAGAGACAGGCACTCTTCTTGTCTGAGAAAAGCATGTTATTTGCTGAGGTAGATGTGGTATGTCATCATTACTAACATTATTTTAGACACAAATTTTTTACTTCCCCAGTGTTTCCATTTCTCATATATTTCACATAACAAAGTCTGACATTTACAGTGGTAAGCATTACACCCTACTTTGGACTACTTCTTACACATTGTGCTTATCAATATTTTAAAATTATGTAGTCTGACTTTAGTGTAAAGATCACCAATGGTGAGTCACCTTGACTTGGAAGCAGCATTTTAAACAATTTTCCAAGCCCTATAATGGGGTCAGTGGGATAAATATACAAATATTTCACCACTTCCAGTAAGGATTTCATAATGGCTTCCTCTATGAATAAGTGATTAAGTAAATTTGAATTAATTAGCTGTATTTACACTGTCTGTTTCCTTAATATTGAAAGAAAAATGTGTGGTGTAGAAGTCTATCTTTATGCCGAGAGTCAAGCCCCAGGCATTCCTTAGAGACTTTTTCTGGTATCTTGAGAACACAGCACAGAAGGGTGTATCTGTGGCAGCAATTTGAAATTTGCACCCTCTGGCAGATCTCTTTCCATCCACCCACACTGGAATCAACATTTCCCAAAGTAGACATGCCATCGTACAAAGTATGATAAAGACAGCAGCAAAGACCAACAGTGGGGGTGGGGGAAGACGAGAGAGAGAAAAAACCCCGCACAACATCTTCTGCCATTCACCATCAGAAATGTTGTCTGGGAAATTAATTGCTCAAATGCCACAAATGTTCATTGCTTGGTATTTAGGTGTGGCCTGAGCTATTTCTTATAAAAAGAATAGCAGCATAGCCTGCTCTCAGATAAGCTTATGCATATTCCTTAGTGGGAGGAAATTTGGGCTTGGTTTTCTCTTGGTTTACATTGAGAAAGGCCAAGCTATAGAAGAGGAAATTACACATAAGGGCACTATATTTCTGTTTCCACATCCTGCCAAAGACTGAAAAGTCAAACTTTGTCTGAGCTTCTGGAGCTTAACTTCCCACCGCTTGAAATGATGACATTATTGTCTTTCTGCACCACAAAATGGACAAAGTTTGAGATGCCCAGGTGGAGAATGCTGGAGAACTGATAAGTTATTTTATGAAATTCCAGTGGCAGCTTACCTCTGTAAAAACAAAAAGGGCTCAAATTTTCCAAACTGAAAGCTGTCTACCATTTTATTTTAATTTCCATTTACTTTCCTTTATCTACCCTTTAAGTGTGGTCAAAGATTGTCTCAAGTAATCTATTTTGTATACATCATCCAAAAGTGGCAGTTTTCCCCCATGAGCTAAAAGAACTTATTTATGTGGCTAGAAACATATCCTCCAGAGCTGGTTATTGAGCAGGTATAGAAGAGTGATACTGACATTTTATTTGCAAAACTGTAGCTACAGTATCTCCTCACATGCAAATGTCTGTGTTCGTGGTATTTTCACCATGGTGCTACTCACCCAGCTGTGGAAGCAGCAATGTTTGCCAGTTTGGATGCTGGTTTGCCCTGGCATGAAGAGCAGAGCCTGCACTCCTCTAGCTAATTTTAAACCCACAAGGTCCATTGAGATTCTAGTATTGATTCTTGGGTGTTAAAATAGAGTAGGATTAGAAGACTTTTGCTTTTGTGGAATCTGAAAAATAAAAGTTTTAAATTACTTTTGTGCTGAATTATCTCCACCTATTTTCACTTGGTACATTTAACACAATTTATTTCCATCACATGTATGAAAAAAATAATTGCTCTCTTAGGCATGCTTATGTGTTTATTCATGACAGAGGGATGACTTTGTTCGGAATTTTTAGAATATTTTGCATTGTTCTATCTAATCTCGTACTGAGATCAGTCAGGGTTTTACACCACATCCTTAAAAAGAAGCACAGAAATAATCCCAGTATAAAATGCCTGATAACTCATTACTCTGGTTGTCCATGCTTATAAGTTCAGGGAAAGAAATAATGATTTGTCATGGGCATAGAGGCCACATTTCTTTTCAAGAGGCTTCCAGTGACTGAAACTTGCAACTCTTGCTGTAAATATAGCACACTAATTTAAGCAGTAAGTGTGCTTCTCTGTTGACCCTTACTCTGAGAAAGCCTATTAATACCTTTTCCGGAGTTCCCGTCAGGCCCTTGCAATGCAGTGGGTGGACAGCAGGTGGGCAGGGGTTGGGCATGTGGGAATGCAGCCTTCTTCCCCAAAGCCCACACCAGCCCAGCCCAGTGCAGCCCAGCATAGCCCACTTGGGCAAAGCAAAGCAGGAGCGACCCAGGCAGCACCAGGCAGCAACACAGAGATGCTGCGGTCCCCTTCCCATGCTGCTGCTACAGCTGCCCTCACTGCTTCTAGGAAGCAAAGCTCATTTCTCTGGGTGCATCCAGGATGCTTTGGTACTAAATTGGTGAGACCATAGAAGCCAAGAAGCTATAGATTAATATTTCAATATAGGCTGAAAAGTTTACTTCCTTACACTTCCCTCTTCTTTCCTCTGTCTCAGAGAAAGGTGGTTGTATAGATCAAACCCTAGCTGGGTTCTGTGTGGTTATGGAGGCTCCTTACTCAAGCTGACTAGTAGAGTTAAAATGTACTTCTGAAAAGCTAAGGAACTGACTGTCCTTAAGGCTTGGGTGCTGAACAGGACAGTATAGCAGAATGTTCACAGTTTAGGCTAAAGATGTCTTTCTGGCTCTCTAAAATGGGGTTTCTAAAAATAATGAGAAAAGAGACAGTGAGACAGTGTCATGTTGCTTGTTACTCTAGCCAGCTTACCAAGCTTTTATACTTAAAAGTAATATTTTCACAATACCTTGAGTTAGTGTGTTACCATGCCAAAGCAGAGGAGTTCAGAGTGGCTGACAGCATTTCTGATTCCAGCTCTCGCTTTGGCTCAGCATAGCTGTGAAGATGAAATCTCACTTTTCCAGAGAGCTGTGGCCCATGACAGCACATTGGGAATGCCTGCCAGTCGCTACCCTTGGCTAGGGGCATGTGTTACAAATGCTCTTGTATGTGACTTACAGTAGGGGTGTACAGAGGAGGGGTGTAAGGTAAGGGTGTACAGAGGATCACTGAACACAGTCTCTCTGCTGGATTCTTCTTTTGTTATTTCCTTCTTTTCAATGTTTTCACTTACCAGGGAGGGAGAAGCACAAGGAGGTCCTGATCTGACATCTGGAGCCTTGGTTTATACACCTACCCAATAAACAGGTTATATGCTTTAGACAACAGAACCAATTATTTACACTAAAAGCCAAACAAAAGATGCTGGAAAGAGGGAGGAGGGAGGGCAAAATTTTAATATGAACAAATACTATCAATTATTTCCCTGTATTTATGTCATCAGTGTATCATTACTGTGAACTAATAATGGTCAGGATATCTTTCCTGAGGCCTCTAATGATTGTTTTATGCAGGTATGGATACTAGCTGGTGCAAACAATTACATTTTCTCCTTGACTATGTCTGTTTGCAAGAATCATAACTATAAATATATTTCAACTCAGTGGCTTGCACCAGAGATGCTGGAGGATGCATAGGCTCTGGACTAGCAGGGACAGCTTCAGCTGGTCAGCCGAGCTCCCAGCTGGACAGCTGTGTGATCTTGGGAAAGGCACTTCACATCTGTTTTCTTCCCCCATTTCCTTTGCTTATCTAAGCACTAGTCTCACTGTATGTAACAGGGTGCCTCCCGTTTGGCCTCCAGTTGTTACAACAGAACAAACTTCAGCTTCCTCTCTCCAACCCCTTGCTTTCATTTTCATCTTTGTTTTCATGTTTATGAAAATGCGCCCCCCTGATCCCCAAGGGTGCATGTATCCAGCTGGGTACCCATGAGATGCCCATGGGTGGACAGCGTAAAGAGGAATGGTAGGTATCCTAGTTACATGTAAACCTGGTACAAGCTTAGGCACCCCAGAATGCAGTTCTATCTGGAAGGTCCAAGTGACATCTGGCAACACCACCAGTGGTGGGCCTGCTGGAGCAGTGTACCATGCAGCTTGTGCAAAGGCTCAGGCATAAAGGGATTCCCTGTAAAGTTGCTGCAGACCTCTCACATCTGTCATTTCACTGCGTGAAAGTCCAGAAGGATGCACTCTAACCTCAATACTCAGAAGCCACTGAGTTTCATCCTCTTATCCCTATCTACTCAAGCCTGAGAACTTGAGTAAGATGAAAGCATTTCAGAGGAGCAAGACAGACTAAAGTTTCCGTTAATGCCTTGTATCCTTGCAATAACAAGGAATCCATTAGAGAGCCTGTAGCAAATACATATGCCAGTCCTCTCTCTTCAACATTTCCCACAGGCTGCACAATTTCTTTCAGAAGCTGGATTAATGTGTCCCTGTTTTACAACAGTTTTTAAACTAATGGTGAATTCACCATCTTCATGTGAAGCAACAGCATGTTCTGATCTTTAATTACTTTCTCTGTTAAGAAATTGCTTATTTCAAGATTGAATTTGTTTAACTTCAGCTTCCAATCACTGGAAAGCTTCTGACTTACAAAAGGAACAGCTTCCAGACACTGGCTGAAAGTTGAGGTTAGATAAATATACATTTGTCAGTAAGGCTGAAAAGCCCTTACCTAATTATTTTCAGTTTCCAAGCATAAGTACGTATACACTGTGATCAAGTTACTTTTCATCCTTCTCTTCATCTAGCCGAACAGGTTGAGTTTATTTACCCCCTTATTTTCCAGTCTCTAATTTATTTGCCCATCTGTTGCCAAATTCATTATAGTATTTCCAGCGGACATAGTATTTCAGTACTGATGTGATGCAGTAGCTATAACTCTAAGTGTAATGACCTGTTTACACAAAATAATGATGCATTATTGTAACTGCTGATACCTAGACAACATCAACTTTTAGGTCAGTGATTAGTTTTTAAATGTTTGTAAATACCTAAATGTTTTAAAATATACTCCCTATGCCTTATCTTCTGCTTCCCCGTTCTCTCAATAAGAGACAGGACTGAGTTTGGAGGAAGACTTTTAGTTCTTGAGCCTTGAAAGTCTTCTACCAAGGGGTGTCTGTTATTTTACTTTCTGTTAAAGAAATTTTTTTAAGGTTATATACTGCTTGTATTGAGACTGATTTTATGAAGAATCTTATTACTGAAGTGAATGTGTGACACATAGTTTGGAAAATCAAATGGCCTTTTCATGGCTGTTAGAATTATGTGCCCAAATGCAACTCTGATAAACTGCTGAAAATGGTTCCTTTATGTGGCACACTCTTATAAACAACTTCAATTTCTCGTTCTTTTTTTTTTTTTTTTTGTAATGGATGATTAAGTCAATTACAGGTAGGCATCACCAAAAGATTCCTAGAAGTGACATTAGCTACACAGTGAGTTTGTGTACCAGCTTTTAGTTTCTAAAGTATTTGGATTTTTTCTAATTTATAGTAGAAATGCTGTAAATGAAGAATTTTACCAGTTAAAGTATTAATATTGGTACCCTCAATTCATTAGTGGTGAAAGCAAATGCAGACATTAAAGGAAAAGTGGAAATATAGTCCCAAATGTTTTATAAATTCTAAAAATTGGGCATATGAGATTAATTTGGCAAAGCTCAGTGCATATTTTCAGTGAACACTGTGCATTTACTGCCTTTCTACACCTTATTCTAATTAGTTAGTGCATGCAACAATTCTGCTAAAACAATATAAGAGAAACAATATCAGTCACTCTATAGAAAAAAAAAAAAAAAATCCAGGTGGCTTTTGTTACCTTAATTCCACACTTTTGCTCTATCTCACACCATGGAATATTTAATTATATGATCCCACCACTGAAAGGTTTCAAAACCTTTAGGTGCACTGGACTAAAAGTAGAACTGGACCCTAGTTCAGAGCTCCACCTACAGAATTGGGCTACTTTTCTTATCTCCTGAGTAATTTACTATTTATTAGTAGCATAATTATTTCATGAGCTAAAGGCCCTGTTCTGCTCAGTACAGACCATACTGAGTGGAAATTAGGCAGAAGACTTACTTTATGGTTTGTTTTTTTTTCCTCTGTGAATTCTCTCTGCATTCTTTTTCCAGTGTAATTTTGCCTCTTTTAAATAAGCAAAAGTCTTTTGGGTTGGATTCACTACACCTATCTTTAGCTGTCTACAAATTAGTCCCCTAGTCTAAGTTTGATGTCTAAACTTCTTCTTACATCATTATTGTTAGATGATTAAAATTAATCTTCAGCTAAATGAGCAAACACGCAGCCTTCAAAGCCACCAGCAGAATCTTTTGGAATTGAGGAGTATCTTCAAGGGCGTCTTTCGTCTTCTCTTGCTCTCCATTACTGAGATGATCCTCTAAGAGGCGGTCAGATCCGTGCACAAAAAATCCAGTGATTTGAGAACTGGAAACACCAAAATCTATTCAGAAATAACGACGGAAAAATGTAGTAGCAGGGAAGTAAACTTGTAATATAAATGCTTAACAGTTCTGCACAGCACAAAATATCAGGTTTCTGATGCAATGTGAGCATGTCTATGAACAGCCAACTCTCCAGCATGTGCTCTGTAGACTATTTGTAGTAGTATTTGCTGTGTGCAATGAAGATGAATCATGGCAGTGAGTGAATTTATGTATGTTGTTGCTTAAAGGATAGGGCACCTTGAATGTGTTGCTACATACAAAGTTAGCCCATCAAGTAGTTAAATTATTTTCTTCCCCTTATTTAGTGCCTCTTACACACAAGAGAGCTCTTGCTCCTTCATCTTATCCCCATACAGAACTTATTATGCACACATAGGCCCCTCATTCACTCCATATGCTCCATAGTGCTTTCCAAGAGAATTATAATAATGTGGTTCCAACTATCATGCCAGTATAATTAACCCCTGGTCTTTTTACTGTATTTTGATACACTTGAAATATTACCTACACTTTAAAATCTCCGTGCATTAAACAGGCCCTTCCTACAAGCATTTTTCCTTTCACTTTCTCTAGTTCATTTCAAAATAATCACCAACTTATCAATATGCTCAATTTGCAGAGTTAATGGAATCTCCAAGGACTCTTGAGGATCATCCCTTTCATTATTTTTCATCAAATAAATAAATCAAGGCAAGACATCAGAATGTCCTAGCACCTGCCCAGCGTGCCCATGCTGAGGAAGAGGGAGGGAATAAGCTTCTCCTAACACAGCTCTGCAGTTCAAGAGGCTCCTCACTGGGTTTCTGGACACCACTGCTCATAAATCTCCCGAAGCTGAATTTCCTGCTGCTGCTTGCAGTCTGCTCTTCTCTCCGATAATGCACTTCCAGAGTGCCATGCTCCCTGCCCCCTTCCCTGGCAGATCTGGGGGTCCTTCCCACCTTTCACTGCCGAGGACTTTAGCAATGCAAAAGCTGAATGCTGATTTCTCTTGGTCTGCTCGGCTTTTGCTTCCATCTTCACCTCATTCGGTCCTGTACTTTGGTAAACTGCGCATCTGCTGGAAGGGTAGTCAATGGTGCGTGCTGTTGGCATCTCTCCAAGTGGCAGCTTGATGCCCACCGCCAAGCAGTGGTAAGAAAAATGATGGCTCTTTTAATTGCACTGAATAAAGGAGCTCTGCTAAGTGCTGATTTGCTGTGTTAGCACCTCATTTTTTGTTACCGCTTTTCAGCTAGGCTTCTGTGCTGATAAAATTTTGTAGTGTAACACAAGAGTTCCCATATAGTCACTGTGATTAGCAAAAATAGAAAAAAAAAATTAAAAAAAATAAAAAAGAAATAAACGCATTTCACTAGAGAAAAAAAGGTGAAAAATAAGGAAAATGCAGTTAAATAACTCCATTCAGTAATTAAAGTAATAACTATTTCATTTCTTTAAGTGAACAAAAATTATGCCAGAGTTCTTTATTCCAGCCAAGACAGCATTTAAAAGCACCAATGAAAATAAGGGTTTTAATAAACTGATGTGCAAGTAATACACTTCCTGCCCTCAATTTCTCCTTTTAATTTGAAACAT
>NW_008825566.1:5487192-5495567 GCF_000699105.1 Pygoscelis adeliae | reverse complement strand
AAAGAGGAAGTGCATGCAACTTATTGAATGAGTTACGACTTGATGGCTCTACGCCATTAAATAATTTTCACTGGAATAAATGACATTGATTATTGGCTTAGAGTAATTCTGAGTAATTATGAAATATAGATAGAAAAGAGAGCAAGCATTTTGCTGTTGCTTTTCTAAGATTGGCTCTTGGATACAATCTCATTGCTTTTAGATGCCATCAAGGAAAATTAAAGCATCCTTGTCCTTAGAGCTCTGGAAGAAGAATGAGGTTGCCCTTTTGGTCTGACGACACTCTTAAAGAAGGATATAAAAGATTCCCCAATATCATCCATTATTTTGTTTTGTAAGGCTGGTTTGTTGGCTTCTTTATAATAACACATTGAAAACAACCTTTTGAATATAGAATCTTTTCTGGCAAAAAGTTTAATTTTTTTATTATTTTGGTTTTTTAGGCAAAACTGTAAAACAAAACACTTTGCTTCTGAAGGCTTTCATTTTTATAAGTTGTCTGCTTTTCTCCTTTTGTGGTGTGCCATTTGTCTTCCACCCTTTATTTTTGAGGCCAAATGAAAAAGATGAAAAAGCAGAGAAAGAATGAATTAGAAAAAACTTTCAAAAGGGAAATTTTGAAAGCCAGACATGTAAACAGAAGCATGGTGGAAGGTCTTTCCATTGTTGCTCTCTGTACTGGGTGTTGGTGCCCAGGAGGAGGAGCTCCATCGCAGATATTTCCTGCAGCCCATGGAGGACCATGGTGGAGCAGATATCCACACTATGAACCACAGAGGACCTCATGCCACAGCAGGTGGATGTGCCCCAAAGAAAGCTGCAGCCCATGGAGAGCCCACACAGGAGCAGGTTTTCCCTGCTGTGTGCAGCCCACATGGAACACCTGCACAGGAGCAGGGGAAAGTTGGGAGAGGGAAGGAGCAGCAGAGAGGAAGCGCTGTGTACTGACTGTAACCCCCTCCACCCGCCCTGTGCCCTCTGGGAAGGGAGAGGAGTCTGGAATTGAAGCTGAGGAAGGGAGGAGGAAAGGTGTTGGTTTAATGCTTGCCTTTGTTTGTCACTATTACCTGAATCTATTTTAATTGGCAATAAATTAAGTTATTTTTCCCCAAGTTGAGTCTGTTTTGCCCATGATGGCAATTGTTAAGTGATCTCCACCAAAGGGAGAGGAGGGGGAGTGAGAGAGTGGCTGGATGGGTGTCTGGCCCTTGGCCAAAGTTAACACACCACACTCCATTTTTTTAAACAGTTTTTGTTACTGAGTTTATATGTAAGACCATCGTGTATGACAGGGAGGTGCCTGGTGCATCGATGTGGACACCCATTTTTACAGTCTTTTCATCCAGTCTTTTAATCTGCTCTAAGAATTCCTAGGCCCTGTTTGCTTTCTATTTAGAGATAAATCCACAAAAGGGCATAGATATCTCAGGGCTCAGAACTGCCACTACATTCTCAGTCCTAAGTAAGATGCTGTTTTTCCTACAATGCAAGGAAAGACTTAGCTATTGGTGAACAGGAGTCACCTCAGTGACATGATGAATGGGGACACACCTAACCTAGATAACAAATCATGCCAAGAGAGATATGTCTTAAAATCTCAAACACAGTGGGATTGACCTGCCCAGACTTTAACTAAACAAACACTAACAACATCTGCTCTGAGAAGGCCGTTTATACTCTCTTCTATACCTAAAGGAGAGCAATTGGCATCTCGCAATGACAATTTATACCACCTACTCCAGTTGTGCTTTACTATCTCCACTAGTTATTGAGAAAGCCCAGATGACAAGCTTAGATTTGATGCCTAACTTTTAGACTGCAAAAATAAGGTGGGAGGAACCCCAGACCCACAGCTGTGAATATGCAGTATGCTTAAATATGCAATAGGCTGCTTAGGCAAGACAAAGAGTCTTTGAAGATATGTCCAAAATCAGAAAAATTGACACTGGGGTGGGGACCTCTAAGTGTGAGGTACCCAGAAACTGCTGACACAGATGGGCAAAGAAAGTAATCCGAGGGTACCCTGGATTCCTAAATGCTGATGGTCAGGGCACTGAAAGAACTTTATCTTTCAAAGCTGTCTTTTGTCTCACGGACAAGTCTAAGTTTCATTATCCACAATGCAGTTTGTTCAAGTCTACACCTGATGGAGGTCCAAACTTCAGCTGCCACAAAATGCAGCTGCATCCCCAGGCAGGGGAGTCCCTTTACGATATGGCTCCCTGCTCTTCTGGTCAACCTGTAGGGGATGTCAAAATTGTTGGCTTTTAATTTGTAAATCCTTATAAAGTTTGAATCCTGACTTTTTGTCCCTTCAGCACTACAATTGAAAGCAAGTAAGAGACCATTGCCAAAATACTGTGATGCAATTGGATCCAGCTTTTAGCAAACGAGCTAATGGCCTCAAGTTTAGGCTTGTTTTTGGAACCTGCCAATGGTTCCTCCGAACAAGAAATCATACTAAGTTCCTACTATATGGTAGTGTAAACAGGCCCTTAGAAACATCAGGCCAACTCTTCAGCTGGCAACATCAGCAAAGCATGGCTGAGCTCTCCTTTCAATGCAGATGAGATCCTCTACTAATGTCTCTCAAATTTAATTTTTTTTTCCTCCCTTGAAATTTCTGTCATGACTCCAATAGCAACACGTTCAGTGAAACTTACAGTTCTCCAGCATCTGATACCAGCTGTCAGGCTGTGTTTCATCAGACTGAACTCTTTGTCCAAGTGCTACCAGCTGGCGTTGCTTCAGCCATCTGGGATCACAGTACTCTAACCTACGGACTAACGCAGCTCCAGCAGAGTCAGGGCTCCCTATCTTTTCCACGAACAGAATTTATTACGGAAGTAAAGCAAAGCAAAAGCCGCTGCCCCTAATCAAAGCTTAAATCTTTCTAGTGCTCACAACCTCCGAACGTCCACTCGTATCAGAGGGAATTCAATGCTTTGCAGCTCTCAGATGTTGGCTGCTAACTGTTGGCATCGTTTTGATTCCCAGACTCTGTTGTTGGGAAACACACTGTATAATGTACTCTGAGGACAGTGAGGCAAGATTTCCTCTTTCTCCTGCCTCCCCATTTGTGGCTTCTTATGTAATTCAGTGTTATCCGTCACTTTCCAATCTGCACACTTCTACCCTGCAAACTTTCACAAACTTTCTACTCCTTCCTCCCACTTCTCCTTCACTTCCATTAATTATATGTCACACTCCTTCTCAAGCTTTATTTTATGCAACGACCGATCCCACTAAAATCATGTTAGAAGGCTCCAAAAGTAGAAACTTTGAAAAACTGTATTTAAAATTACCATGGGGGAAAAAAAAAACCAACCTCCTTTGATTCAATATGTTTTGGACATCTGGCAATACAACGGACCTTCCCTTCCCCACCAAATTTTGATTCTTTATTTGATCTCATTAGTTAAATTCCTCTCGGTAATCTTATTATTGTTATTGACTGCCAGTAATATAATTGGCACTGTAGAAGAGCCTGGGAATTGCCATACTGGATCAAACCAGTGATCCATCTCTCCTAGTACCCTATCTCCAAGAGTGGTCAGTACCAGCTGCTTCAGACAAAGAAACACTACAGCTGGCAGTTTGGAGATAATCTGCCTGGAAGCTAAGTTTCCCTTGTTTAGCATTACAGGCTGGCTTATGCCCTGAAGCCTGGAGATTTATATCTCTCCCCGAATACTTGCTTATGAAGTCAGGTACTGTCCTTGCCTCGTAAACTTACGGATTGGGATAAAAACTGAAAAGGCAAGAAAGGAATACAAAAGCTTAGGTCAATGAGGCAACAGCTCAGTAATCATTATCCCCCATGCTGTAAACTTTCCCAAGGCTACACAGTGGGCTGGTAGCAGGGGCTGGAATAAAACTTGGGAACTCCTGGCTCCTTGCCCTGTGCTTGTCTTAGTAGATGATGTTACGTCTCAAAGCATTTAAGATGCAGTAAATGTTAATTTTGTAGGACTGACCACTTATCCAATCTTTCTTTTTTTCTTTCCAGAGTACTTTGCAGAGGTCAGTACATTCCTGAATAAGTACCTATGCTTTCATCCAAGAATACTAAACTTCCAAATAATGATAGAAGATGTTAATTTTTGTAGTAATAAATCCAAACTCTAGGACTTCTCGGTTAAAATCCATGTTAACTTTGGGCTAGGACAGTATCGGAGACCAGGTCTCCCAGTAGAAATTGCTTTGGATATATAGGGAAACTCCTGATTTCCACACAACTATCATAAGGTTATAAATAATAGACCTCCTATACATCTTGTACAACTTGAGAAAAGATTTTTGTTACATGTTTTTTATTTAAAAACCCAAACAAGACTTTTTCGGCTATAATTGTTGGCTGAAAAAATCCATTAAAACAGAGTTAGCAAAATTACTTTTCTCCTGCTAGCACAGTGAAAATACATGTATTTGAACTTCAGCAGATCAATTTGAAAACTAGCAACCTTATTGCCAAAACAATTTCCAGTGTCATTGCTGTCTGATCATGGGAAGAACAGGGCCTTATTCACCGTACATTTACAGCACATCCCTATTCAATTCCTCCCCCCCCCAATAGATTCCATTTATTTTTCAAAATTAAATGCTACTGCATTTATGCTTCTGTTACATACATTTAATGGTATATACATTGCCTTTTGGTAAATAACACATATTAAATAACAATTCATTTCAAATATATAAAAGACCTCATCATCATTATGGTATATAAATACAGGATGCATTTTTTGCTTTTCTCAGCCTTTTCTCTTCTGCACCAGCATGTTCTGTAAAGTAAGGGCATGTTCAATTAAAAACATTTTCTAGCTTTCATGAGGTGGAAGATGTAGAAATCAATTCAGCAGCAAGCTGGCTGATTCAGCAAGAAATCAGTCAGCCTGCAGGAGTCCCTTTTTAAATGTTTTCCTCTCTAATAAGGTAACAAGCCAGAGAAAGGTATAAAACAGAGAGGGAGGTAGGGAGTGCTTATGCAGATTAGCTGCTCTGCTCCTGCAGGCTGCAACCCTTGATTTGACGCAATTTTTTATCTTGCATCCATGGTTGCCCAGTTAATTTGTTGTTAACATATTCTATGTGCTCAGTACTATTCATACGTTGCAGCAAGGCCTTTAAATTTTCTATGTTCCACAATGGAAAGTGCATTCAATTTTATTCAATTCTTTTCAGCTTACAGTTCCATTCGCATGAGGCTTCATTCTCTACAGTTCATTCACCACTTTGAAAAATAGACACTGCTAATTTTTAAGAACTGAAATAAAAAAAAAAAAATTGTGGATATGAGAATACAGAAAAATTATTTCTGGAGATTGTTCTGACAGTTGAAGAATACAGTGTATTTTCTTTGTTTTCCTCTTTTCATCCTCCATGCACGTTACATCCAGAAAAGAAGGAGTACTACAAACAGTAAAAATTATGCAATATTAAAATACTTAGACTAAAAGAGAATAAATGCTGGACTATCTCACTGAAATCATGACAACTGGAGGGCTTTATTTAGTACAGTCTTGTTTACACCAATATGTTTTACTAGTTAAAAGGAATTATTGATTCTTTTTTTTGCAATATTTGTTTCCTTACTCAGTAAGGTGAGCTCCTAGCATCCATCTTGTTAGCTTGCTTTTCATTAGAGTCTTCTCTTCTTATTTGGTTTAATATAAAAATCCCACAACACTTAAACATGTGAGATAAAATTTAGTCAATTTTGTGTTTTCCTTTTGATTTAGTGAAGCAGGGGTGTCTGTATTACATCTGGCACTGCCATTAAAATTTAACACAGCCTCAAATGAGAGAGATCCATTTTCTGGCTTTTGATTCATTTCTCATTTGCCTAAAAAGTTACAAGCCTTTGTAGAAGCTGTAAATCTGGCTAGAAGTGGTACTACATTTTTTTCTCTTTTAGTCCATGCAATAGCTGTGCCTCTTTTCACCTAAGTATGTGCTTCAGCCATTGTGTTTTCCTGAATTTGGAGCCATTTGGTACAGTGCTAATTTATTTTACTGACTGAGCACATGAATCCCTGCTTCAGAGGAGCACTGATGGTGCTTTGGCTCAGAGGGGAGCTTGCATAGCAAGTGGAAAAGGGGTATCACTCTGAATGATTAATTGCAGTCCTCAGAAGGGTCTCAGAACATGATCATTCTTTATAGAAAATTGGATTAAAATTTGACACTTCTACAATTTTTTTTCTTTGTAGTGAAATTTTCATTTTTCATCTGTTGGCCAAATAATTCCATGTGCAGTCATCCCTAAATTACTCTTGAATTAATTTTTAAATCCACTGTCCTCTAATATATAATTCACCATAAGAAAACCCAGAGCAGTCAATCTTTCATTAGACATGGGGTGAGAAAGGGTCAGCAGACACTCCTGCAGTACTAAAAATAAAGGCACCACATCTGGTATGGAATGATGTCTGGAATTGTAATGCATATGCATCCACTTACTTGTTCTGCTGAAAACACAAACTACAGAGTGGCTGCATGTTGAAACATGAACCAGTGTAATAGGAGCTTAAACCCTGGAACAGACTGTTTGTATATGTAGTCAGTTTATTAGCAAATGTGCAGGCCTGTAGAGTACAAGAACCATCGTTTCAAGCTGATCTGTCACACATTTAACAAGCTGTTTGTAATACAGCCCATTTCATGTATAAGAGAAAAATCTTTCCCACAGGTATAAGAAATATATGATACTTTTAGCATATGGTGAGCTCTGGTTTTTCAGGTATCCTACATTAGAAACTGCTGTAACATGTTGGGTTAATTTTTTGTTTGTTTCCAAAAATCCTCCTTTCCTTTGTTGAACGCACTACAATAAAGTATGTTATAGTGGATGTTAAAAACGAGATTCTGTGCAAGATGTGTTTCTAATGTCAGGCGCAACCATGCTCACTGAGAATAAATCTAGCCCTGGTGCAAACGGCTCATGCTAAGCCTACTTTATATACCACAGCAGGGCTGAATGGGTAGAAATCAATAGCAGAGGGGCCTCTGCTGCGGAGAGAGTTACTACTCAAGCACAGCTGTGCCTCTGTGACTTTCCGTCAAGGAGCAGCAAGATGCTGGGGTACCTCACCAAAATGGTACCCGCCGACAGCAGCCAGTGGGGTAGTGGTGGGGAATAAACACCCTGCAGTGCCTGCGCTGTGCCTCAGCTTCTGGCAGGATTTGCAAATGCTGCATGGGATTCAGGGATTTTGCTTAGAGAAAGCTACCAATGCACCAGTGCTTCCTGATCTTGCCTCCCCGTCGGAGGGTCCAGCCCGGCTCTGCCATAGCCCTGGAGCTGGGGGCCGGGGCTGCTTGCCCTGCAGGTTGCGGTGTGGTCTGCCAGCGCCCGACCTGCCCCAGAGAGAAAAAGCACAGAGTCCCAACAGTGTGGAAGAGGAGGGGAGGCTGCTTCCCCCATGCTGCCCAGCCTTGCCGCGGCACCCAGCAGAGCCAGCCCCAAAGCCTCCCTCGTGTCTGGGGCTCTGCACCGGGAGGGTAGGAGTGGCGGCGGGCAGCCTCTGCGCTACGGTTGTGTATGCACCCGTGCGTGCCTTCTTCCCATGGGGAGGATTTCATGTGCTGCCCCACGGAAGGCAGGGTGGGAAGGACACTTCCCCCAGCCAAGTCTCCAGCTGACCGCTGCCTTGCCGCATGTTTTTTTGGGAGAAGGAGATAGCTGGGCTCTACACTGTCTTTACTCCAGTATTTGCTCAGGCAGTTGCTGGGCTCGCTTCAATGCAGTGACTTTATTTAAGCCTTTCTAGCTGTCGAGGACAAATGCCTAGCAAAGAGGACTGTAGTTTGCAGGCTGTACCCAAACTGGCTTATAATTCTAACCAGATTCAGTAATTATGTTGCATTTCACCTCCAAGTCAGAAATTAAATCTAGTGCATGTCAGGTGCTAGTGATTATGGGCTGGGTTCCCCAGCGGGTGCCAGCCACTCGGTGGGGTGCGAGGGGACCACAGCTGCTGCGCATCACCCGGAGGACTTTGCTCCCCCAGGAGCAAAGGCAAACTCCTCATCCAAACTGGCAGGGCCCAAAGCCGCTTCCAGCACCAGCTGTACCCTATGAATACAGTTTTAACCACAGATCCCACAGTAACTACTGGCCCTTGTCAACAGTCTTAAAGCAGTAGCCAAAGGCTGTTCAGCACAACTGCGTTAGCGGGAATATTTCCATATATTTGAATGGGTATTGTCTCAGACCAGGAATGAACAAGACTGTCCTGCTCCAAGTCCGTCTGTACGAGGACAGCGGGGCAGTGCCGGAAAGCTCCCACTCCCGACACTGCGGAGCTGCTCCTCTTCTCTGGAGTCATTCAGCTTGTTGGCAGACATCCTCCTCCAGGTCCAGCCGTGCAAGG
>NW_008825566.1:5481999-5487167 GCF_000699105.1 Pygoscelis adeliae | reverse complement strand
AAAGAGATTGCTTCTTCCTGGTACCTCCCAGTTACTCTTCTCTTTCAGCCTGCCGGAGTTACTGCCCCCATAGTTTTGCTGGCAGAGCAGTTGGGTTTAGTGTTCCTTAATCTGTTTCAGACAAAATTGAAGGGTTTAGCTCCCACAGCTTCCACGGGTGATCTGAGCAAGCCCAACTGATTTTACCTCACACAAAGGGTAATCTCTACCACTTGTGCGGCTGGATCCAGAAGAGGATGTCTGCTCCCGCTACAGACTCCAGATGATGCAAGTTTTGCCTCTTTGCTATGGTAATTCCAACCAGGTGAAAATAGGCAGGTACCCCAGTGAAAATTGGCAAGCGGTGGAAATATTTAGAAAAACGTGTTTGCACGGTATCACACTGAGTAATATCAACACAGATCCTGTGAATTGACCCAGTAATCTGTTGCCATCCGCGTGTCACAGAACTTGAAGGCTTCATAGAGCTTTGATTACAAAAATGTGCGTTTTCTCTCATCATGGTGATTGAATGCAGTGGGAATGGTTTTGTCTTTAGGTTTGTTTATTTTTCTTTTTCAGGCATAATGGAGTTTTGAACAGTAAAATTGCTTTCTGCCTTTTCAGAGCTGTTTGGCTATTTGAGAGAAAAAAAGACACACCAGACAGTGCGGCACTGCTAAAGGGAGAGGTATAAACACAGTAAAAAGCAAGTTTAATGAGCATGTTTTAATATTTAAGGAAAAATGTGTTTTCACTTAAACATCCACAATGAATCTATTCAAGTTAGTGGCATTATTTACCATATGTTAAAGGTGGAGAACCTACTCCTGAAATGTCATTCTAACTTTGTACTTTAAAAATAAGTAAATAACAGCATTGTCCTGTGCCTCTCTCAGTTCTGCAATACATCTTTCATTGCTTGAAGATGCCCAGTTATGAAAATTACACTTTCCCTTAATACTGAAATCACACAATGAGTGAGATGATAGACTTGAGGCACCCTCAGAGCAATTTTTGGTGTTGATAAATCTTTTTCCGTATTTTTTATATTTGCTTTGGGTACACAACCTCAACAAAATGAATTGAAGCAATCATGAAAGGAGAACAACTGAGGCAGAGGAATTTATAAATAAAGCTGGTTTTTAGGAGCATTACCAAGGCATGAGGAGGAGTTTGTATTCTTCAAATTGTTTATTTATATTAGTAGCCACAATTTGACACTTGGGAATTTTTCTGTGCAAATTGGCAGCTATGACAATAATGGACTATCATTCATGGTGGGGTCTTACTGATGGCAAAGTAAAACCATCCATATGTTTCTGAGACCCAAATACAGAAAAGGAAAAAAGTACTGGTGCTAGCAATTGAAAAGGGCAGCTCATCGGAGGTCCTAATCTTGCACTGAGAGCTCAATAAACTTTGAGGGCCCATGAGAGTGGATAGGCAGAAGGCTGGAGCCATAACAAAAACTAGAGTTTTTCATGATGTCATCAGAAGGTCTCTCCTTTTTTTATTCACATAAGTAAACAATGGCTTTTTTTTTTTTTTTTAATTGCAGAGCTGTTTGGGGATCATGAAGAGGAACATTCTGACAGGGCAATTCATCTTATCTGCCTTTATGTTTAACTTGCCCATGCCATCTTTCATTTCAGCTCTAAGTGTCAAGCAACCATTATGTAGGAGTCATAAAAAGGTCCTAGAAGGCATAACACTGCCTATTGCTAGTCCTGCTTTTATTATTTGCGCTGAAAATGTTTAAAAATACATTAGGCTCCAAAAATACCTGCGAGTTCTGGCTCTTAAAACAATTGTGATTTCCATGGCATTTACTGTTTTTGGCGAGGGTGCCATTTGGTATGCGACTTTTTCTCAAAACTGCCACGACAAAACTGAATCCCTTTACATCACAGTCAAGTCAATCAGGGATCTGAGAGTGTGGGAAAATAAAGCAGCAGCCAAATAACACGTTACTTCTTGCTTTTGCTAGTCTGACCAGAAAGCTAGAACAGGCAGTGGGGGATAAGCCTAAAGGCTCTAGGTCTGGTTGAAACAATGATCATCTTGTTTTGCTTTGCCATGGCCCCATAACTGCATAGCAAATAAACAACAATGTAAGTACAGCCAATTCATTTGCTGTCTAGTTTTGATTTATGAAGGCAATAACCTAGTGAACAAGGGGATTCAAACCTTTTGGTTGCTTTTTAATTTTAGTTCCTTTCAGTTCTATTTTAAGTTTAATTTGAAATAGTTTTGAGGGGGAAAAGTAGGGGGGGGGCCTCTTACATCTTCATGAGGAGTGTAATACCTAGCTTTTACTTTTTGCCTTGTGTAAGGAAGTATTTTTGCTTCTCCCTATTGCTTGATTAATACATTCTCCTAAACATTATGTTAATACTCTAATTTGGATCTTTACCTTTTAGATATTCAAAATATAGAAGTTGAGGGACTGACTTTTCAAACTAAGAACCCATGGCTCCTATTATAAACAATAGGAGCTGACTGTCCTCAGTGCTTGTGTAAATCAGCCTTATGACTGATCTGTGAAGCTAATTGCAGCTCTAAAATTCAAAACTGCTTTGCCATTTTTCAAAGGAGCTTTGGTAAACCCTGATTTCCTTAAGGAACTGCTTATGCCATTTTACTGTTAATGAAAGGACTTACCAAAAAAGAAAGAAAAAGTATTAATATTGTCCAGTCAAAATAATATCTGTGAACATAGCAGGTGTGCATTGAAAGAGTACGGACTGGATTTGCCATTGCCCTCAATCTTGTGTGCTCATTTATATTACTGCAGAATTTTAAATGCTATTGGAAGATAAATAAGAGCATTCCTCATCCACCCTGTGCTGGTCTAAGCAAGCACACAAGATGTAAAGCAGCAGAAAACCTGGCTCCTTATGTGTACATGCAGTGCTCCAAATAATGTGGTGTGACGCCAATCTCAGCAAGAAGCAGGCTACTGAAAAGCTCAGAGGAACTGTGGAGGGAGGCGTAGCTGCCCCCCTCAGAAAAGATCTAGTGTCTGTAGTTGGTACAAAGCTCTATTAACTCCCTGAGTAGCTGCAGATTCCAGTTTTACGTCAGACTGAGCTACTGCAGTTCAGTATCTGCTGCCTTGCCAAGATGCCTCCAGTCAGCTGAGCATCCTTATCTTCAGCTGTGGGGGCAACAACCAGTGGGACTCAGTTCCCTCCCAGTTCAGTACTTAGACATAAATGAGGGCCAGGTGACCCTGCCATTGGGGGACTGCCCCCCAGTACAAGGGGGTCTCACAGCTCCTGTTGGTTCGGGAGCTCTGACTTTTACAGAAGCAAAATGCAACCAGCTAGCTGTGTATTTCTGCTCTGAGAAGCCAAGTCTAAGGCAGACCTGCCTGCTCCCAAGAACTAGAGAAACCGGGCAGCAATTGTGGTGGGCTGGTAGTGTGCCTGCCTTGTCAAAAAACATGCCCCCAAAACCGTGTTCAGTTTTGGGTCCCTCACTACAAGAAAGACATTGAGGTGCTGGAGCATGTCCAAAGAAGAGCAACAAAGCTGGTGAAGGGTCTAGCACAGAAGTCCTATGAGGAGCAGCTGAGGGAACTGGGGTTGTTTAGCCTGGAGAAAAGGAGGCTGAGGGGAGACCTCATTGCTCTCTACAACTACCTGAAAGGAGGTTGTAGCGAGGTGGGTGTCAGTCTCTTCTCCCAAGTAACAAGCGATAGGACAAGAGGAAATGGCCTCCAGTTGTGCCAGGGGAGGCTTAGATTGGACATGAGGAAAAATTTCTTTACTGAAATAGTGGTTAAACATTGGAAGAGGCTGCTCAGGGAAGTGGTTGAGTCACCATCCCCGGACGTATTTAGAAGAAGTGTGGATGTGGCACTTAGGGACATGGTTTATTGGTGGACTTGGCAGTGTTAGGTTAACGGTTGGACTCGATGATCTTAGAACTCTTTTCCAATGTAAATGATTCTATGATTCTATGATTCTGTCTTTTTGTGCTCTATCATGATAGTGGATCCTGTTGTACTAGCTACAGCAGGCAATTTGCGAACAAGCCCATTGCAAATAATTGCTGGATAATTTCAATAGCTTTAAAGTAGTTTTTCTCAAATTGCAACTATGGAATAGGGAAAAATACATGTGAGAAAGATCTGTTCTTTAGTTGCAAAGGAAAATATGCCAAACTGTAAGGACTGTGCAACAGTAAGTGAACCTAAAATCAATAGGGTTAAATAAAGGTAGAATGTGGTAAATCATTGCACACCAAATCCATTTCCATGAAGGCAACTGATACAAACCTCATTCTATAAGAAAGGATGTAAACCAGCCCTTTGTAAAGACCTCTTTGCAGACTCCTACCTCTTATGTGAAATTGAATGTACAGTTCAAACTCTGTATATATTTATTGTAGGTACAAATAAAAAATCAAAAGTTTAAAATATGTACACACCCAGCAGTTCTTTACTGATAACATTATGTATCAATGTTGTAATGTCAAACATTCAAAAATTATTAATTGGGTCTCCAAAATTTCTGAAACTTGTTTAAATTTTTTTTTTCTCTTTCAAGTTTTATCACCTTGTAGCATTTGATCACATAGAGCATGCTTTTTCCAGCTTTTTTCTTTGACTTTGATAAACATAACTTATTTTTTTATAAATATGCAGTGTGAGATTCTTATGTAAATCCAAAGTGGAAGCCCTACCTCTAAATGTCACAAGACTTAGAATAAAGTAATGAAATTTGACAATATTTGACATGGTCCCCCACAACATCCTTCTCTCTCAACTGGAGAGATATGGATTTGATGGGTGGACTGTCTGGTGGGTGAGGAATTGGTGAGATGGTCACATCCAGAGGGTAGTGGTCAAGGGCTCAATGTCCAGATGGAGGTTGGTGACGAGTGGCGTCCCGCAGGGGTCCATACTGGGACTGGTACTGTTTAATATCTTCATCAGTGACACAGACAGTGGGATCGAGTGCACCTTCAGCAAATTTGCAGATGACACCAAGCTGAGTGGTGCGGTCGACATGCCAGAGGGACGGGTTGCCACCCAGAGGGACCTGGGCAAGCTGGAGAAGTGGGCCTGTGTGAACCTCGTGAGGTTCAACAAGGCCAAGTGCAAGGTCCTGCACCTGGGTCGGAGCAACCCCCAGTATCAATACAGGCTGGGGGATGAAGGGATTGAGAGCAGCCCTGCC
>NW_008825566.1:5475436-5481880 GCF_000699105.1 Pygoscelis adeliae | reverse complement strand
AAAGAAGCGTGGCCAGCAGGTCGAGGGAGGTGATTCTGCCCCTCTGCTCTGCTCTGCTCTGGTGAGACCCCACCTGGAGTGCTGCGTCCAGCCCTGGACCCCTCAGCATAAGAAAGACATGGACCTGTTGGAGCGGGTCCAGAGGAGGGCCACGAAAATGATCAGGGGGATGGAACACCTCTCCCATGAAGAAAGGCTGAGAGAGTTGGGGTTGTTCAGCCTAGAGAAGAGAAGGCTTTGGGGAGACCTTATGGCAGCCTATCAGTACTTAAACATCTGCTTATAAAGAAGATGGCAGCAACCTTTTTAGCAGGGCCTGTTGTGACAGGAGAAGGGGGAATGGCTTTAAACTAAAGGGGGGTAGATTTAGACTAGATATAAGGAAGAAATTTTTTATGCTGAGGGTGGTGAAGCACTGGCACAGGTTGCCCCAAGAGGTGGTTGATGCCCCATCCCTGGAAACCTTCAAGGTCAGTTTTGACGGGGCTCTGAGCAACCTGACCTAGTTGAAGATGTCCCTGCCCACAGCAGGGGGGTTGGACTAGGTGACCTTTAGAGGTCCCTTCCAACCCAAACTATTCTATAATTCTATGATTCTGTGAATATTATTCTATGTACAAGATATAGATACACAAATGTACTTAAGTTGTACTTATTTATGGCTTTGGACAGTACAACACGATCAGTTTTGTGCATGACCACAGGATCCAGATTTTCATGAGGCCCCTGCTGACGCCCAATCAAGTCAGGCTGCACAGATAATTTCTGAAAAGTGTCTCATTTAGGGCAGCCTGTGTCTTAACACAGGCTCCCTCCTAATCTGTTTCAGGGGCTCAGTTCCTTGCTCAACACAGACCATTAATTTACAATCTAGCCTATCATTGCTTATAAAGTCAACATCTATCAACAGTTATTACTTGTATCATCCTATCGCAGTAACAATTATTTTCTGTTCTCAGCCGAATGAAATATCAGCAGACCCAAAATACTTTAGTGTGAATGATTAAACGGAAATTGCTGTGTCAATCAGTGAATTCAAGTTTCATGAATATGAGACTCCAGCTAAGATCCAGATCAAAAAAATAATCTAAAGAGTCGTGGCACTTAGCTGATAAATAGCAACCCCAATGGCAGCATCTGGAGCCCTGGGTGAAGGCCTTGGCTCCTAGTCAATGCCTGAGAAAAATCAGGCACTTCAAAGCCAAAACTTAAGCATAGTTAAGCCAAACTTAAGTTTGGCTTCATAAAGCCAAAACTTAAGCACTAGAATTTGTCTTATCTCCTCAGCTTTCAAGCAGAAAATATACCTTTCCTGTCAGAGTTCATTCCACCTTTAGTATAGTTGACCATTTATTTCAAATAAAGTATGGGGATCACGTTTTTCTTTCAGAGAGGGATCCACCATCTTATACAGTACTGAGCACGCTCTCAAAATGTAGGAAACCTCCATTCAGTTCTGCTCTCTGCCTGAGGAGTGTAGAACCTCTCCCTTCTGAGTTAGAGCCAAACCCGTCAAAATCTGGGATCTTCTGGTGAAGACAAAAGCTCTGCTCCCCACACTGAAGCTGTCTACTTTGAATGGTGGATTTTAAGACTAATACTGTCAAAGAAAATGCGCACACAAGGGAAAGCATGAGTATCCCTAACCACAAAATTCATGGAAGCAGAGAAAGTGCGGATCCCAGCCCATGCTCACGAAGCAATTTAGGTATTTCAACTGATCATTAAGAAGCTGGACCAGATGGAGCCCCTGAGGGGAGTTAGGAAAAATTACACCTAGCTGCTAGATCCAGAGGTGGCTTAGGCTTGGCAGAGGTATCAAACCAGTCAGCCTTGTAAAAAACGAGCAGCTTTCAAGGATACTCAGAAAAAGTAGATGCCAGTGGAACTTTACTGCGAACATGCTCCCAGAGACCACCCTGGCCATACCCACAGTGTGCTGCATAGGGCTCCTGCAGCAGTAACAGGCAGCCTGCAAGCCCTTGCAGTGGCACAGCAAGGCCCTGTCTGTACCCCTTACCTATCCTGTGACCTCCCCACACAGCAGCTTTCAGCATCCACATTGGTTTTTCCGCAGCATTTCTGCCAGGTTGTGAAACTAGTGGTCTGGAAAAGGCTAGACAGCAATAGCTGACTCCACTGGTACCAACTGGTATCATCACCAGCCACCTCTGAGAACAAAAATGGGTTCCCACAGGCCATCTCCATTCATCCTAGACCTATTCTGTTTTGGCGCATACTACAAATCACCATTGGTGAACTCAAATTGTACTCAGCAACAGGTTCATAGTTTTAGGATGACTAAAGATAACACTGTGACAGACTTGTGCATTGGTTCTCATGGGTAGCATACACACCTTTAGAGTCACCTGAACCGTCCTCCTGCCAGCACTGCCATCGGTGGTACAAGAGTGCACGTATGCTGTCCATGATGATTTTACTACTGCTACCACAGCACATGTGGCCTGATGCAATCATGATGGCCTCCACAGAGAGTTCAGCCACATCTTCAGCTGCACCTCAGTGCCTGCCAGGAGTGTGTGTGGGAACTTCAGGGCCCATTGTTTCTGTCTGTAAGATCAGCTCAACACTATAGGTCAAATGTAATCCAGAGCATTTGTTGTGTGTCTTGCTGCTAATGAGAGGACAATCAGCAGCCTGCCTAGTCCATTTGGCCGAGCACCCTGAGGACACGGGTCCCACAAGGAGCAGGCCATTCCCAATGCTATCTGAGCAAAGCAGTCATCTCTCAACCATCAGGGCCATTTTCACTTCCCAATTTTCTATGCCATTCTCTTTTTGCACTCTTTCAACCCCTATTATGCTTCTTTCCCCTATCCATCAGAAATATTTTCATATTGGGGAAAATAAAAACCCTACATCATTAGGAAACAGGAGGCTGGCCTCTCCCACTACATATTTTGCCTTCCACATTTGTTTTAGTTGTTATATCTAAATATGGTAATTATTTGAGTATTTTGATGTAAATCACGAGAGATATTTCTTGTACTTCAGCAGCCAAACATAGGGAGCTAGTATTAATCTGGCAGAGCTCATTATCTTCAACATCATATTAATAAAGTCTAAGACAGATCTGAAAGCTGAATATCCTTTTTTAATTTGCAGTTGCAGCTACCATAGAAATAAAAGTATCAAATTACAAATGCCAGGGCTTCATTTTTCAAAGTGGGAATCTGTGTTCGGAATAACCAAATCATGTTGTAAGATAATATTTTAAACTTTAGAGATAATTTTCAATACTATTTACAGTGAGGCTACGGTTCAAGGTTAAATATGACTCTGAAAATATATATTTAGTAAGGATGCCTAAAACAGGCCCCTGGCTTACACCTCAGGTGCTGAGTGAAGCAATCCTTCTGAAGTGTCTACTTTAGTGTCTTGTACTATAAGTAGAAAGAGGTGGAGGCCCCGGAAGGCCTCTGGAAAAATAAAAATTAAAAGAAAATCATATTTGTTTGACTTTGTTTAAACTTTGGCAGATTAGAAATATTCAGAGACATGCAACAAGCCCCATTGACTACATAAGAATAACAGGCATTAACTTAAAAGGATTACTTTAATAGATGCTTAGGTTTAGGTGTCAGTTAGGTGTCTCCAATCTTACAATATAAAGAAAGGGCATCTTTCCTTCATTATATAGTATAAAATTCTTCATGCTGTGGTTGGGCCTGGGCTATAACCACTTCTGTTGAGGCTACACGATGGAAGAACTAACTGTTCCTTTGTTTAGTGTCAGCTGAAATAATGGAAAACTACGTTCCAAAGACTAAATGCAGGCAAGAACAGGCTATGCTATCCAAGTGCTCTAACGCTGAATGGACAAACGGTGGGACTAAGTTGAATGCAGCTGTGTATCTGTGTAGCAGAACGACCAGAGGAAATCAAAGAAGACCAGAGAGCATCTAGGAGATGCCTGTGATATGATGCTGAAGAGCAGCTATGTTGGGATGCTGGCAAACCGTCAGTTAGAAGAGGTTTAGAAATTTGATTACAGAAAATGTGTTCTGCTGTTAGATTCTTGCCATGTCTGAGGGCAAAGAGTTATTCTCAACATTATTTATAAATAAAAAGGAGGCCTTTTAAACAAAAGAAATGAGGGATTATTCAACTCCATCACCAGCTTCTGATCTTGATTGATACAACTAGATCAAAATGGAATATTATTGTGAACTGTAAAATGAATTATTTTCATTAAAAAGAAGAAATGGAAATGTTTCAATGTGACTCCATCTTTCAGATGTCTTAGTTTTCTATAAGTAAAACAGATTTTTTTCTCCTTATAGAAATTTATTCCATGTAGCTATATCTAGAATGTGGTTAGTTTTCATTTAACTTACTCCTTTCTCTGACAAAATGCGTGTATTGCGAAACCACATGAAATCACGACCTCGTGAATTCCTTCCTGGCATTCCTTTTCCCTTCTCTCTTTGCTCCAAATCTTCTGAATATCTTTATTTTATAGTTATATACATGAGCTATAATAAAAAGTATAAAGAGGACCAGAAGGAGAACGTTATCTTTTTTTCCATGTTCACAGTAATCTGTTCTTATTGCCAGTCTGATTGCCAGGCTTGTAATGCTAGTTCATTCCTACTTATAGAGAGAAGTTGAGCAGATAAGGCAAAGAAAGATACATTAACATGAGCCTGGTACATAAATATTATAATAGAAATAATAATGTATTACACTTCTACTGTGTTTTTCATTCAAGGACCAATTGTGAAAAAAAGAGAGAACCTGGGTAGTGTACTTTGCCTACGAAGACCCAATTTCTATGTCACAGATTCAGGAGGTGCTTACTAAATAACATAAACTAATGCAGGATTGCATCATATTCTGCACTGGTTCTGCTCCAGCCCTGGATCTGTGTCAGGGTCACTAACCTCCTGTGCTGTGTAAATAATTGATTTTTCACTATGGTTGTTGAATGGAAAAAAAAAAAATCAGATCAAACCAATTGTTGTTTTCTTAACTCCCCCTTTCCCCTAAAATTGCATTCAAGAAAAATGTTCCAGACTACCTAAAACAGAAAGGATCAAGTTTGCTTCAAAAAAGCAAAATAAATAGTCTAAAATCATAAAACTATACAGAAAACAGCAGAAAACAGAGAGTGCTTCCCTGTGTTAACTTCAGGATACAAAAGATTCAGGCTAAACTTTTCCATTGGCTCCTAGAGAAATTTGAGTATCCACCTCCCACCACTGAGACTGTGCTTTGTTCCCTGGGCTAGCAGGGGCTGTGCAGTAGCAGGACACTCTCGGCCTCCTTCCCTGATGCCATTACATTTAGTGCAAGCTCAAAAATACATAAGCACCCAAGCAGCCCAAGTGGAGGTGGGTTTCATTTCTTATGGTTAGTACATTCTCATGTTATTTTTAATTTGTCTCGGAGACCCTTTCACTGTTTTATAAGAAGCAGAAAAGTTCCAGGGGAAGATATTATTGCTGTAGCATGTGGTGGTTTAGAAGATGCTCCAAGCCACAGCCAGGCAAGGAGATGACCCGAGCTCCCACCTCCTCCATGAGCTGACACTTCCACTTCTCCTGCGAGTCAGCCGGCTGAGCTTCGGCCAGCTGGAGCCATGCTGAGAGCTTGACTCACATTCATAGGGGACAATCAATTTTTGGCTGAATTTGCTATTTTCTAAAAATGTTACACTGTTGTATTAATATGCCAAAACCATACTTGGTTTGCTCACCACACAGACTAGTTTTTGCTTCATGCCTCACTGTGAGAGGTCTGGCTGCTACAGACTGAAATCCATGCATTACAGGACCCTCAGCAGAAGAATACTGTAGTGGCAAAACTTTGAAAGAGCCCAGCAGTCAATTCTTAATGTAGATATTAAACCCTCAACAGCTCAGCTTATTAACACTGACTTTTGGGGGTAAAAATATGGCAATTCTCCCTGTTTTCTAAACCTTTATTCAGTTTTAAAATGTACACAATAACTTTCATTCACTGAAAATTATTAAACTAAATTAACTTCTGGCATAACTCCAATACAACCATAGTATTTAACCTAGTGATTAATTTGGTCACTAAGAATGGACATTGGCTGACCTGTAAGCTTCATCTAAGAATTGTATTTAACGATATATATCTTCAAAGCTGCTTTGCCAATATTGAGAAAAACTTAAATATGATGGATATGCCAGTGAATCCTGAATGAATTGCATTGAATTTCATCACCTTGGACCCATTTGCATGCAGCCTGGATCTGATTCCTTAATACCTATAATGCATGGATGTTCAGAACATGTGGATACAATCCACTGCATTATAAAAAACATTTATGAACAAAGAGGAGAAACAACCTGGTCACAGTTCCAGGGAAAGTCAGCACAAGAAAAAAAAGCCCTCGGGAATCAGTGACTCCTGACGCTGTACTCAGATAACTGAACCGTATCTTGGTTCAATTTC
>NW_008825566.1:5462979-5475402 GCF_000699105.1 Pygoscelis adeliae | reverse complement strand
TTACTCTGTAGCTGATGTGAAAAAAAAAAATTGTTAATGATATTCCTTTTTTAATACCAGAAATTTTCTTCCTGTTAAATATACTGTGCTGTTATTAGTTGATATCTAAAATTAAAATAAAATGGAGAAGAAAAATATGGTTAAAAATGCATTTTCTTGGTATGAAGACAAATTATTGTACGCAGTTTTTGTAAACAGAGTAAGATATGTGCAGGGCTTTCTGTATGTGTTGTGCATTGGCCTGGAGCCCTTAACTCTGCAGCCATTATGCTGACAAAGCTCCCCTCATCTATAACAGAAGTTTTACCTTTCCACATGTGTGCTTAGGGTGTGCACATCTGCATCCAGTGTGAATGATTCAATGTGCTTTGGGATTCATGTCGTAAGTAGTAAATTAGATTGAAATAAGAAGCTACCCAAAAAATAATTCAATGTAAGTGTGTATATTCACAGTATGGAACAGCAGCTTTTCTTTTCAGTGCTAGGCTTATCTTCTATCTGCGACTAGTTACATTAAGGCATGAACATTCATTCACATGAGATGTCTGATGCCATAAATCTCAAATTGTCTCCTTGCTTCCACTCTTGCCTCCATTGTGCTGGCTATGCTAATGAAAAGCAGGTTTTCAGTTTCATATGTACGTGCATGTGTGCAAAAGAAGGAGGGGTTTTGTCATATAGGCACTCGCACTGCTCAGCACAGAGATAGAAGCCCACTGAAGTAGAAAAATATATGCAGTAAATCTGGAGAAAATCACCACCATGTAGACGCTGTTTCTGGCCTCATAACTATTTTTGTAAACACATAGAAAAAAATATATCATTGAAAATAAAGCAGTGCATTGTATTGTACTTCATGGTGTTTACAGAGAAAAGCAAGCTTTTTAACCACCTGGCAAGTATTTCAAGAAAAAAAAAAAAAAATGAAAAAGCAAAGACAAGCATTAGAAAGAAGGGGGAGGGGAAGTCGGGGACATCTCATCTGCACATGTAAAAATGCAAATTTGATCCATGTCTTTCTTATCTAGTGGTAACAGACTTGGCTTATGGAGCACAATAGCACCTACAGTTCTATGACCAAAAATAATGAAGTTTAAAAAGAACTGATTGGATTATGGAAACACTTCTATAAAGCCATGTGTTCATTAGCAGTTGCCTGCCACCTACCTAGGAACCGATGGCATGAAAAGCCTGAAAGTAGGATGTAACCCCCTGATTCTCGAACACAGACACTTTTAGGGGCAGTAAGACTCCTGATTGTGTAACCGCTAGCTAACACAGAAAAGCGTGGGGACTTTGACAGTAGCTACCAATTTCCTGCTTCTCCTCCTATTATCATGTAGGTCCTCGGTCTCGTTTAAAGCAAAGCTCATTCCTTTGGCTTGTGTCAGATTAGTTTACCTCTGTGATAGCCGGGACCTAAATAATGGTGACGTACCTGCAGAGCTGGACCTGGTAGATTCATTTTCCTTGAATGTCCATAAAAAACAAGCACAGTATTAACAAATCAGATCAGGTTCCCCTGAATTATCTGAAGTGGTTTTGTCTCCAAATTAGGAGGGAATTTGCCTTTCGTAAGGATTTTAAGAATTAGATTACTGCAACTGAGGGCCGCTGAATTAGAGGCGATGGTACATGGTCTTTCCGGTACCGATTCATCTGTCAAAACTTTTCATTGCACAAAAAACAGTGAAGCTTTTATAAAACTGGGAAAATATGTTTGCCTTTCCTGTCCACAAGCAAGTGTGCTGAGGAAAGCGAGGGTTGGAAGTGAGTATAAAATCAGAGTTGGGGGTGGAGATGACAGTGAAGAATATACGCAGCTGTAGTTTTCTACAAAAAAAAAAAAAAAAAAGAAAAAAGCAAGCTCTATGCTTTTGCAGGGATAAATCTTCAGCTGGGCAGCAGACCTGGGCAAAAAAAGCATTCACAGAGTCTACAAACCACTTGCAAGTAATTTGTTATCCCTCTACCCTTCTATATGAGCTGAAATCAGATACAAACCAATTACCGCAAAAGCAAACATGAGCGCAGCCGCTGCAGCAGCAAGCTGCCAGGCACAGCCCCAGGCTTTGCCAGATGGGCACAGTGTGACTTCGTACCTCAAAGAGGGGCTGGGAGCCTGGCCGGGCTGGGGGAGGCAATTTGTAAAGAGCACAGCATATGTCACCTGATATTCAGAGGGGTATGTATCTGTTGCAGTTTACCTGTCATTTTTTGTCGGTCTTTCTACTGCCTGGCCCAGTAACTCCATGCCGTGGAGATCTGGCAGCGGATCGGCTGCCATGAAACTCTTGTGCATCACATGCTTCCACATAATTATCCTCCCATGTGCTCTTTTTTATACCCATTCAAGGAAACCACTCATTAGAAAAACACAGCCTGCTCCTCTGCCTGTGGCCAGCCCGCTCCACCAAGAAAGTTGTGACCATGACTTCAGCTCTTCCCCCCACCTACCCCGGTGCTCCCCCAAGCTGCAGTCTCTGCACGCTCGCCGGCGGAGGGGTTGCGATTACATTTTGTCCTGGTGCAGAAGTGGGGATTCTTGCACTCGCTATGCACGGAATCATGATGAAAGATACTTTTGACCTTACAACTGCAGAAAAAATGAGACAGGGGCCAGCTCGCGGCTCTGTGGATGAGATCAAAATTCCCCTTGATGTCAGCAGAATTTCTCTTTGGGGATCACATCAGAAGTAGGTAATGGGGCCCACTATGCAGTTAACAATGGGGTAAGAGGAGATGATTTTGTTCTGTGATTATAGTTAAGCCTTTTAAAACTTAAATAAACCCCATCGCTTTTAATGAAAAATCTTTTTTTTTTTTTCCCCTTTTTTTCTTATTTGGACATTTTGGACTAAAATATATATATTGCTAATCCCATCTTTTAAAAGGTGCTTTCCCTGTTCCCGCAATCGAACACTCGTCAACAAATCGTCTTCTACATACTTGAAGACGTCAGGTATTTCAGTGCCGTGTTCACTTCTGAGTTTGTAGAAACGAACTGAAAGCTTAGTGTAATGGAAAAGACTGCTGAAAACTTTGCTAAACAGATGATCACATTCCTGAGTTTGTTTTACTTAGTTAGCATTTTTGCCTGCTGTGAGGTGTTTTCCTTGGATGGTTACCTACAAATACAGCACTGACCTCAGTGTGCATGGAGCAGGCCAGCACAGACAAACAGAGCCAATTGGACATGCTCTATAAATCATCACCCACATCCTTCCAACAGCAAAAATAAAAAGGAAAGGAGGAGGGGGTAAAACAACTGGTGAGTGTTCCACATGAGGAAATGGAGGCTATTTGGTGTCACCAGCTGGAAATACTCAGAGTGCTAAAGAGAAAGGTACCGGCATGAGCTAGCTCTGTGCTGGATAAAGCACTAATATTATAAATAAATGCTATCATCTTACAGACGTCTTGTATGGGCAAAATAATAGACCTAAAAATGCTCTCTGCTTTAAAAGGCACCCATCTCAAAGGAAAAGCACAGAAATGCAATACTATGACTTATGAAACAAAACTTAAGTCCAACATAAAAGGCTCCCTCTTAGCATACTTCACTCTAGTTCTTCAACTCCAAATGTGTCTGAGGTGATTTCTAGTTCTGTGCTGGACCAAACCCCAGGCAAGCACCTAAGTTATCTCCTCCTTTCCCCATTATCCATGGAGGAAAACTCATCATGGGATGAACCAGGTGAAGGAGTCCTGATGCCCTTCTACCACATCTTCAGTCTGGATAAGCCACAGAGTAGGGTGTTAGCACATTCCACTGCACTGATCAGCTTACATTTAGGCTAAGACACTTTGCATTATCTGATTTAGGTAGGACTTTTTTCTGAGAAAAAAAGGCTTAAGGAAAACCAAGATTTTTCCAGTGTGACAGTTCTCTTGACCCTTTGCATCAGTGCATTTGAGGAGGGACTGAAATTTGACTTTCCTGTGTACCTAGTGTTTTTTCTAACTGCCAAGTTACAGCATGAAACTTGTCCTGACTTTAGTTCAGTCCAGACTTCTGCATTCTGTATAAACGAGTATTAATTAAGGACTGAAAGATTAATCTGAATTCTCAGTCTTCTTCCTGGTTCATCTGCTATTTTGAGTTAAATTGTTGCTTGAAAGTATTCAGCATGACCCTTTGTAGGAAAAGATCTATCCTAAGGGGCCTATCTCAGCAAGAGGGATCATAGCTGAAAATCCCAAGTGAAAACACTCATCTAATTACTTTTGGAGATCTGGCCCAAGTCTTACTCTGCTCCTTACCATGTCCTGCTGTATAGCTCTAGGAGTTCTTTGATCATTTTCTTTGCTAACACTCCCTTTGCTTTGAAGAGAGGGCCTTGCTGTTTTCCACTTCGTGATAGAGCACTTATAATTAAGGGTTGCAACACTTAAGTCCTTTTGGCTACATCTGCCTTAGCAAATACAATGGGCCAGTGACTGTTCTCCAGCCCAGAGGCCAGCTGGCATGTCATCACTCACATCCATACAGTTAAACTGTCTTGTCTGTTCCCCACCACCACCTTCATCCAAAACAGGGAGACCATATTCAAATTGCCCATTGAAAGCAGTCCCTGGCTTGTGCTAACCCCTGAGCTGTGCCCAGGCACTGGCTGGTACTGCTGGCTGGCTGTGGCCAAAACTATGTCAGGGACGTTGCTAAAAGGTAAACTGTACGGACAACCAGGTGCCAGGGCATGGACCCATATCCTGGTTCATTTTAGTTCACTAATGGAGGCACAGTCTTTGTGAATTTAGCCTTCACAAAAGGTCTTGATATGTTAGATTCAGCTTCCCTGACTTTAGGTTCTCTTAAGTTAAAAGTATAATTAAGGTAGGCTCCCTGTGCAGTTAATGGAAAGATGTTTCCAGAGGAGAATTCAGATCTCCTTACATACACAACACACCCACTCATACACACCAAGATAAATAAGCAAACAAAACCCAGCTAAACAAAAAATGTGTGATGTAATGATGAGAAGGGGCAGTAAAAATATCAAGAAACATAAAGAATCCACCACATAAATACAGCATTTCTGCTTCAAAAAGATGAAGGATACTCATGATCCTCTTGTTTTTTGTAGGCGAGAAATGCCTTCAGTGGGTAAGCATTTCTGACTCTGTTCTGGGCAGATCACCACATCATAGTTGCCAGGTGGCTCCAACCTAGAGGAAAGATTACAGACTCATTTTCTTCATAAATCACTAGGTATAACATTCCAATGCATTCACCTCATCAGCTGGTACAAGCTGAATATAAAGCTGTCCAAAGAATTTTGGTGCAGGTCATTGGCAAACTCCTCCTAGATACACATACGAGTTGACTGGGGGGAACTTGTAAACACTGAAAATAATTCCTGTCCATCAGCAAAATGGCTGACATCCAGAAAGACTCTCTTAGAGCCATTTGTGCTTGTGCCTGGTTTGCCAATGACTCTCTTTGGTTTCACAAATCCATGACTACTGTCAAACTGGAGTAATTTACAGAGCAAGAACCCTACCATACGCCTGCTGGCAGGGTTGAAGGGAAGTGCTCTAACCAGAAGCCTCTAAGTTGGTATTCCGCTAAGTTCAGCATAACAAGAAGTACGCTAGGGGGGAAACTGCTTTGGCCAACAACGATACAGTAACTTATTTCATAATAGAAATTATGTCTTACACCAAAATATTTGGAAAATTTTAATTTCCAGCTTCGGAAGGAATGAGATTGTTTTGCCTTTTTAGTTTTTTCTTCCGAGAGAAGAAGTAACAAGCAGGGAACAAAACCTAAAAAAAAGTCTGTGAGCAAAATACATATTTGCTGCTTTCATTCTTTTTTTTTTTTCTTACCCAAATTGTAAGTATCATCTTCTACATAGTACTAGTTTAGGCATTTTCTGAGTAACATACTAAAATCAGTTCCATTCATTATTTTGCTATTGCAACTTCAAAATCAAAACCTTGCCTTGAAACCTGACATTTGCTATTTCAAAATCTAGCTTTTCTGCATGAATCTCCCAGATTCATTTCTGTTTCTCTCTTTCTTGAATCATCATCTGTATATTGTTTGCACATCATGCTTGCATCAAATATTGGTACTGTGTATTCTGTTAACAATAGTAATGATTTTCCCACATAACTCCCAAAATTAAGAAAGCAGTAGTTGGTTTCATTAGCCTAGCCGACAATGAAAAGTTAAAACTGTTAAATTTATTGTCACTTTTACAACAAAAGCCTCGCCAACTGGAAATATTATCATGTTTATATATGTATAAGTTTGTATACATATTTTATATATATAACCCATATATAAGTAGGGGTAAAACTGAGGTATGGTTTCAAAACTGATTAGGCATTAAACAAAAATGACAAATTCTTTCAAATAAAGAGGAAACTAAGAAGTCAGGCATAACCATTTTATGTAAAGGATAATAAACATATGGAATAAGTTAGCAGGAAAGGCAACTGCAGCAAAGCACAGAAATGAGTTGAAGAGACACCTCTGCAGATTTTTTCCTCTCTTCTCTCCTTTCTCTCTTTTATTTTCATAGAAGAGGAAAGGATTAAGAAGCACAGTGAAAAAGCAGGGAAGTAGGCTTAAGATGTACTAAAAAAAAAGCATGCATGTGAGGCCAGATGGCTTTTTCCTTTTCCTTAAAACATCTTATGTTTTTGACATAAGCCTCATCTTTAAACTGAACTACAGGCCAGCAAAAACAATTTTTACTAGGGAAATCATCCATGTCCTACTTGTAGACACGATGCCTTGTTCAGCTGAATCCCTGACTTCAGCCCCGGCTGGCAGCCTGACTCATGCTCCGTCTTTCCCTTCCCCAGCACCTCCACTGGGCTCCTTGCACGGCTCACAACCTGCACCCAAAAACAGAGCTATGTTGCATGGCAAAGTGCCTCAAAATGCTCATCGCGTGGGTGCTGTGCTGATTCCCTAAACTCCCACACTCCACTGCTCATTTATATCTCCTCTCTGTGTTGGGATTTATCAGCTTGTTCACAGATCCTCCCTGAGATATCCCTGCTTGTTGCACCTCCCTCCCCAACAGGGTTGATGTGGGGGACTCTCAAATTTTGGTGCATTTATTGGATTTAGCACCGTGTGTAGCCGAAGGTTTCTGAAATGCATGAACAGAGCGTCTCCTTTCTTACAGGACTCTTTTCACTTCTTATATTGGTTAAAAATCTCGTGGCAAATCTCTAAACCATCTAGCCAGGGCAGGTTTACATCTCTCAGAGGGACAGGTTCTGTTGGCTAAGCTGAGGTACCAGCTATTGTTTAACACAACCTTTTATGTTTGCTTACACGGGTATTCCTTTAGGGATATATAAATGAAACTGTGTCACTAACTGGTCTTCTGCTATTTTACTAGCTAACATGCTACGCATGTTCCAGCTGTCGACCATGGGATCAGCAATCTCCGTGGCAAGAGATGTTACCCATACGCATTGGATTCCCAGCTATGAACAAGTATGTTTGGCTAAATCACATAAAGGAGTTGCAGTCTGAGTCACATTTTTTAAATAGCTGAAAGATTTTATCTTTACCACAAGAGAATTTTCACTTCTGGTAAATTATGAATAATGATATTAAAATACACATTGGTGTAATCCTCATCCCAGATAAGAAGATCTTGCCCATCACATGGCTGCTTCACTCAAGTCAATCTTCATTCCTCAGGAAATCTTAATATAGACAACTCTGAAAATCTTTTTAAAATATCAAAGTGATTACAGACATCTCCAACCAGATTTGAACAATAACAACAAAAACAAAAATTGAAGGAGGCAAATTTTAAGCTGGGGCAAGCTAAGGTATTCAACATATACAGCAATTGAAAAGTATATTTTAGGGACTACATATGCTCCAGAGAGGGTGGAACACACCAAACAGACCTTTGTGTGAAATAGTTTCCATTCCAAATAGCCTTTCAGATTTTCATATCTTACTCAGAGTAAGAGCCACAAAGTAACAGAAGAAATGTCCTGTTTATCTGTGCTAGGTAAGATAAAGATTTACAATGATAAAGTTTATAAGCATAAACAGCGATGACAATACTGATTCTCTTTCATTGAGAAATTATAAGCAATTTTAGGAGCAAGGATGTTCTGAATGAAATGTCTCCTTATTTCAGAAAGGTAGTGGTAGCACCTCAGTCCTTGCAACAGGAAATAAAAAAAGAATGACCACATAGCCACACATTTAACTCCCAGCATCACTTAGCCAATAGCTATGAGAAAACTAAAATCGAAAACTAGAGTAGTGCCAAGTAATTGTTACCCCAGTCTGAAGAATTAGATTAGCATTTATTCTGCTGAATTCAAAGCAGAGAAAAAAATATAACCCTGATCTCCAATTCTCTGCAACATTTACTAGTCTATCCTTCCTTTGCCTGATGCCCGTCACCCTTTTTGTCTTAAAAAGTTTAATAAAAAAAATTCATAAGCAGATTAACAAACAGCAGTTCCTAAGATGTACTTGAAGTCTGATGCATCTTTTTCAGATCTAAAGAGCTTCTGTGTCCCAAAGTTTGGTTTTCCAACTATACATCGGTCTAAAAATGATAAATTACTTCTCCCTGCAAACCCTGCCTCAGGTGAACTTGTTTAATCCAGAGCCCAATATGATTCCTACTGAAGTAAATAGAAAACTTGCCATTCCCTTCATTATAGCAGGACCTGGCCATTAAATTGCAAAGAGAGCCGTTCCTGGTGAACAAGATTATTGATTACTCAACAGCTTCGTTTCTGATTTGGGAATTAGGAAGTTGATAGAAAAATTTAAATGAAAAAATATTTGTGCATTCAAACCAGATTACCCAAATTTTAAGATTAATGGTGACTCTAAGAGCGAACATGCAGCCCTAGAAAGTAAACAGATGACCGCAGAGAAGTAAAATGAGCTAAAATATTATTTACATTTTGATGCAATTGGTCAGTGGAATTTTGGCAGATTAAATCATCCCATAAAGGAGGAAGGTTTCCCTCCCTTCTCCCAGGAGAGAAGACAGGAACCAGGCCTTGCATTTTTACATTACACCAGTGTGTTCTCATACAGGGACTAAAGACAAAGAAACAGTAAAAAACAAAAAAATCCCAACAAAAAAACCCCAAAGTAAACCCCCCAAAATCAAGGCAAGGCTACCCGTAGCCCTCCAGAGAATTCAGTAGGTCAGCAGAGTGCTTCTTAAAGCTTTATTTCTCTTCTGGGCCTTATAACTATAAACTGTGGGATGGGATGAGTAGGTGTTACGCATCCACTAGCTGCCATATTTCCAGCGGCCTTCTGACGTTTGCTCCATCCCGTGAGGTGAATGCTGCAGGATGGAGGTGCCTGACTTGCTCTGCCAAAACAGTCTCATACCAACTGTTCCTCACGCCCATGCAAGGAAACATTATCCTGTTTGATATCTCAGTCTGGAAAACTGTGAAGTTACATCGGGGCTTAATCTATCAGAAGCATCATTTCATTTGTTTTACACGCTGCAGTCCCATTTGTACATTAGGTTTTACCTGTTGGGGTTTTGGTTTGTTTTGTTATGTTGTTTTCACAACTGTAGGATATTGGTGGTCCCTATCTTGTATTTGTGTAGTTGACTACTTGATTTGGTAAAGTATTTTGCACTAGTCTTCAATAACTTTTATCCACGTATTCCCAGGCTTATTCTCTAGTCTATAGGGATCAGTTTGAATTCTGACACCATCCTGCTCTGTGATGGAGCTATTTCTATTATAGCCATCCTGACAATGTAGTAACCAGCCTCTCTAATTTCCATCATTCCCATTACTAATGAAGCTACTAAAGAATTTACCAGACACAGGGCAGATCTTTACTGAAGTTCTCTTGGTACATCCTTTCAGTTTAATAACAAGCAATTGATAACTACTATTAAAGGACAGCTTTTAAAGCAATCGTGCACCCACTTCAGAGTAGTTTTAGTGAAGAGTCAGTGGGATCCAGGGCACAATTCGTAACATCCTTAAGTCAGTGTCTAAAACAGGCCATATGAATCTCATCTTCAAGGTGCCAATTTCTTTCCACTGACTATTCAGATATAGATATCCACTCTGTAGATGTCTAAAACTAGATAAGGTGAATTTCAGCTGTTTGCTCTTTTTCAGTTTTCTGTAACCTCTCCTGTGTTGTATAAAATGGTCTCAAGCAGCCTCCTATGATTTCATCAGGCCCAAAGCAACCAACTTATCTAGGTACTCTCTCACTAGTTTTTCTTTATTCTGGCTTGAATTCTTACCCTTTGAGTGCAAATGCAGATCATGTTGTCCAACTGAAGCACAATACCATTAAATATTTTTGCGCCTTTGCAACTGTCATTCTTGTCCCCTTGAATAGTGGTCCCATTGTTTTCTTCGTTTTCCACTTGCTGCTAATATGCTTATGAAATGTTTTATTGTTACACATTTTATTGCTTGTTAGTTTAACTCCATTCTGTGTCTGGCTTTTTTTGATTTTCTGATCTTTCCTAATATTTCAAGAACTAACAATTTCTGCAGTGGTTGGTCCTTGAAAAAAGGGTCTAGAGGCTGACCTAATACACATCAGAAGCTAGACTTGAAAAGGGCTGTAGGGTATAAAGGTGACAGCTGCTACAGATTGGCTGAAAAAAATTATTTAGGTAATAGAACATAATTTACTGTAGTTGCAAACTGATGACATGTCACAGTCCCAAGCACCAAGAACCTCCGGCTCCTGCGGAGCACCATGGAGGACTGCTTCATGAGAACTACTTCCACTGCTTGCAGTGAGATTGCCATTTGGCAATGGAGAATTTCTTTCAAGAAGTCAAGAGCAGCGAATATTTCAGCTGCTGCTATAAGCATTTTCTTAAACTCCTGGAACAAGCTGAAGTCTAAGCAACAGTATAGCATAAGTAGCTAACACTACTGATACCTCTCTCCAAGAGTTGTAAAGTCTTCAGTTTTCAGGAAAGAGGTTTGCTTTGGCAGGTAGAGACAAATACCAACCTGCATTGGAACGCTGAGAAGTAGAAAGGCAACTATCTAGATAATGATTCTCAAACTAGGAATGGACAAATAATAATGACCTAACACATCTTTTGCTTATAATAAGACCTATAAAAGCTTTTGTATTTGTAAAAATCTTACCAACAAAGGGCAAAACATCTGTTGCAAAACATCAGTTTGACATTATCTACAACTGTCAAGGTTCTCTCCTGGATAATGTAACAGTGCTCCTCCTAATTAATAACTGCAATTACTCTAAATCTGTCATAAACTAGACTATAAGGTGACATGTTATAACATTTAAAATATATTTTATGAGATATTTCACCATAAATTATAACTGTGGGGTGTTCATTGTTTCAGCTGTGTTTGCAATCACACTAAGATCAATATTGCATTGAATTATACACCTGAAATGCAAACAAACTGGAAGCAGCCAAAGAAACTTTGATTCAGATCAAATAAGAAGGACACTAAGGTCTAGAAGTCAAAACAATAAAGAGAAAGTAATAGACAAGCAAAGGGAACAATTAACAGCACTCATCATCATCATTTGGTTAGTTGCAGGTTACAAGTGCCCATCTTCTGGACAGTATTCAATGACCCTTTCAAGTCACAGATCCCATCTTTCTCCAGTCGGATTTACCCTAAATATAAAATTGTCACTTCTTTTTTTACAAGTTTAGATCAGTAAACAAGTGCATTGGTTTCCATTCACAGATTTCCATTAAGAGAAGTACTTTGCTAAAATGAGAATATGCCCTTGATTTGGGAACTCTTTGAATGCATCATTAGGAGCTAGAAAACAATGTTCTAGCTCTGGGACTATTTACTAATTCAGACCACTTACAATGACAAAAATGGTTGTTTTCCTTTATACAAGAAACTACCTAAAACGAATGGCACGATCCGTTGACTTCAAACTGGATACATGTCAGAAAACCACTGCAAAAAATCTTGTGCTTCCTATCACAAAAGATAAGGCCAGACTTGAACTGGCATGGGTATAGAAAATGTCTTGTCTTTTTTTATAAGAAATCCATGCAGTTCAGGATTCCTGGGCAGAGTCATATAAAAAGATCTTGAGCTGCTCACACTAGCTAGTCATAGAATCATAGAATCATAGAATAATGGAATAGTTTGAGTTGGAAGGGACCTTTAAAGGTCATCTAGTCCAACCCCCCTGCTGTGGGCAGGGACATCTTCAACTAGATCAGGTTGCTCAGAGCCCTGTCCAAACTGACCTTGAAGGTTTCCAGGGATAGGGCATCCACCACCGCTCTGGGCAACCTGTTCCAGTGTTTCACCACCCTCAGCATAAAAAATTTCTTCCTTATATCTAGTCTAAATCTACCCCCCTTTAGTTTAAAGCCATTCCCCCTTGTCTTGTTGCAACAGGCCCTGCTAAATGTTTGTCCCCATCTTTCTTATAAGCCCCCTTCAAGTATT
>NW_008825566.1:5449236-5461238 GCF_000699105.1 Pygoscelis adeliae | reverse complement strand
TGTGGTCACTGCAGCCCAGGCTGCCCTTGAGCTTCACATTCCCCACCATCCCCTCCTTGTTGGTGGGAACAAGGTCCAGCATAGCACCTCTCCTCGTTGGCTCCTCTACCACTTGGAGAAGGAAGTTATCATCGACAATTCGATGATAGTCCAATCGACAATAGTCCATTCTCTGTTGTTAAATAAAGGGTTCAGTCTGTGAGACAAATAAGCAGTTTTATTAATGTTTACCTCTCTTGAATGCAAAGAAAGTAAAAATAAATCAAAACACACTTGGAGAAGGAAGTTATCATCGACAATTCGATGATAGTCCAATCGACAATAGTCCATTCTCTGTTGTTAAATAAAGGGTTCAGTCTGTGAGACAAATAAGCAGTTTTATTAATGTTTACCTCTCTTGAATGCAAAGAAAGTAAAAATAAATCAAAACACAAGTTCAGTATTCAATTTGCTTCTCCTGCCTTTCTCGGTAGGTGTCCTTATGCTCCTTTTGTTCTGCATGAGCTTACCATGCTCCTGAGCAGGTGCCTTTTACTGGGAGCAGATACCTTTTACTGGTATTTATAACATAACTTGACTTTCTAACACTGAGAAATGGACAACTGCCTAAGGAAGCTATCATATCTGATCATCTGCTACTTGATGGCTACCACATGTATCCTATTGATACATGTTGGGGGGGTGAATGTGCAATGATTCACAGAGGTCTGACAACAGACATGGGAACAAATCCCAGTCATGAGGTGTTTCAAGGAAATGCTTCAAGACTTGTGACTGAAGGAAGGCTCAGAAATCACTGGTGAGGTGCATGCTGAAGAGAGCAGTCATAGTATTCTAGGTGTTATATTTTTGCATTGAAAATATGCAGGGAAGAGCTGCACAGGTGGGGACTGTAGCTGTAGTCCTAGTAATGGGGTGAGTTCTGAAATGCTTTTCCTGGAGTCAGCCTGGCTGTAACAAGGTCAGCTCCGTCACATGTGAGTGCTACCTCTTGCAGGAAAGGATCATGGTATTTTTTCTCATGCATATCTCCAGGAGACACTCAGAGGCTCTGCAACATTCATTTCAGTGTACTGTGACAGTGGGGATGCTCACTCACAGTCTCCATCTCTTCTAGCAAATGAAGGCATGTAAAGGCATTCCCTGATGCAGCTAGCACAGCCTGGCCACATCCACACTCTTAAATCTTGCTGCCCTCGAAGTCAGGGTGGCCATAGGCAAACTTTCTTACATGTACAGGGTCTGCTGCCACAGGCTGAAAGCCTGCCAGAGACTCTTCTATCAATTTAGCAGTACAGGCAGTTGCTTTCCAGAGCCAGTACCAATGCACTGGTGCCAGTACAGACATGGCTACACTATCCAACACCAAGTTCCCTATGGAGACAACAGGGAAAGGTGATTGCCACCCTTTAACATAAGAGCCTCCCTCTCGTACCATGTAAATGATGTCAAAAGCAAATGCGTAAGAATTGAGGCCTTCTTTTTACTGTTTTCTAGGAATAGTCATATGCAGTAGACCCAAATTCTCATTAAATACTTCTGGTGAGCACAAAATATGTAAATCACACCATGGTCAATTCTGATGAAATGGCAGCAGAACGCGTGCATCTCACAAGGCGAGGCCTAATAGAGACGTGTGCTGTCTCCAGTTTATAAAGAGATCGCCAAGGTTATGTTACAAAAAAGCAACATAAAAGGAATTGATCAGAGGGCAAGAAAATAGTCAGGAAAAAGCAAAAGAAAAACAGGAAACGTAGTATCCTTTAAAAATCAAAACAAAACAAAAAAACCTTTCCACAGAAAGAAGAGAAAGCACAAGGGGAAAGAGAATAAACAAAAAGGAGAGAAGATAATATGGATTAACAGAAGACAATCAGGAAGGAGAAAACAAATGAGACTACACCTTGGGGAAAGAAAAAAAAATCATAAAAGAGTGTGCATTTAGATTCATGGAATTGATTTTACTTGCACACATAACAGCTAAATATACAGTATTTCCCTGAAAAACTTTCATGAGTCCGTGTGGAATGAGAACAGAGTGGAAGATGATAACTTCAAATAATGAATGCTGATGTCATTTGAGAAAAATCTTTACTTATTCCTCTGCACAAAATTCAGCCACTGGGCTGTTGTGGTTAAAATAAAAATACTTTCCACTAGACTTTTTTATAGTGAATTATAAACTCTACAAGAAGCACCGAAGCCAGTGTCTCTTATGCAAGACTGGATGATGTGTGTTGCTCTACAACTGCTGTTGTGTTTTTAATTTGCTTGAATTGATTTGTCTTTACTTGTTCATTTCCCCATGTATATGATCTTTCAAAAATCCACTGACATCAGCCACAGGCTAACCAATAACAGACCCACTGTTATCAGTAGGGAAAATAGATTGTATAAAAAAGAGCCTTTTACAAACAGAGAAAATATCATTGCAAAATATATGACCCAAAAGAGCTTACAGCTATCTTACAAAGGAGTAGGTTGATGGCCTAAATCAACCATATCCAAATCCATATTGTGGCAGAATTAAGAGATGATCTTTACAAAGTGAAGACTGACAGGGGATCACGGGATTTAGCAAATAATCCAACTTCTGGACCACAGGAGATACTCACAGATTTGAAGAACTTATAGAGGAAAAATCTCAAGAAGGGTGATAGAAGGTTTCAGCTCCTGCCTGCTTTTTGTGAACACTTGAACAGTGTCAAGGGCACTGTTCCCAACACAGTGAAACCTGCCATATGTTAGCACCCTCTAAATGTGTAAAGATATTCACCTCTGGCATGAAACATCTTGGGACAATGGGAAGTGTTATAGTATCAACTCATCTTGAGTAAAGAGGATTTTCGTGTTACCATCTGCATTTAAAATGAAGTAATGCTTAAGATTTGCAAAGAAGATGAAATAGTAATGACATGTATGGACCAGAAACAGCACAGGGCCCCACAGTGCCAGCCGTGTCCTTAAACAATTACAGTCTAGAACCAGTACGAATGGTTGAAATCCTAACAAAATGAGCTTTGTGCTGCATACAGAGAGGGTACTCCTGCAGTGTCTGGATGCAATGGGAAGGATATATGGGCATTTAAGGACCAAGATTAATTCCAGGCTGTAGTTCACAATATCTGGAAGTAAGTCTGTTACAAGAGTTACTGCCCTCAGTGTTTAATGCCAGCAGTCACCAACTCCCTAGGAGAGACTACATACTGCATGGCGTGTCCACTGTTGAAAAACTTCCTAAAAATCAGAAAACACTGGAAATGGGACAAATGTACAGATGTTAACCTCCTGAATCTGGCTGGCTGTTAGTCAGCGTCCTCTGAATTGGGGTTAGCAAGGGCTCGCTTCTGAGAGAGACGTATCTCACACACCAACCTGAGCAAGGCCCTCTCAGAGCCTGGCTTTGACTTCTTATTCAGGATTGGAAGACCTCTGCAGCTTGCCTAAATGAAGGCTGACTTGGGAGTTCAGCAGCCCTTGTCCTTGCAAAGGAAAACCCTTCAGAAGTATTTCGTGTTAAGGGACAGATTGGCTGCTTCACAGAAAGACACAGAAGCAGCAGGAGTGTTCCAAGAGGAAAGCTCCACCAGCCCACCTGAGCCCAGCTCACTACCTCCCCCACATAGCTCAGCAGTTTGACCCAGCGCACTCTCAGCCCAAACACTTTCTGTTTAACTCACCCTTCCTTTTCCTGTTCCCCTGTGGTGACATTCTTGCAACATCTGGATCTGTTCTTAGTTAAGGACAGGAAAAGAGTGGAGTGAAGCTGCTGTTATTAGCCAGTGCTAATAACATCAGTGCCACGAAGATCACAAAGAGTTTGCCTATATTTTTATGTTGTCAGTCTGCATTTTCACTGTTTTCTGTCTCTTCCAGTTCCTGCAGATCCCCCAGCTGCAAATAGATTCACAATAAATTGAGCTTTTCCATCAGCCACAGAACTTTGAAACTTATAATACTTCTCAGACTCTCCATTTCCATATAAGCTACAATAATTCTTGCTAAACTTTGTATTTAAAATAACTGTACTGTGTATGTATATTTCCCTGCATTACGTAATAGGAAGAGAGATCTGGTATCTAACACAAGGCTGAGTTTTTTTTCAGTGAGCTACAATAACTCCATATGCCAAAACATTAAAATAGCTCCAGTTTTTTGTAAGTGGGAATAAGGCATATGCAATTTTCTCCATATGAATTTTTAACCTGCTATCTCCCGAGTTCCTTATAAGCAATGTGAGCATGTAAAACTTGTACTTGTTCAAACAGAATTTAATCTTAAGATGATCCCATGAATGTTTTCCAAAAATAGATGTTTAAGTGGTAACATATATCATACCACCTTACTATCATATTTTTAATAATAAGATACCCAACCAAATCTTGATATGGGCAAATGTTAAAAATGGGTGGGTTGATTTAGGTAACTGACAATACAATTATGCATTTTGAAATTTTATTTCCTCAAGTCCATATACCTAGTAAGGTAAGGGTTTGCAACATTACTTTTCATAATGAAAGCAAATTAGCATACTCCTAGCTAGCATGTTTAGTTATTAGATTTTTCCCCTTAACCTTGTGCTAAAATATGCCACATAGAAAATGCTGCAACTCTTTAGCCAGCAATTCTTAGTTTAGTTTACTTGAGGAAGCATGCCTGCTTACAGATACAATTACTATGGTTGTTTTGGCAATAAAACGCAATGGAAAGCCTGCTTATAATTTAGTAAACATCTTCCTCACCCACACCACCCCACACTTAAAATCTTTTATCTGACCTTCTGTGGTCCTGCCTACTAAATGCAAAGTTCTTTAAGATTTTGTCCGGTTCCTTCCCCAGAAAAATTTTTCTTCTCACCTCACCCACATACACTCACTCGGTATGTGAAGCCAGCCGGGAAGCGTAAGGGTGACCAAACAGGTTGTTAAGAAGAAGCTATGGGGCTGAGACTTGGAAAAAGGGCCAAAACAGAGATTTATGGCCCCTAAGCCCAAACAGAGGGAGGAGATGGAAGACAAAAAGGAGCAGCAACCTGCTGGGAAAGTGCAGGCAAACATTTCCCAGAGGAGAGGAAGCCAAATTTTCTGAAAGGCTTTTAGCAGTGGGCTTTACTGCCCTACATGCACCTCTCTGTTAGTGTCCACATAGCTTCCTCCTCCTGCATGCATACATTCATTCTCCAAGCTGCCCTCCCACACCCCGTTCACCAAGTGGCCATTTTCACCTCGTTTTCAGCAAAAAGTCGGTTAGTTCAAAACAGCAAATGACAAAAAAAAAAAAAAATTATAAAAAATCACAATGTATCAGTAAAATATTCCCAGTCCAAAGCTGAGTCACCATGACGAGATGCAGCCAGACTGGCTTCCACCTCAGCTCCTGGGCCTAATTTCCCATTGGCCAAGTGCCTTTGCAGCTCTGAGTCAGTTAACAAGAAAACACGGGGAGAAGAGATGCACACGGACAGAAGCCCAGCTGAATTTGGACAAGCTGTAGTTTTATTATGCTGTCTTGCTACTTCTCCACTCTTCCTGGCTTTTCCTTACCATTTGGTTAGCTTTTTGTTGTGTCACCTCTGCGTACACTTTGGCTCCTCTCCGCTGGCATGAAATGCTCTGCTGCCATAGCTGAAAATGCTGAGCCAGCCTCAGGGGTCTTGTGAAGAATGTTGCTCCATTGCTCCATACAATTTAGCTCAGTGTTATTGCTTGTAAAATAATCCTCTTTTAAATACAACCACCTTACAACCACTTCACAGCCTCCCGTGGCAATGAATTCCACATGTTCCTTAAGGACCCTGTACTTCGTTTTATTTACCACTCATCATATTCTTTGTATAGTTGTTCTGGAACAGCCAAACAGGGAGAGAGACACGCATTTATTTTAGCATTTTACTGTATCTTCCACGTTCTTAACCCCTTCAGCCAGCCACCTTTTACCAAAGATAAGAAAAAATGCTATTCCAATTACTATTTTAAAATTAACCAACAGTCCTACAATCATTTAATTAACACAAAGGGTTTCCACAGCCTCCTTCATAGTGTTCATATGATATGTTATGTATCTTATGTGTATGCAGTTATGATAACTGCATTCACCAATTAAATCAAGATTCTGCATTTCCCTTTACTGGCAGATTTAAATTACTGACTTATTTTAAATAATCCAATTTTTTCTTTTGAGAAATACATATTTGAATTAGTAGGGTGTGAAACTAATAGATGGCCCACCGATCTCTGATAAATGTGCCATAGTCCCTTCCCCATTGTATTTCAGTTGTCTAATGTGAATATGAAAGCACTGTAATTCATTTTCTGGGGGATTTGTTCCACTAAGAATTTCAGAACAGTTTTTTCTACCATAAAATCCACCTTGACCTACCTTGCCAAGACCCCTGTTGAGTCAATTTGAATAGATTACTTTAACAGCTTGAGTTTTCATGAAAAAGAGAATTGAAATAACTTCTAATTTGACAGTATGTATTTACACTTATTTATTTATTTAGACTTACTCTCGTCATGTCCAAGCCCTTCTTCATCTGTCTTACTTTAACACAACTCATTTTGAGCAGAAAAGAAAAAAAGAGCATAGGAGACCCACTAAGTATGAAATCTGCCAAAATGGCAAATTCCAGTATTTTGGCTCTTGCCTTTAAGCAACTGGAGCTGTAACCCTCTGGTGAACACGTGCCAGCAGTCTTTGACTTGGCCTGTGGGCGGACACCAGACCACTCACCAACAAGGTGGCCTGAATATTGGAAGCAGAAGGTGACAGTTTAAGGCAGAGTCCTGTGGCAACAAGGATGTATGTGCGCTGGATGGCACCAAGAGGAAGTCATGATACTCCTAGCCACATCATTAAAAGTGTTAGAGAAGTGCTTTGCCAGGGCTCAGCCTAGGAACAGGTCTTATGTGAGAAATAGGACCACAAAAAAGGGATCAAAATTATCATATCTGAAAAGCAGACTGTGATTTCTCTCTTTAAATATACCCGTATGCTGCACCTAAAATCTCAGATTTCTGACCAGTGGCTTTATAATTTCCTACTCTTTCCACAGATGAGTTTTCACGTTTCTTCTACTTGAATTCTCAGTGCTGTTTGGTGTTGATCTTCCTTTTAAGATTGATTACCTTAGACTCAATAAAAAAACATAGTCCCTTCAGAGGAAGAAAATCATACATCTCTGTACCATACTGTGCAACTTCAATTATAGCAGCAACAACAAAAGGCAATAGACAGCTCACAGTCATCCAGAGTACATTTTTTTCCTATTAAAAAGACATTAAAAATATTAATTCCTCACATTCTCTGTTTGGTTTCAATGAAAAGTACAGTTGATTGAAATGGTAATGAGGAAAAAAGGAGAAGAGCAAGGAAAAGATACTATGAATCTACAAAGATGGGTTTGTAAAGACGCAGAAAAAGCTAATTATTAGAATACCTGTCATCAGACATTATCATGTCTGTCATCTGGTGGTACCAGAAATGCTGTGTGGTGACCTCCTGGTGTATATCAGAAATTGCTTACTTGCCTGTACAGGAACTCATCTTAATTTCATAAAGATGAGTAAACTGTTGTAAGGATTTATTTTTTTTTTTTAATTTACTCTTTTCTTCTTGAATTGAATAGTAAAAAAAGAGGGTTTAAAATATATATTTATTTAAAATCATCACTGTTTTTAGGCTGTGGGGACTCTCTGTTAATGTAAAATGTAAACACAAGTCATACAGTCACCCTGACCTTCTTATAATTTGAATTTTATACCTGGCTAGAGTCTTTTTGGTAGTAACATGGATTCAGCAGGGTTTTTCTTCATGGTTGTATTTGTAGGGCTGGGGCCCTGATAATGTTACAGTTAATTGTCCTAATGACAACCCAACCCAGCAGCAAACCCTGCCGTTTCCTTTTAGCTCACCTCCTCCTTCTCCAGATACCTGGAGATAAGTAAAAGAGCATTCATCTTTACTGGCAATGCAGCCATACAAAGAGCCATCCTTTTCTGAGATTTCAGCGGGAAATACAGCAACAGAGGCCTTAACTCTGTTTGTAAGGGTAATGATCTATAGGTTAGCAGTATAATTTAGCAGAAGGCGAAGTTAAGTAGTAAGTATGCAATTACTGAATTGCAGCTTTATTCAAATTCTTCAGAAGGACAGCTGGGAGTGTTATTATTTGAAAACAAAATGAGAGACTAAGCGCCCACCATTTGCTTTTGCTAAGATGGAATAAAGAGTTTAGATAGAAGTGTAAGCAAATCAAATTGATCTAACATGCCTCTGGGAAAAAAAAAGTTATCTTTAATTTGACAAGTATGATATAATTTGGCAAAAAAAATCCACCCCACTAATAAATCTTATATGTGAAATATTTCTTGTGTTGCAGCAAAGAATTAACATTTTCCTGGAAAGCTTAATCTTGAGAAGATACGTTTCTGTATGGCTCATGAGTTTTTGATTAAGACAGCAAACATCTATAAGAAGAAGAAGAACTTCATCCAAGGACAAATCAGCCAAGAAACTCTTGTTGACTTCAAAAATGTTGGATCAAAACCTACAGTGGTTGTATACGACCATTTGATAGAATTGCATTCCAGTTTACATTAAGTAGTATGATTCATCTATCAAATTTAATAACGAGCAATGGCCACTTTGGCAATCTCCTGGGATCTGAGTATTGATTAAGGTAGCAGGGAGTTGTGAACCTAATAATAATAGAGGCTTCAAGTCTTAAGTCTACACTGGACATGGACATACAGCTTCCCTGTAAAGGGTTCGTGCTGTTAACAGACACCTCTGGGACAGAGCGTAACCGTAACTCCCCACCATCAGCCAGTGCCACCACACAACAGTGGAAGACAAAGAGTGACATGGTTTTTTCCTGCCACATGCAACTTCAGAAAAGCTTTAAACACCTTAGAGGTAATAAAACATGAAACTTTGAAAAATATGTAAGTTAATCTAAAAAATAAGAAAATGTGCAAATGTGAGAAAAGGGCAAATGAAAGCTGATTTGCACATGGCCAGTGTTAAGAAATACTGATGCTAAGCCCAGTTTGAGGGACTTAATGCGTTTGTTTGCTTGCATTATATCTTTCACGTCAGCTAATCATATCCTCATGTTTGCAGAGGCGGAATTTCTCATAATTAGTGGAAAATATAACAGCTTTATATAAAACAGGCTTGCAATAAAAAGCGTTTTGACACTTCTGCACAGGTTACAATCCTGATAACTTTATATGGAAACATCCAAGCCTGGCAAAGAAAAAAAAAAAACACAAAAAAAACTGTTTGAAATTTTTTTTCCTAGTATTTAGATGTTTTTTCTATGGCTTTTCATGAGACGTGATTTTATAGCCTTCTTCCAGCTGATTCTCCATACACTTTAAGTATTGGCAAATGCTGAACACATGTAGGTCAAAGTCACTCTTTTCAATCATATTTCATTTTTATGTGCAATGGCTGTATATTAAAGTAACAGAAAAGAAGTAGCTTAGGCCCATAGAAACAAGGCTGCTCTTGGCCCCGCAGGAGAACCCTGTGTCCATCAGCCTTAGAGGAGAGCGCTATACCCTATACAAACTGTGAGCAACTTATTTGGGAGAGGCTTTTATTAAACACCCAGAGGTGCACAGAGGTGTGGGGTTTAGATCTGTGTTCTTCTATATAGCCTGATTCCTGATTCTTACAGGGCCTCAGTTTCCTACTTGCAAATGAGAAATATTGCAACTATTGCAAAACTTACAAACATAATTGAATGTTAATTAAAAACTCTGATAGAGAGTTGTAATGAGTGTGTAACTATCCATGCAGACAGACCTGTAAATTAGAGGTATTCAATGCCTTATAGGAAACGTTCATCAATTTCCAAGATCAGGGCTTTGATGTCTTTTTCTTTCCCTGCTTTTCCCTTGCACAAATAGCTTCTGAAAGCTGCCAGTCACTCCCTCCCTTTTCCCTTTGGGCTGTTCAAATCCATCTAGGAGCTCTGCTCATGCATCTGGCTAAAAGTGGAAAATTATTTCCTCCAGCAGAAGCCTATCCCAATGTGGGGAAGACATGCCTTGTCATCACATGGGCAGGACAGAAACTACAATCCCATTTGTACAGCAGAGATCCTGAATCAGTGACTTACCACAGCCCCTGCTCCAAGCGGCACTGATGCAGAATTTACTCAAAATTATTAAGGTGGAGTATGTCTTACTCCATAACTCCAGACACTGCCTCAGCAAAGTTATTGTTAATGGTCTCCTAGGGAGACAGACTTTGTCATGGTCTTCTAGCAATGCGGAGTTAGAGTTGATATTGACAATTTATGTACACCACTTTTCTCTTTCATTTAGAAATGGCCTTTCAAAAGAAAATTAGCCTCTAGAGTTTCTACAACTCTTTTCTGCAGCATTCGCTTTCAAACTAATTACAAAAAAAAATGGGTTTAGCACAAGGAATATTCAGGGCAAGCAACAAATTTTGCAGAGTAGTTAGTTATATAAAAATTTCAACTTAAAAATGTCACAGAGCAGCACACACACACACACACACACACCTTTTACCCCCAACATGGAAGACAAGTAGGAAATCCTGTGCTTAAAAAAATCCACCCTTTAAGATGTAGAATGTTTTTCACCTGGTAGATAAATGTACTTGGCTTTTTTGTAATAAGGCCATTTCTCCTTTCGATCAGTGAATATAGCACTAATTATATTTTCTTGCTTTTCACAGTAACTAAACTCTATGAATAGGTGTATGAAAATAGACAACTATAATGGGCAAATGTAGAAGTCACACTCAAAACCCCATTCACTTCACTAATTGCAGATGATTATTATAAAAAAATGTTGGTGCTTACTGTGACCTGTAAAGGGGAAAATAGTGAATCAATCAAGATTGCAGTTATGCTCCCAATGCCCTTAATAACCAGACTAAGATGGGTATTCAGCAGATAATTAACTTAAAATATAGAAGTTTGTGGTGGTGTTTTTAAATGGACCCCACAGCAGTTTTCCATCCTGTAGAACATCACCCTTGTGTGACCTTCCCCCAAGCACTTCTTCAGTAACACCCCCACAATACCACCCCAGAGAAGTATGAAGCCAGTGAAGAGAAGAGATTTTCCAGACGCCTCCCCAAAGGGAAGAAGTTAGTAGCGGTTTGCTTGTTTGAGCATGTTCTCTTCAAATAAGGCAGACAAGAAGTAACTACCTGTGAAGAGACATTCATCCTCTGCAAAAGAGAACAGGCAGTTGTACAAAATGGCCAGCAATGACCTACAAAATGCCTGGAGGCTTTGTCCTCTTAATAATCCTTGTGAAGGCCCTAAAGCTAAATTTAAACCTGGCCTCATCAGTGAAACACTGAACTGAGTGGTGTTTTGCTACAGTCAGCAAAAATGTACTTGCATCAACATAATGGTCTCTTCTGCAAAATAGTGTTGAATAACTGACCTCTGTGGATTTGTACTTTCCCGATGAATTTGCTCCTTTTCAGAAGTTTATTTTAAGTTCAAAGAGATTTAAATTGTCATACACTTTTTCCCTTTTGTTTTTTCCTTTTCATTTATTACTCTTAGGTTGCCATCAAGGAACTGTATTCAACTGTGTTAAGTCACGGCTAGGTTCTCCCACCTCACTTCTAATTTTTATTTTCTTTAACCACTCTCAGATGTTCACATGCTTCCTTTGCTTACACAAAGCTATGGAAAAGAAGCAAAACAAAACATAACTGTTTTGTTTTTGTTTTGTTCACCCACTGTGGGAGAACATCAGGTTTGAGACCATCTAAGGCACCTGAAGGTGCCCAAGTCCATGGGACCCAATGAGATCCATCTGTGGGTCCTGAAGGAACTGGTGGATGAAGTTGCTAAGCCACTATCCATCGTATTTGAGAAGTCGTGGCAGTCCAGTGAAGTTCCCACTGACTGGAAAAGGGGAAACATAACCCCCATTTTTAAAAAGGGAAAAAAGGAAGACCCGGGGAACCACAGGCCAGTCAGTCTCACCTCTGTGCCT
>NW_008825566.1:5441649-5444441 GCF_000699105.1 Pygoscelis adeliae | reverse complement strand
TTCGAGGTCAGTTTGGACGGGGCTCTGAGCAACCTGATCTAGTTGAAGATGTCCCTGCCCACAGTAGGGGGGTTGGACTAGATGACCTTTCAAGGTCCCTTCCAACTCAAACTATTCTATGATACTATGATTCTACGATTCTACAAACCCCTGTAAATTGGCCAAACTACTTTTCCAAAAGTTAATGGAAGTCTGAAAAGTTAGAGGTTTTCACTTACTGTTTTATTTCTTTCTTCATTTCATACCCCACTGCAAGTTAAGAAAATTTTGAATAGATGTTCAATAGTACAAAGAGAACATAAAAAATGGAAAAAAAACCCAGACATACAAAGGCCCCTCTCAAAAAATATCAGGCATGTTTCATATGAAGAGATTCAATACAAAAAGGAAAAAAAAATTAAGAACATTTTCTGAAAAGTATTTGACACAATTATCAAGTGTTATGACTTTTTCTTTCATAAAATTATCTACATGTCATTGTTCATTGTTCAAATCACTTAAAATCAATGAATTGAATTATTCATGTTTTATGTCATTTGAAACAATTAAAATTATCTAAGTCTTGAGGCAAACACAGTGACTTTATTATGGGTAAATAGAAGATGCAAAAAGATAGTAATGCACATGTAAATGATCTATTTTGTTTCTTTCGCACTTGCTTTTTGGTTATACATATAGCATACATGGAGGTGTATTTTAAAAGTTTTTAAAAGTATCCTCTCTTTTGGGACAGCATGAGGAAAACTTTTATCCTGAAACTCATCCATGCGTAGGTTGAACAAATCAACGGCTCCATTCCTTCTGCAGTATGCAGCAGCTAAGAGCTCTGGTAGGTTCCCCAGCCAATGAGCTGGGGTCACGTTTGTTCTCATTCAGGTGGGAAAAGTTCCTACAATATCTGAATTCCAGTTGTGTCTGTCTCCTTTGCAGGTAACAGAGAAGGGGTAGACTTTCCCGCCTTCCATATGCCTACAAAGTTTGTAGGCACAACAGGTGAGATTTGTCTTACTAAACTTCACTATTTAGAGTGAATTTTACTTTTTGCTGAACTTTAGTGATGGTGCCCTCCCACTACCAAAGCCTTGCCACATAAACTCAATACAATGCTCGAGAGAGAGAATCACTTACTGGACACAAATCATCCAATGCATTTTAGATATTTACTTTAGCACAAGAACTTTAGTGTTTGGCAAATAATATCCCAGAAGCATCTACTTCTTTCTATTGGCTATTAAAAAAGCCCAGTAACTATTCAGATGGAGACATTTATACTGTAAGTCTCTAAAATAATTGAAAAATATTCTCAGAAGTCAAGCACTTTCTACTGAAACATTATTTTCTTGCCTCAACTAATTAATCCCTTTCCAATGAAGGACTATCCTTGATAGTATACTCCTAGATGCTTTGTGATGCTTAATTATAAATGAGATGATAGAAGTTTAATCAATTCCATTAAGAGACTATTTCACACTCAGATTGGTATCATGTTAAGATTTGCCTTATAAGATCTGGGCTTAATATTCACCACTTGTTTCCCACACTGCCATGAGCATTTTCTTTGCGTAGTTTGCGCAGTTCCCTTCCTGAAACTGCTGAGGGCTTTCAAGTCTTCATGGACCAACACCTAGAGAACTAAAAGGAAAGCAGTCAGTCAGATTTTCTGTTCTGGTGTAATTCAAAATTGCACTAAAATGACTTCTTCAGAATGTGAGAACAATGGGTCAGGACTTCAGGAAAACAAATTTTTTGAGTCCATTTGAAACACCATAGCAAGAGTCAATGTGCTGCTGGAGCTATCACCTTCATGAGACATAAAACTGAGATCCTGGTTTCTTGTGGCTATTGAAGACTCCCGAGCTTTTTTTCCAAAAGTGGAAATGCTAACAGCAGTTTTCTGTAATGCCCAAGCAAGGCAATAGCATTCTGGTACAGCACACATCTTGAAGCATCTAAAGTGACTATCAGGGTAAGCAAAATAAGGGATCATGATTCTGTATTTAAAATAGGATGGCAGAGAATTTGTGTCTTAACAGCAACAGGGAGAAGATTAAAGTAGGGTGTATGAAGCTAAGTGATCTCTTGAATGTTGACGATTACATCTACGTCTATCATTCCTCAGTCCATACACACTCAGTGCTCACACAAGCTTCTGCCACCTTCTGCTCTTGCATGTAGGATAGTCTGAGCTGCACACAAGGGGTGGCTTTCTTCAGTAGAGAGGCATAATTTTGCAGTAGATTTTTTTTAAGGTATGTATGTATCTAAAATTGCTCACAGGCACCAGGTGAGAGACTCCATAGAAAAAAATTCAATTAAGATTGATTTCAGTTAGTTACCTTGGAGTTGCACTTCTGAAAAGTGAGATCTTTGTCTAAGACATGAAAAAATTGTTTTGAACCTAAATAGTGGAATTAAGTTATTTATGAACCTCACTTCTTTTTGTTTACTTCAGTCATTACTAACTTTTTGAGAAAGAGATCTGCAGACTAGGAATTATTGCTCTTACAATGAATCATTATTCTGGATTACAGCATACTCTGAAGGACTGTCAAGCACATGACAACTTTTGTGGTGAGTTAAATCTTTCTAGATTTAACCCTTTAGTAGTGATTTCCTGTAGCTGTAATGGTGTAAGACTGGTGGCAATAAAAGTGTTGTATATAGATATAATATTTTGTATTAGAACAGCTAATATGTCATGGTTTAACCTCAGCCAGCAATTGAGCACCACACAGCCACTTGCTCACTCTCCCCTCCCCAGTGGGATGGGGGAGAGAATTGGACGCATAAAA
>NW_008825566.1:5441165-5441437 GCF_000699105.1 Pygoscelis adeliae | reverse complement strand
TGCCCCCGGTGGGATGGGGGAGAGAACCAGAAGAGTAAAAGTGAGAAAACTCGTGGGTTGAGATAAGAACAGTATAATAATTGAAAGAAAATAAAATAGTAGTAGTAATAATAATAATAGTAGTAATGATAAAAAGAATATACAAAGCAAGTGATGCACAGTGCAATTGCCCCCCCCCCCCCGACCCATGCCCAGCCAGTCCCCAAGCAGCGGCCCCCCTGGCCAGCTTTCCCCAGTTTATGTACTGAGCATGACGTCATATGGTATGGAAT
>NW_008825566.1:5425266-5435283 GCF_000699105.1 Pygoscelis adeliae | reverse complement strand
ATGACGTCATATGGTATGGAATGTCTCTTTGGCCAGTTTGGGTCAGCTGTCCTGGCTGTGCCCCCTCCCAGCTTCTTGTGCACCCCCAGCCTTCTCAGGCGGTAGAGCATGGGAAGCTGAAAAGTCCTTGACTAGTGTAAGCACTACCTAGCAACAACTAAAACATCGGTGTGTTACCAACATTGTTCTCATCCTAAATCCAAAACACAGCACTGTACCAGCTACTAGGAAGGAAATTAACTCTATCCCAGCCAAAACCAGGGCATAATACTAAAACAGGCTTTCTGGCACACAACCTCTGAGAACTGAAGATGATGTGAACATTTAGTTAAATCCTGAGAGTCAATATAATTTATACAGCTACATTGGCTGCAGCTGCGTTGCCTGTTCTACAGCATTTTGGGGACTTCTTTCCAATAACAGCACTGGCCAGAATAACTGTTGCGCTATACTTAATGGTACAATATCTATTTGGAATAGTTTGTTGTAATTTCATCTGTGGACAACCTATTTTGGATTACAGGCTCTTTTTTTTTTCTTTTTCTTTATCACTTGATGAATGTTGTGAATGTGACAATTATTCCAGAATAAAATACTTTCTATTCTAAAATACATTGCCTATGAAAGGAGGTATTTCAAAGTAACTACTGCTGAGTAACTTATTCCACTAGAGCTATCCCAGTCCATTTCCTTGGATAGAAAAGTTCAGAGACAGCAAGAACGAGTTCCCAATATTGTACCCAAATGTGCTAAATATATTTTATAGCTTTAATCAAAATCTCTTTTCTGTCTTTATATTTTTACTTTTTTTTTTGTTTAATAAAACTGTCATGGAGCCAGAAAGCAGCTAAACACCACACAGCCTTTCTCTCACTCTCCCCCAGTGGGATGGGGGAGAGAATCGGAAAAAAACCTCATGGGTTGAGATAAAGACAATTTAATAGAACAGAAAAAGAAGGGAAAATAATAATAATGATAAAAGAATATACAAAGCAAGTGATGCACAATGCAATTGCTCACCACCCGCCGACCCATGCCCAGCCAGTTCCCAAGCAACAGCCATGCCTCCCTGGCCAACTCGCCCCAGTTTTTTGTTCAGCATGACGTCATATGGTGTGGAATATCCCTTTGGCCAGTTTGGGTCAGCTGTCCTGGCTGTGCGCCCTCCCAGCTTCTTGTGCACCTCCAGCCTCCTCGCTGGCAGGGCAGTATGAGAAGCTGAAAAGTCCTTGACTAGTGTAAGCACTGCTCAGCAACAACTAAAACATCGGTGCGTTATCAACATTATTCTTATCCTAAATCCAAAACACAGCACTGTACCAGCTACTAGGAAGAAAATTAACTCTATCCCAGCTGAAACCAGGACAGAAACATAAGACTAGGCTCTTGTCCTGGGATCGCTTCCCTTGGGCTAAGAACTTGTTATTAAATATTTCATGACTTTTCACAAGAGTTGGTGTTAACACCAATGTTTCAGCCAGTTTCCAATTCATGTAATTATATTTTACTTCTGGAAATTTTTCCTGAAGTTTCAATTTTATGTCATCCATTTTTTTCATTACTTAAAATACTGGGCTTTGTTTCTATGTACTGTTATACAGCTGAAGTTATCTGTCCTGGATTCTAGTAGTGGGTGAGGTGGTTTTAATAAATACAACCTGTCTCAAAAGAGCAATGCAGAGATTAGCTATTAGACTGCTACTTTAAAGTTGTCAGATGAAAGATGCAATCATAGTATGAAGTATAATCTGTTACTGTGTTGTTCTCCATCATACCTTTTCTACTTAAGCACAGCCCATAAAAATTTACCTCTTTCTTAAGAAAATGCTATTCTGCCTAAAACATTCCCCAAAATGTTACAGAAATAAGATATGGAGAGAAAAGGGCCAATATCAATCAGAATTTAACAGCTTTTCTTGCAGAAACATTTTTAATGTAGAATCAGAGCTGCTATAAGTCATGCTGAAGATCGTAGGCTGTATTGTAGTTTGTTTTTGCTCTTTCCTAAGAATTTCTAGACAAATACCTACAAGAAAAGAGAATCTTCCCCATGAATACTAGGAATATTCTCAACTGAAAAGTTAGATTTCTTTCATTATAAACTGAGAGATATTTATGTTTTACTAAGAAAGAAGAAATGAACTGGCTTGAGCCTTTGCAAATCACAGTGGTTTTCTGCAGAGTTAGACCAGTGTTTTGTAAATAGGTAATTTCAATTTAATCTTCGAAATTTGTTTCATCATCCTTTTCATGACAAATTTTTGTATTGATCAATGTAGTAGCTGCAAAAGAAATTTGGAACTGGGATTCTGGGTTTCAAACTACATCTGAAACAAACCAGCAGTGGTGCAATCTGTCATCCCTGTTGGTTGCCTCAATGGAATATAAGGATCAAAGTGAAATTTATCCCTCATATAAGACTAGATAATTAAGTGTCATTTAGTTCTGGTCTTGGTGCATGGGCCCTCTTTGCACAACAGTGAATTTTACCTTTAACCAGAACAGAGACTAAATGACTCCTTAGAGAGCCTTTGCAGAGCATAGTTGACGCGTTAGCCAGAAAGGGAGGAAACGTGCACTCTGGTGATCATCACTGTATCTCTTCTGGAAAGATGTCAGTCACCAAACCTGTCAAGATGGCATCTTCCTCAAACACAAAAGCCATTAATGAAAATAAGTTCCAGCCAGCAAATAATGTCTTCTGTGGGTGAAGGAGTCAGGGGAATTACAATTGTAACTTGTGTCTTCTCTTGTTTTTATCTCATATCTTTGCCATCCAAGGGCAAGTAAACAGTCTCCTCAGAGAGTGATCAGCTGCTAGAGAGCCTTGCATTAGCAAGGTGGGACCGAGCGAATTACCTCAGCAGTGTTTTCCATTCCAACAACAGCAGGACAGAGATCCTGAATTCATTCCCACTCTTTAGTCTCCCCTTGGTTACTATGCGAACAAAACAGTGATGAGGAGATTTTAATTCAAGATTAGGAATTTCATGCATTAACATAATGGTTCTTCAATTTGCTGTTTAAAACATGAGTAAATGGAGAACTGAAGGAAAAACAGACCTTTAAATTAGGTCTCAAGAGAAGAAAAATTTAATCCTTGCACATTGTAAATAAAGCAGTCTATTCCAGCCATTAGATTTGCTAAATAAAGAAAATGATAACACACACTTCATACACAACCGACTGAGACGTCACAACTGACTCTTCAGAGCAAATGCTTTGGGTCTGTGCACAGACATTCGATGAGTGATAAGGTTTTCTCCTTAGCTGTGGTACTGTTGAGTTTCATGAACTTGAATGAACTTGGCAGTACTACCCCTGAGGTTTGTTTAGGGCTGGAGGCAATTACAGCACCTCCCCTTATTAAAAATAATTTTATATTGACTGTGCAGTTAGCAACCAGGATGTCTGCACTGTCCCAGTTCATTTTCTGATTACAGCTCAAGACGAGAGAATTTAAGAGAATTTGAACTGCACTTCAGAGAAGTATGATATGAAAGCTGCTGATTTTACTCCGTAAATTTCCTCCAAGCAAAAGGATGAGAAAATTACAACAAATCCAAGCAGTTCATTTGGTGTGGTTCAAATTACAATATCCATGCATATCTACATTACAATCCTTTTTGGGTTTTTTGTTGTTTGTGGCTTCCTGTTCATCTTTTTTCCCCTCAAATTTTCATCATTGCTTGTAATTTCCTGGCTTCATCACGACTCTTTCTGACAAACCTTCTGTTGCTGCAAGGTGCACAAACATGCATATGCAAGGACTGAGCAAGGAAGAGGCAAGTGGTTGTCAGAAGTATGTTAATTACTCTACTTAATGTATGCAATATCTGCTTTCACATTAAAAGTATAGTGCCAATCATTTAAATTCAGGTGATTAGGAGGATTGTGAGAAAAAAATAAAGTAAGCACCTGGCAAGGTAGTCCATCAATTTTTTTTTATTGTTTTTTTAAATTGTTTTCCAAAACAAGAAGATGAAGGAGGGCAATCCCTTCAAGGCCACAAGCTTAGGAAGAGCTTATAAAATTTGGTGACAAGATTAAACACTTAAATACACTAATTTTGTTCCAGGCTTGCAGCCTTTTCCTTTTCTTGGCTGCTGGTCCCACTTAGCTAAAACAACTGTGATAAACATATACCTCAGCGCTGGCAGTTTGGAGGCTGGGTTTCCCTCCCACAACTGAGTGAACAAATGGCAGCAAGTTTGTGACCTTTCCCTAGTGGGGAAAAAGAGATGCTGGCTTACCACATTGGGAATCAATGGTGAATTGCTTACTGCATCCCTGTTAATTAATCTGCACACATTTATGGACTTCACGAATAAGAAAAGAATATAATTTTCTTGACAAATCTGAATGGGATCAGTTACGGATGCTCTCTCCCTCTCCCTCTTTCTTCGTGTCTCTCTCTGTATGTATATATGTATGCATGTTTATGTAATCGTATGCCCTGAAGAGGGCTTCTTAAATACACAGTTAAAAGCCTGAAAGACACAAATGAAAATCAGTCAAAACTTTTTCGCAGCAATTTTAACTTTGATAGGGAGCTTGACAGCTACTTTCAAAAAGTGAATTTTAAAAAAGAATTATTTAAGCAAAAAGGTATCTTCCTTTTAGGGAAGGCAGCACAAACAGTTAAGTATGTCCTCCAAGGTTCTGTTATTGCACATTTTAATTATAACCTATTTCAATTTACTTCAACTGAAAAATGTCTCAAACTCTGTGAAATATTTTCTTCTATGCAGATTTAACATATTTAGTTATAGTAGGGGTACATTTCTCTAGAACTGGAAGGGGGCAGGAGGAACAGAAAGGGAAATTTGGGGAGGAAGAAATACTAAAATGAGATCTTTAAAATCAAATACTAAACATGATTCTATCTTGATACAGACTCGCCATCCTTAAATTTCACGTACATCCATTCTTCCAAGATAATCACACAGTAAGGTAATTTCTTTTTGTCCCCACTGTAGAACAACTGACATAACAAACTATAGTGGGAAACGCTGAAAATAGATTCTGACCAAAAATGTAACTTGGTGGGTTTTTTTTCTGTCGTCTTGCATGCACATGCCCTTTTCAATTGCTTGATTATTTTTGCTTGTTGCTTTTTGCTTGATTATTTTTGGTTTGTTTGTTTTTAAACAGCAGCAATATAAAAATGTTTCCATGGCCTTCCTTGACCAGGTACAAACACACACACACGTATATATTGTAAATAAATCAGTGCTAGTATCTCATTATCCTCATCACAGCCCTAATAATACATATTCATACAGAAGGAGAATAATGCATTGACAAAAACAAAACAAGAAGAACCTCTAGTATTCAGTCTGAAGGGTTCAGTTGTTTATTATATAGAAAGGCAAGATTAAGACAAATATTACCATTGTGATAGCCTCTTTATTTCTGCAGATGCCAGCACTGGGCTTGGTCTCCAAAAGATATTTCAGGATCATACAGGTTTTGCATAAACCTGATGCAGAAGAGGGGGTGTGCAATGGCATTTAACAGAAAGAGCATCCTAAATATGCAGCTGCCTACAGAATCAGGGTGGGACTCATCTGTCAGTGTATATGAGAAAAATGTCATATATGGGCAAAGCCATAACGGTTTTCAGCCACAGAACGAAAATAAGTGGGATTTTATACTACAGCAAGGAAAAATCTAGTACCTTCTATCAGCCCTGAGGAGTAAGAGTTGCCTGCTCCATCGCAATCACACTAGCATTTTGGAAGCACACCGAATACAACTTATCTGGAAAGGGTGCAAAGGTCTATGTTTTCATCATAGATCCAATTGATGCCATTACAGAGACATGATTCTGGAATAGCTGATGGGACACCATCATCCATAATGAATTTGTTGTTTTCATACCCTGTAGAGAAACAGTCTAACCTATCTGCCGACAGAAATGACTTTGAGAAAACACAGGTTTGAACCCATCCCAGCTCCGAGGCGTTGGACACCTCTGACGGGCCATGGCGTTCACTCCATCATCTCCGGGCTCTGCTGGCTCCGAGCACAGCCCATGGTGCCCGCAGATGGCTGCAGCACGCAGCCCAGGGACACGCAGTGCTGGCAGCAGCTGGGTGTCCCCCCAGCCCCGTACCCTGGGCAAGGAGCCACACCTGCACTAACCTCAGGACAGCGGAGCAAAGCCCATTCCCAGACCAAACCGACATAGCTGGCAATTGGGAAGGTGACTAACTGTGATGGCCAGTACAAGCACTGAAAAGCATCCATCGGATTTTGGGATGTGTTGAAGTGGCTTTCCTCTGATCTATGCAGCATGCATCTTTAGCTGCCCTTCCCCTGACAGATGAGTACTTTTAAAACTAAATAAACACACAGTGTGTCCAAGTATGTCATCAAATGACCTCCTGCTACCATTATTGATGAGTTACACCTGTTTGCCAACAAATATGCTCCTTATCACCGTCATGTGAGTAATCAGGTAAATGTTTGAGTAAACAAGTCTGCCCAGTGTGAGGCCCTGGCAGCTATCTCAGCCGGATGCAGATGAAGACCCTTTACAGCTAATACGGAGGTAAGGCTCCCCAGAGACTTAAAGTGGCAGAGAAGTTCATCACTGGTGGTTTTATCACATTTCCAAAGGGCTACTGTAAGGACTAAACTAAATTTAGAAACTAGACTTTACAGATCACAGCTGTCTGATTCAGATGCTGGCATGGCACAAAAGAAGAGACATGTGCCCCCACTGATATTCACGGACACACCAGCAACGTGGTCCCTGACTAGCTGGGGCAGGCTGTGAGCAGCTCAAACAGCAAGCTGGCTTCAGAACAAGCTGGGGTGCCCCCAGGCCTGGTCTACGAGTGCTCTGTGCCAGCATACATGGTGTTAGGGCAATGATAAATTAGCCCTTCTCTCGTGTCTGATATTCACCCACCTGTGAGGATACCTGAGACACGGGGGCTTTACAGCTGTCCCTGGAAACACACAGTGACCAGAGACTGCAGTATTTGTTAAAAGACTGCCTTAGGTAGTGTCAGAACTAGGGGGCTAAATAATGCTTGTATTTAGACGGTGTATGTTTGTCATGGATGCACAGAATGAAGAAAGGACTTGAAAGCCCAACTGAGCAAAGAGAGGCGTCAGGGTTTGGCAGGTCTAAGGAAACACACTCAGAAAGAGGATGGGCAAGAAAAAGGGAGTAGTGGGACTCCTTCCCCACCCATCCCAAAGCATGTCAAGAACACACAAAGGAGCAATCTCTGTCATCACAGGCACTTTGCACAGTCTTTTTCCAAATATTCCCAGAGGAAGTATGATTCTGCCCTGCCCCTGCTTCAGCCCCTGTCTAAATAGCACCATTTAGCATAGTATAAGCAGAGTCAAGGCTGCACTTTTTTTTTTTCTTTCTTTCTCACTCTCTGCAAATTATTGCTGAGTTCACTACTGAAAATGATAGAGCAAAGTGTTTGTTTTGCTTACCGGCTCAAAGAGCAGGTAAAATATTATCTGAAGTTCATGCCACAAATATATTTTGTTCTTATCTTTAGTAAACATTTAGTAACAGTGAAGCTCTCATTATCAACAAGAACTGTGTACCTAAATCCCTTCCCTCCCACCCCTGATGTCTTTTACTCCACAGCTGATAAAATGCTTTCAATTACAGAACTCTACTCACAAGAAAAGACAGAGACACGTGAAAAACTTGTGTGTCGATTGTGTGGCAGAGACACTGTACATTACACTGCATTAGAGGGCTCATAATAAAAATTGGTATGAATGATTGGAATACCAGAATGAGAACAGCTTAGAGGCTAGTGTTCATTATTGCAGCATCTTCTAGTGCTGCTATAAATAAAGGTTTCTAAACAATTCCATATTATGAACCTCTAATTTCAGGAATTTATAACCTGGATGTAAAAAACATCCCTCTCAGCTGACATTTAGAAAAATACTAAATTTGAATATAAATGCCTTTACTGAGTACATACCTAGATATATGTACAATATCTCTATTTGTAAATCCATAGTTTTCTATCTACCTATCAAAAAATATAGGTCGTACTGGCTTCAGAAACTCTTTTTAAAACCAGAGAGAAGATGCTTGAACTGTTAACTGATGTTTTTAATAGGAAAATTCAGTACTGGAGATTTGTTTCATTTACACATTAAGTCATGGTGTCATATTTTAAAAAACAAAATAGTTTCTCACACCTGAAAACCTGGAACTACTTAGTACTTGCCTTGTAGGTCACAAGTGAAAATGAGCCTGTCCACTCTGTTTCTACATTAACGTTGGAAATGAGCTGCACAGCATGCAACTGGGTGTTACCCTCCTTGCAAGAAAAGCTCAGGAGTGTAATTAGTCTCCATACTTAGAGATTTGGTGCTGCAGAAAAGGTAAGAAAATTCAAACCAAACCACTGTTTTTAAAAGGAAGGGACATACATGAATCTCCAGATTTGTGTTACTTTATCTGTTCTTCTAAATTAGCCAGGACATCTGCCATAAGGAACACGGCCACGTTATCTCTCCACTGACTGCGCAGAAAGCCAAGGTCTGGCAGCCCGGACAGTGGCCGGGACAAACCCTTCATTATCACAGCCTCCAGCACAGGATTAACACCACCTATGGCAGGTGGTGGAGGAACAGGGCATTCAACATCTGCTCAGACTTCAGACCAAGAAGCCCTTAGTCATTGTGTGGATTGCAGTAAGATCTCATGAGAGCAGCACGCATCTGTGGAGATCTCAGGAGATGGTAGCTACCATGCTCATGTTTTCTCTTCTCCTGTTCCTGCTTGAGCTCCTGTTTGTGTAACTAAACCTTTGCCACTGATTTCACAGGGACTAGCATTTCATCCTCTCTTACCTTGCCCTCTCAGCCTACTATCTGCACCCTGCTCAGTAAATTCAATTTAAAGAAAAAAAAAGAGAAAAAAAGGACATATTAAAAGGTCATTTAATGGCATTTTGATTTGCTAGGTGCAACAAAAGATGCAATGGATTATATAATAAAATGGTGCAAAAGGCAAAGAGATCTCCTGCAATGTTCACTTCCCAAATGTAATGAGATTTTCTTCTGTTTATGATTTGTCTTGACACTGGAATCCAAGAAGTGCAGGATCTGTAGTCTGATCGACCTGACCTTCAGGAAGAGAATATCAGCAAATGTAGCCAGGTATGAGAGTCTTTTCTAAAATCAGCAGAGGAATTCAGACGAATTACATCGAAATTGGATTGCTTCAGACAAACAATATGACATTTCTTTGCTTGGAATTTTATGAGTATTTTAGGTGACATGTTTTTAACATATCAATTATTCAGAACTATTATTTAATGTAAAATATATTTGGCTTCATGCAACCTTCTAATAAACAGTAAGCAAAACAGGAAAACATTTGCAGTAAAAACTAAGAAAACGGGATAAGCGTAATAATTCTTTTTAGACTGTCAAATAGCAAAAAAGTCATTGGGGGAAAAAAAAAGAGTAGACTGATTGGGGCAAAAAAAAAAGCTGTATCAATGCAACTCCATTGTTGAAATCCACGGGGAAAAAAATGTGGTTTAGCTACTAGAATTAGAAGTACCCTTCAGGTCCCATGGGGAAGGAAATACCTGTGACCCGTCAGGATGTGGAGGGTAAGGCACTCTGATTGCAGATAAGGCTGAGTGAGCCAGCACAGGGTGCATAAGGTCAAAAGAGAGAGGCGTACTTAGCTCTGCACACTGGTTTAAAGAGCTGCTTGCAGAGGTATTGATACAAATAGTCCCTTGCTTTTCACACACTGTTTCCATATCCTGCACCGGTGCTGGGAGTAGCAGAATGAATTATTTTCATGGGAGGGGAAAAAAATGGGAAATAAAGCACTTTCTATTAAAGTCTATTAAACAATGCAAAGTTGCTTCACAAAAAAAAAAAAAAAAAAAAAAATTCCATGTATTTTACCCAGAAATGTCTAACTGCAGCTTTAGTCACACAGTCAAGGAGTACAAAAAATGATCAGTTGACTATCCCCGTGAGTCTGAACGGTAT
>NW_008825566.1:5420320-5425231 GCF_000699105.1 Pygoscelis adeliae | reverse complement strand
TAAGCAAAAAAAGTTAGCAGAAGCTAAAAAATTGCAGATAAGGGGAATGTTTCCTGGATGAATTAAAAATTCCTCAGAAGCTTACATTTATTCAATTTTTGGTTCAGAAAATAATATTGCTTGACCAATTCTACTTTTCATGCCTAGCTTTCAGAGTTTTAAAAAGCTTTTTGAAAGACCGTTACTTTCCTATACCTCTAGTAGGGTCTAACCCTATTTTGAGCATATGCTTTCCTAGATAACACGGAAAAAAAACCCAAAACACTCAAAGCATTGTATTTTCCTGAAAAATGGTTTAAAATAGGAATCATTCCACAGAAAATACAGCTACACAGGCAGAGCCACAGCTCACATCTTTGTATGCAGACTACATTACTTATTATGTTAAACAGTTCTGCCTTCTTCCTCTTCCTACTAGGGGAAGGCTCAAACTGGAGATATCTCTACAAATGTGTATCTGTTTTTATGCAATAAAGATGGAAAATTTAGGGGACCAGATAATGAACTGCAGCGTTTTTTTCAGTGGGGGTTATGATGGCTTCTCAATTTCATAAGCAAAGAGGCACAGATCCTATCAAATATTTATTCCTGCTCCTTGGTCATACTGTTCATCTTCTAAGAAAACAATTTGTAAGAGAAGAGTATTTGGTCCAATGATCATGAATTTTGTATCAAAGTTATCAGTCCATAGTTTTAATGCTCAAACAGTTGTTCTTAGTGTTCTCGGCTAATTGGAGAAATATTTTCCATTTAATTTAGAAAACCTGTGATTTCTATGACAGCCTCAGAAATAGTCTTTTAAGAAGCAGGGCTGTTTTCCCCACATCAGAGGTAAGGGAAACCCTATGGTCCAGCAGCTACAGAAGCAATTTTAGGCTGGATAGCATTCCCACTAGTTGGCAGTTTTCTGTGTGCTTTGCAAAAGGGAGTTCCTAAAAAAAAAACCCCAACCAAAAGTAGCGTATGCTCATGTGTACTCAACACACGAATAGGAAATACACTGAGGAAAAAAGGGTAAGGAAATTCAGAGTAAGGGTTGAAACTCCCTCTCCATCAAATGGAGTAAAGTTGTTACAACCCCAGGTGAGCATTATTGCAAGAGAGCTAATGAAAGCATCCCTGTGTCTGACATCTCTTTACTGCAGCATCCCTATCGTCGTGCAGGATGGAGCTATGCGACTCCTCCATACCTGCGTGCTCCAGCCTACACAAGTAAGTCAGAGCATCCAATGCTATCATCTTGTACCATCTTTGTGACTCAAGTTGAATGGGGACGTGAATTACTAAGGCACTTGGCTTGAGATGGTGGTAATGGGAAGCTCAGTCTGAACCAGTCACTCCTTCCTCCCGCTTTGCTGGGGTTGCTGGTTGCTCTCTCTGGGTACGGTGGGGGAGCCTGGGCCTGAGCAAGAACCGGAGCTCAGCAAGCCATTTGGCAGTCTGCTCATGCCCTGCGATACTTTGAATTTGGCGTCTGGTCACTTGGCTAGCAGAGTTAATGTTATTGCAAAATAGTGCAGTGTGAAAAAAAGGGCTGTGAAAATGTATGACTATTGATTTGGTAAAGAAAAGCGAGCGTATTGGTTAAATACATACTCTGGTATGCATACTTTTGTGATAACAATCATTACTTATCCCTGAGACATTTATGGCTTCTTTAGAAATTTTATTGTTGTATAAATTCATACTTGGGCACCTTATAAAAGTAGAGTTTTGACAGCGTAATAGTTCATAAAGAAAACACAGTTTCAAGAACTGGACTACAGATTTTGTGGTTTGCCATCTTAATGCAGTGCCACTCAAAAAATACCAAAACCAGGTTTCGAGACCTTGAATGGCCTTTCATGATATGAAACCAGGCCTTCTTCCTTCCTAAAAGCACTCTTTGAAAGTGGATCATTAATTTGATATCAGGTTAATCCAGCTGCTTCCTCTCCATATATACATTTGGTGAATTTGAAAGCCTTTTGAAAACATTACTAACAGAAAATGCACTGTGAAATTCAGAAGGTTTCCAGTGCACAGAATTTCAGCTCTGCAATTTTCCCTCTCAAAGTGCCACAAGAGATAATGTATTAATCATTTGCCAAATTCCTATCTTCAAATCAAAGCTGTTTATTTTTTGTTATTTAGTTGCAAAAGGACAGAGAATGTCTTTTATCACTTTCTAATATATTTCATACCTGTTTAAGATAAAAAGCAGATGAGGCCAAATGTTCAGCAAATTAGAGGAAAAACATTGACTTTCATGTTGTTTACAAGGTGAAGTTCAAACTTGCTAAAATATTTTAAGGTAAAAATATTGTCATTCACTTATATCTCGTAAATAGTCCGGGCAGACTACCGTAACAAGATGGTTGCATATAGTTTTGAATAATGTATTAATAAAGCCAGTTGTAAATTGTGACGGTGGCTGTGAGGGATAATTGTGAATCTTAGGCACCAACACAGTAATAAGTATTAAAAGGAGCTGTGGCTCAAAAGATTTACTACTGTACTTCTAATTTGTAGGTAGAGTCTATTACAAAATAATAATAACCTGAACTGAAAATCCACAACAGTGTTCATACTTAATCAAATAATGCTGCACTAATTAAGTTTGTCACGAAAAATTAATTCCTTGGAAAAGCTGTTTAATGTTTACAAAAAGGCATTACGAAGACAACTTCTTAACCTTACAGCATTTTAGTCACCACTAATTGTTGAGTTCTGCGTGAAACAAATATTGGATATTTATGGGAATTTCTTATACCTTTTCCACAGCGCTCTAAAGTGAAATTGCTGCTGGTAAGATCCTATTAAGCTTACCTGAAATATAAGCGACGCCAGCAAAAAAATGTATTTGTGAGTTTTTAGGTACGTGTGGTTCTTGTGTTAGGATCCTTCAAAGAATTTTTTTTTTTTTTTTTTTTTTTGCTTATGCTCCATTTACAAAGGGGCAAATGATTGAATTTGCTTCACTGAATTGAACTTATACAGCTTCCTGCTGGGTTCTGGGGAGCATTTATGGAACACCACCTGGAGGGCAGCTGCTCTTTTCTCCTAGCCCTGAATATCATTAAATTTCAGCAGCAACATGACGCACTGTAGAAAATTTTGTTTTAAGGCTGCACTCTTCTGTGCTGTTGTTGTCAAGAGTAGAGAGAAGCGGGGGGGCATTTCTGGAAAGAGAGAGCAATAGATTTCATTCCTTGTTGGCAAGTGCCACAACCAGGAAAAGCAGAAGGACTGGAAGTATAAAAGAGACCCTTTTTGGGGGGGGGGGGAATAAAAAAAAGAAAAAAGCCACTAGGAAGACATGCATTTCAAAATAGTACAATATCTTTGTGTAAATATGAGCACTTATGGCCCGTGCTGAAGCATTCACAATTTAACTTCATATTTGAGCTGCAGAAGGTCTTCACTTAAAAAGGAGAGCAGTTGCTAACCTTATCTTGCACATGTGGGTGACACTGGAGCTGCCCTAAGAACTCATTTTCTTGTAACTATTTGCTTAAGCATTTCACTACCAGATTAAGCCTGAAGACAACATCGCAGTGAAATGCTGTGAAACACTGCTTTATGCCTGCGCCTTCCAAAAGGGGCAAGTAACTATGGCTCAGACCCTCTATGGGGTTTACACATTTTGAACGTTTTTTTTTTTTTTCATTGCAGTTAAGAAACCTTTTGTATTAAGAGCAGAGATCAGAGGGGACCAGTTAATGGCAGCTCACCTCTATTGCTGTGCTTCAGTTTTTTTCCCCCCTCTAGTTTCCAGCCTGTAAGCACCAAACCCAATATGAAGAGAGGACTGCATTCCCCTGGGAATTACAGCGTATGGCCCAGCAATTTGTGTGCTTCTTGTATTCCCTGAAGTCTACATCAGTCATCTTGCCGATGCTAACAGGAAGCTGGCACAATGATCAGAAGCAACAATCTATATACAGTAAATGTTATCAAGGTGATTTATCTGCTCAGTGCCTTGTTATAAAAATTCAGTATTTTTCACGGGAATATGACAATTAACTCCTAGTTCTGCATATTTTGACGTCTGCATTTCCCTCCTTCTTTCCATGTTGCACCTTTTTTCCTCACCCTCTTTGCCATTTGCATCAGCTCCCGATTCTCCTCTCTTTCCTCCTTAGTGCACCACTAAAATGCCTAATAGCAACAGTAGTGTGGTCTCCAAAATGAGCCAGTGTTGTACAATCGGTCCCCAATTAATATTGTTGTGTGTTAAGAATGATTGACATTTTCTTCTCAAAGCAAAATCCAGAAATATGTGATTTTTCAAAATCATGTTACTGGAAAAGCATCACTTTCAACAGCAATGAGAAATTACTGTTACAAATGAGAAATTCTTGATAAAGAATCATAGAATCACAGAATCATTAAGGTTGGAAGAGACCTCCAAGATCATCGAGTCCAACCGTCAACCCAACACCACCATGCCCACTAAACCATCTCCCTAAGCGCCTCATCTACATGTCTTTTAAATACTTCCAGGGATGGTGACTCAACCACTTCACTGGGCAGCCTCTTCCAATGTTCAACCACTCTTTCAGTAAAGAAATTTTTCCTCACGTCCAATCTAAACCTCCCCTGGCGCAACTTGAGGCCATTTCCTCTCGTCCTATCGCTAGTTACTTGGGAGAAGAGTCCGACACCCACCTCGCTACAACCTCCTTGCAGGTAGTTGTAGAGAGCAATGAGGTCTCCCCTCAGCCTCCTTTTCTCCAGGGTAAACAACCCCACTTCCCTCAGCTGCTCCTCAGAAGACTTGTTCTCCAGACCCCTCACCAGCCTCGTTGCCCTTCTCTGGACACGTTCCAACATCTCAACATCCTTCTTGTAGTGAGGGGCCCAAAACTGAACACAGTATTCGAGGTGCGGCCGCACCAGTGCCGAGTACAGGGGCACTATCACTTCCCT
>NW_008825566.1:5409319-5420008 GCF_000699105.1 Pygoscelis adeliae | reverse complement strand
CCCAGGTCCTTTTCCGCCAGGCAGCTTTCCAGCCACTCTTCCCCAAGCCTGTAGCGCTGCATGGGGTTGTTGTGGCCGAAGTGCAGGACCCGGCACTTGGCCTTGTTGAATCTCATACAGTTGGCCTCGGCCCATCGATCCAGCCTGTCCAGGTCCCTCTGCAGAGCCTTCCTACCCTCGCGCAGATCAACACTGCCGCCCAACTTGGTGTCGTCTGCAAACTTACTGAGGGTGCACTCGATCCCCTCATCCAGATCATTGATAAAGATATTGAACAGAACTGGCCCCAAAACTGAGCCCTGGGGAACACCGCTCGTGACCGGCTGCCAGCTGGATTGAACTCCATTCACCACCACTCTCTGGGCCCGGCCGTCCAGCCAGTTTTTGACCCAGCGCAGAGTCCACCTGTCTAAGCCGTGAGCCGCCAGCTTCTCTAGGAGAATGCTGTGGGAGACGGTGTCAAAGGCCTTACTGAAGTCCAGGTAAACCACATCCACAGCCTTTCCCTCCTCCACTAGGTGGGTCACCTGGTCATAGAAAATCTGAATAAACTTAAAATTCACATTTCTTGTTAATTTAATTTAACGGTCTGTTTCAAATAGAACAGTTGACAGAAAGTTATATCACTTACGTTCAAATTGAAATATCTATGCTCTCATGCTGACATTTCTAAATCAGAATCTTTCATGAAATTCTTCATGAGCAACTTTTCAACCGGCAGTTCCAGTTTTGTCCAGGTACTCTTTCAAAATTCACAGTGACTACAAGTATTTCCACCCTGGGAACAACAAAGGACCCCTGACCTGAACCAAAGCACCACTGTGCTAGGTATTACCCAAAGGCTGAACCAGACAGAGACACCAGGTCATAGATAAATATTTTGGGCTCCCTAGAGAGACTTTACCTGTCTTAGACTAGATGGTTTAACAGTATAATCAGGACTGGTTTCCCACATGACCACTGGAACTGACTAATGCTAAACTTTCTTACAGGAAGAAAATTTTGTATTTGAAACAACTTTAACTCCTGAGTATTAGTTGAGGGACCTGATGGGGATCGATGCTGCCAAAGCAGCTCTCATCACTGAGATTACACTGCATAAGAGCTGCAGGACCAGAACTTCCACTTGATTCAGAATCCTAGATTTAAATACAAAATTATTTTGTTTTCTCGGGGGAACCAATATTAGCCATTCTGCAAGCAAGGAGGGGCCCAGGTAGGAGAGGCAGATTCCAAGCGGGAGGTGAGGATGCTAAACCGCTCTCTGAAAACAAACCATATTTTCCAGAATCAGGCCCACATTTTCCAAGCTCAGTGCTCGGGGAAACTCGAAAGGCTTTTTCCATATTACAAAAAAACCTCACACTTAGTGAAGCCATTGAGTTTGTCTATATTTCTTCTGCCACAGCAATCTTGCTGGAAATGAAAACCTGCATCCGATGAACACCAAATAATGGATTTTCAAACTAGCACTGAAATGAAAAAGATCTTTCTGGGTAAGACTGGTGTCTAGATAAAATGTAAATTCAATCTCTCTGTGAAGCAATTCTGAATAATCAGAAATGCATACAGTCACTAAAATACATTACCAGAATAACACAGAAATGGAACAACATGACAATTTATTTTTTTTTCTGCTTGAGAATAGAAGTAGATGGTTCTCCCAAATAATTATCTGTTTCAAGAGAAAACTGTTCACATGCAAAAAAAAGCATGCTTCCTTTTTATGTATTTTGTGCCTTGGGTTGGCTCCAATTCTGATCTTTTACCCTGGCCCAAAATGGGAGCAATTGCATTGTACAAGCTGTCTTTTCAAACGTGACTTCTCAGGATACTTATTCATTTAGTTTTAAGACTGTGTGGTGAAGAATCCACAGGACTGTAATGGGGAGGATTTCAGGGCTATTCCTGTTCTGCCAGGCTCATTGTGTAGCCTTAGATAAATTATTTTAGCACTGGCTCAGATCTTCCTTTCTTGCTTTGGTTCGTTTATGCCTGAATTGCCAAATGAAGGCCTTGGAGAGCACTCTGAATTTGTGTGTAGCTGGTCAGCTGCCCCCTTTCTTCTCTTGCAGTTTGGGAAGTGAAGAAGAAAGGAGATGCAAAGGTATGCAGAAGGGGTTGAGCAGACCTCTGTTAATCTTATTCATAAGAGATATGATTCTTTATAGTGAATTTACCCTGCAAGGTGAGGAATGTGCTGGACTAAGTTTGTACCTGAATGAAGGTTTTGGGCATGCACTCAGGATTTGGGGCAAGTCTGTGCTTAAAAAATGGTTCCCTCCATACACTACTTAACTGGCAGTGCAGATATTCCTCTAGGTAGCATAGTCAGATGAATCAGGCCCTTGCACGTAAAGCAGAAAATAGGAGGTTTCTAGCTCCCTGTACCATCCTTTTCCGACTAGTACTGATGGTGCAGGGAGAACCCCAAAGCTGCAGCTCCCTTCTATAAATTGCTGATAATAATTCCTTAGCTCAGACTTCGCCTTGTCGTGAGATATCAACTGCTGTGCAAATTGCAAGTACAATTAATTATTAATTTCTGGTTTATTATTGATTGACCATTTTGTCAAACCAACTATATGATAAGCTGTAATAAACTCTTTCTATTTGCTGCTCTGACTTACAATTCCTGGTGCGGCAAAACTGAAAAAATAAGATCAAGTCTCAGCTGACTTGCAAAGATCATTAGTAACCGTGTCTTGTATGCAAGAACTGGATTCGGGCCATGCTGACACAAGACAATCAGTTTTCTATACTTGCAGGATGCTGTAATGAAATGCCCGATTTGATGAAGTTAGAGGTGTTACGATATTTTCATCATTGTGTAATAAAGCATCAGGAAACCTTCAAGCCTCTAATGTTACTGAATATCTTGGTGGTGTTAATACTGACAGCGTACAGTTTGCAACGTAAGGGAAGGAGGAGGGAGAAGGACAGACAGTTTGGGCTTTTGGTTTAAGGTGAACAACCTTTTCCAAATTAATGTGTTTTCCACCATCATTAAATGACTGGTACAGTCAGGGTTTTGCGTGCACCTGGAACCTCCTAGCATATTCATAAATAAGAAATAGTGGATGGAATAAGTATGTGTTTCTCATTTTTACTACGAAGCAAAGGTTATTAGAGGGAATGGTATGCTAGTTTTTTGCAGTTACCTATTTTTGGTGAATATTTAGTAATATTGCTGGATATTCTTTTAGGAATTGAAAGAACACAAGGTGATTTTCAGAGGAATTAGTAATGTACTTTTATATGCATATACATTTGCAGTTCTGTAGTGGCTTTTATTTTAAGGTTATTATCCAAATTTACAACAAATTAATAAAAATGGAAAATTAAAACCAGTATTAACTGAAGTGTTGCTTTCCCAGAGTCCCAGTCACATGCAGCATATTTAATTCATTCCTGTGAATTCAGTGGGGCTTTGTGTAGGAATAAAACAAACAGCATTTCTATGTGCCTTCATTGTTTAGCTACTGTACAATTTCTTGTGACTGCTGATATTATTTATTACTAGGAGGTTTGTTTGTTTGTTTTCCATTTGGAAAAAAATAGGCAATGAAACATTTGTTAAATTTATTTCTTTTTGAAACAATGGTAATAGAAAGATTTACATGGACATAACAAAACAAGGACATAAAGAGCTTTATAAAGATCTTAATATAACCTTTTTTCTCTAAATATATACAACCAATAGGAATATTATGTGGTTTGCTTCTTTGTTCAGTAATGAAGCTCTAATTTCCATTTCCACTGTACAGCTGTTGCACTTCTCTCACTCAGATTTTGCCAGCCCAAGCCCAAGCTCAGGATTGCCGACAAGAAAAGTCTGCCTGGAAGGAGAAGTCAGGGCAGCCCCAGAAGCCCACATCCCCAGCTTTTCCAAGCCGAGCTTCGCCAAAAGTGGGCAGAAGTATCTCGGACGGGAACACAGCCAGGGTACCTGGAGGATGCATTGACTCGATGCACCAAGTAGTTCCTGCCTACGCTATAAAGCTTCACAGCTATCTAGGAAGGAGATTACCTTGCACGAAGCCGGCACGCACACCACTGAGCTCATCGGTTTGGGCTCCACACATCACCCATGGTGCTTTCACTGCTCACAGATGAGAAAGCACAGCCAAAGTAAGCCTCTGAGTTGTTCCCTGGTGGGTGACTACTGGCTGATCTAATAGGACAGGTCACATTACGGCCATGCCCCTGAGTATCTTCAATTTTGTGATTAGGAAATGACATGGGACTGGGTGGCATTTAGGGCAAGGCCCTTCTTGGCAAAACTCTCGCAGAATTTTACAGAATCCTGCTCACCGCGTGAGTCCTGTAAATTAAATATCTTTCAGGCTTATGCTGCAGAGTGGCTTTTCACTTGCTCTATAATGGTATATACAAAGGGCAGCTGATCAGCAGATCCCAATCAGGCAAGCATGTGGGACATGAGACATGGTAAATGTCTTTCCTGCAGGTCATGTTGCTGCCTCCTTCAAGGCAGTGGAGCCAAAGAAAACACCCTGTGTCCATTTTATAGCTTCAAATGTTATTTGGTTGTAAGTGAGGGTGAGGCCAGCTGCAGCCCTCCACTGTTCTTCAGGAGGGAGGAAAAGGTAAATGATAAATCTGTGTGTCTGTGTCTATTCAACTGCGAACACGCTTTATATCTCTAATGGGTATATTGGTGTGAAGTCTAATGCTATACCATTCTGTTATGCATTTTTGGCATGTCCTTGCTAAATTTTCACATTCTAAGAAGCCTGCTGGACTAATTAGACTTCCCCCACCCCCCAAAAAAAAAAAAGCAAATTCAATGCAATAACTATGATTATCATCCTAGACTTGATAAAGAGAAGCTTTAAGCATATTGCGTAAATTAAGTACATAATGTCACAAATCCTATATGAGTTGTAAATAGTCTCCACCTAAGCAGATTAACTGCCGCACATATGAGTGTGAAATACTATACAGTGAAACCTGTGCCCCCTAAGAGACTACCCTAGGGTACTGACAAATACGTTACAACATCAAATTACCCATATTAAGCAAACTGGTTCTGCAATTTAACCATAGATGGTCTATAATTGGTTCAAGGTACAACACTTTTTCCTAAGAGACCTGCTAAAACACTATGGATTTCAATGTCTATAGGCCAACAATATAAATGTATAGTATTATGAATAAACTCTGTCACTTGGAATTGTTTTGAATTTTGTGGAAGATTTCATATCAATCAAAATAAAACCTGTTAAAAATAATTGTTTTCTTTTTAATTTCATGTAACTGGCTACTAAATATTTAATTAAAATTAAGCTAAAATTAATTTATTTGTGTTAAATTCACACATTGATTTACATATTTCAAGTTTTCAGTAGAAACAAGTAAATATTTCTATTTAATCAAGCTTAGTAACAGTAATTTCTGATATGAAATAACTGCAATATAATCTCTTATGGGATTCCCTTCACTTTTTTCAAGTACAATTTTCAGGCACTTTTAATAAGAGACACAGCTCTTCTAAATTGTTCTCCTGCCCTAAAAAGTGATTTGGTAAAAATGGCACTGGGGGCTCTGGATTCATTATCACACTGATTTTCCTACCCAATGAGCTCAGTTTGCAAGTAAATTTCTAACTGCCAGCTGCACAAACTCAGCCTGAGTCCTGGATCCCTTCCATCTCATGCATCACCACCAGTAATAAATATCCTGTATGCCAGAATATGCCCTCCATGGCATCTGTGCAATCCCACTGCCATCCGTGAATTTGCACAGGTGTTGCTGGGGGCAGACGTTCAAATCAATAGGGTTACACACAAGTGGCTGAGGAAATTATCTGCCAAACAGAACTACTACTACTACAATGATCTGTGGGATGGAAGGGACCCCGCCTGACTTGCAGAGCTGGGTCTTAGTCTCACAACTAGGAAGAAAAAAAGTATTTTGTCTTGCAAGCAAAAATTCTGAGAGGGTTGCAATGTACGTGGAACACCCCAACACTATTTTCTATGCCATTTCTTATAGCATAAAATGGTTTTGCAGTGTACATGATGCCCACAGAACACATTTGGATTTTTTTTGTAATAAGTTGCACTTTGCTATGAGGATGATATTACTAAAAATGGTGATACATCTTGGGATCTTAAAACATCTCCTTGCATAAGATCAATATGTTGGGGCTGAGAAGAAATGGCCCATCCATATTGCCCCAGTGAGACAGCACTGTCGTCTAACAATGTCTTAGGGGAGGATGGTGAAGCAACAACACACTTGAAGATGCGAGACTCGGACACCCTGAGTCAATCCCAGCCATACACCTTGTACACAACATATGCTGCAAGAATAAGGTTGCTCGATGTTCAATTTTTAACTCCTGGATTGTTTCAGTTTACAACCAATGCACACAATCTCTTTGTCCCAAGATGTCTTTGCTGATCGTGTTTTTACAAACAATGGTCAAACGATGCTTCTAGAGCTACCTACAGGCAGCGAGCAATTCAAGGGCAGTTCTTTTGTCAGATTTCTGTTACGTGACCAGGAGTAGAGTTGTGCATCGGTCAATGAGCAAGTTCTCAGCTCTGGCAGGAGGTGAGCTAGGAGGAGCTGCTCCTGCTCCCACTGACAGCTTCTCTGGGCTCCAGCTGGACCCCTACAGCATACCTCTCCAGCAGCAGAGGGCTGCACCGCCTGGAAAGATGCTATACTCTGTGCTGGCCAGCCAGCAAACCACCCCCTGTACTGCCCTCACCATAGCTGTAGCCGAGGCATGTGCTTTTGGCAAAATAAAGATTTCGGCACACAAAATCAAGGTTAAGTACATCTGGATACCTTTGTCTATATTTAGCTTCAAATTGGATGTAAATTGAGTTTTTCTGGATTTTGACTAAACTAGTTCATCATCTCAAATGATTACTTGATTTCAGTTGAATGAGCGCACTTCACCTCTCACTCTGAAACTCCGTTGTTAAGCGTGTCAGCTCCAGGTGCCTACATACTTTTACTTTCAAAACAAAGTAAAGCTTTGTGGAAACCACAGTCATACACAATCTCAACTCCAAGAGCGTGCCATAGCTAGCATACAGTAGCTGAAAAGACAGGAGAGGACGCCGCCTTCCTAGCGATGACAAGGAAGTTGAATTTTTCATGTGAATTAGCAGCTTAAGATAAAAACTCTAGGGAAGGGAAGATTCACCAAATCTTAAAAAGCACAGCCGGTGTGCCTTTCCACTATTTTACCCTGCATTAGCTAACACAAGGTAAGACCACAGCTTGTTTTTTCCTCATGACTGCAAGACTCAAGGAACTTATGTTTATTCCAGAAAAGATCCCTAGGAAATGTGTCTGTGATCTAACCTCGGGTGTGACCCCTCCGTTCAGACTTCATCATATGTTTCCCGTTAAGACAAAGCTCTCTTGACACTGTAATTCTTTCTTCCTCCATTTTGAATCTACAGCTTGTGATTGAAACCACTTCCCACACCTTGCAGAAGGTGCGTAACTCCAGTTTTCCCACACGTTCCCCATGCAAAGTCATTTTGGGCTCTCCAGACAAAAATCTGCAGCACAGTTCAGAACAGGCATAAATAAATAACTGAGAGAACACTGCACTCGTAGTACTATTTGTCTTCAGACTTAGCACAGTAAAAATCTTGGCTTTTCAGTTTATTTAAACCGAACACGGAGAGCAGGCACTGTAAGGAGAGGGAATATCCTCCACTTTTTCTAGAACACTGTTTCTTCAACAACAAACTTTTTTTTGCCCGTATTTAATTCTTGTTTGGTAGGCAAAATCTTGCAAGAACAGCATAAGGCCAGTCTCTTAAAAAGACGGATCACTTATCTTTTTAAGCACCGATGGAGGCAGATGTAAGCACATAGGGCCACATTCAGAGGAGCTATATTCCTGCGTGAAGCGTTTTCTGCTGGCTAGCTTCAGGCCTTTGGAGGCATCTCGCCAGCTTCCAGCCTCACAGATCTCACTGCTCTCACTGGCACTATATGTTCATGCTGCACTGCACTCCGGGCAACATGAGCCCCCCGAACTGGAGGGAGCACTGGGAAGCCCAGTGTAGACGCAGACACACAAAACCAGCCTCCATCCAAGGGGGCAGGCATTAAGCTCTCTAGTGAATCCTGTTTTACCTGTTTTCTCCCACTTTCTGGGGTAGCCCAGCCTTCTATTGACCTAGATAATGGAAAGATGATTATGCATTTGAATTTCAAAAGAACGAGTAGTGGGCTGTTAGCTCTAACCGCTGCGCTCTAATAGGAATACACACGCACGCACACGCACAATTATTGAACTGCTTTTAGAACAGTAAATTATTTCATTTTAACAGCAATATCTACTTATTCATGTACATGTTTTAATCAGATTTCTAAAATCCTCAAGACAATATTTTCTTGAGTGTGGCTATTATTTATCAGTCTGTTTTCAGCTTCATTATCTTCCTAGCACTACCCTTCAAAATAAAACAAATAACAATCAGAATATAACATTAACAAGCATGAGAAAACAGTAATGCTGTTTATATTTAAAAGATTACTGAGGAAAAATTGAAATGCTGCCGAGACACTTCAGAAAATGAGATATACCAGCAAAACAGAAAAATGGGATTTACGAAAGTAACATGATGCCCATAGTATTAATATGCTTCTTCACAGGGACACACACGAAGGAGAACAAACATCTCAGACGAAGCCTGTGGTAACGACGGTGGCTTCAATCTACGCCAAAGCTTTATTAAAAATGATCTCTCCTGATCTTAATGTGTTAAATGTCAGATTCTGTCATCCTGGTGGATGGAGTTCTAGTCACCAAAATGTCTTATGAATATTGATTATATGGTTACCATTGGAAATGACTGAAAATTTTCCAAAATATGTTCATGGCTCTTGAAAAATGCTGATTTGACAAAATAACAGTATTTTATGAAAATTGTTTTGATTCATTCACAGGGAATTGAGGAAACATTCAATTGTCATTTCACCAGCTTGAATTTTATGCAATTATATGACATAATGAAGTCTCCCATAAAAGTTGAAACACCGACAACAAATTAAAACATTTTGATGTGTTTCATTTTGCAAAACTACACCATTATTTCTATCTGGATTCCAAATGCATGTAAAAACCTCAGAATTTCTCACAGGGGCAATTTTTTTTTTTTTGTTTTGTAATCTGAATACTGGTATTTACAGAAAAATACTAAGAAATAGGATTAACTGAGACACTTGGTATCCTGGTATGGTTTTAGTAACAGAGTCCCAGTGGCAGTAAAGCTGCCTTCCCTGGAGGCAGCCAGCCAGCTACATACCCCCTGAGACTCCTGTCCACGCCATCATTACGAGAAACATACTCTCACCCTTTCTGAAACCCTTGCCACACAGACAGCTCTACAGTGTGCCCGATCTGAGCAAGTCCTCACCCGGACAGGGCAAAAAGTGCCAAATTCACGGCCCTCTCGGAAGGAATGCCCTGCCAACACCCCTCCTCCGAGAGACCACAGCTGTCCCCAGCTGCGGCATGAACTTGGGCACTCCCGAAGGTATTGCACCCTCTCCTCATGTGGTTTCTTTAAATTGTAACGTTTTATGACAGGTTGAGAACCCTGCCAGGCAAATTTTCCATTTTACCTTCTATCTCCCAAAGGATAAGCGTTATTATGGGGCTAGATTGTACCACCAGGTGCAATCACAAGGAGAGAGAGAGGTGGCAGCAAGCCTCAGAGGAAAATTCCCTCCTGGGGGCACACTCATGGAGAGGCAGAGCGGTATTTTTCAAAATACATCTTTACAATGAAGTAACTGAACCTTCTTAAGCTATGCCCCTTCCTTTCCCTCTACTCTGTACAGCCAGTTGGGGTCAGGCAGGGGAAGCGACACGACACTATGTATCTGCCTCTTGTCTACTCCTTCAAACTCCTCCTGACTCCTGCCAAGTGCAGCTGAGACCTGGTAGCCGTAATGTATCCATAAAGCTAAAAGAGGTGAGTGACTCTTGGGTTTTTTTGTTCCTGTAACAGCACTAGTCACTCTGCAGCCCTATGATATCATAGTCACATCATCCAAACACAGTAATTTTGCTGTGGTCTGAGGAAAATGAACCACTGTGCTAATTAGAGGATGATGTACCAGGGGACCTGCTGCCCCATTAGCACCAGTTCATAGGATGCGCTCTGACAGAGGAGAGGCTGTGCCAGGGCTCATCCCTCTCACTGCCATCATGTCTGCATCCAGCCAGTAACCATCACAAAACTTATTAAACTTTTGTCTTGCTAATAACTGTACACGGTAGCTAGAAAAACACAAAGGGACCCACAGAACAGTAGGTGAATTCATTTTCAGCACACGTTTTGCAAAGCAAAATGACCACAGATGAGTACACCCTCAGCTTTGGATTTCATAAATTCTGCCATGAAAACAAACATGGTATTATCCGGAATAGCTGGATCTGCTACGGGCGTTCTGCAATAATCACAACATTGCTGAATAACTGCATGCTTTCCGGAAAACAAACAAACAAAAAAATCGGCACTGTTAGATGCTTTCTGTAAGTTTTCGCCCCTTACTTTGGAGAAACTGCCCTTATCCTCTGCCTACACCACGCGGGAAATGCCTCCAGGTGGGTGCGATGACCTCCCTCATTCGGCTCACCTCCTGCGGGCAGCCCGGGCCTTCCCTGGGGGAGGGGGACCT
>NW_008825566.1:5407398-5408061 GCF_000699105.1 Pygoscelis adeliae | reverse complement strand
CAGCCCGGTCGCTTTGGACGAGAGCGATCCGGACTGGTGCAAAACGGCGTCGGGGCACATAAAGAGACCGATGAACGCGTTCATGGTGTGGTCTAAGATCGAGAGGAGAAAAATCATGGAGCAGTCCCCGGACATGCACAACGCGGAGATCTCCAAGCGCCTGGGCAAGCGGTGGAAAATGCTGAAGGACAGCGAGAAGATCCCTTTCATCCGGGAGGCGGAGAGGCTGCGGCTCAAGCACATGGCCGATTACCCCGACTACAAATACCGGCCCAGGAAAAAGCCCAAAATGGACCCGTCGGCCAAGCCCAATGCCAGCCAAAGTCCGGAGAAAAACGCACCCACCAGCAGCGGCGGCAGCAAAAGCGCCAAGAGCTCCAGCAAGAAGTGTAGCAAGCTGAAAGCCTCCTCCGCCTCCTCGCCCCCCAAGCCGGGAGCCAAAGCCGCCCACCACGGGGACTACGCGGGGGACGAGTACGTCTTCGGCACCCTGAAAGTGAGCAGCAAGACGGTCAAGTGCGTCTTCATGGACGAGGAGGAGGATGAGGAGGAGGACGAGGACGAGCTGCAGCTGCGGATCAAGCAGGAGGCGGAGGAGGAGGAGGAGGACGAGGAGCCGGGGCCGCAGCAGCTGCGGCGGTACAACGTGGCCAAAGTGCCGGC
>NW_008825566.1:5405435-5407106 GCF_000699105.1 Pygoscelis adeliae | reverse complement strand
CCCGCTGGTGGACAAGGCCCGGGCCCCCTTCAGCGAGGGCAGCCTCGGCTCCCACTTCGAGTTCCCCGACTACTGCACCCCGGAGCTGAGCGAGATGATCGCGGGCGACTGGCTGGAGGCGAACTTCTCCGACCTGGTGTTCACGTACTGAGCGAGGGCGGGCGGCGAGGCAGCGGCGGAGCTGGAGCGGCGCGACGCCGGTGATGATGATGATGCTGATGATGATGCTGATGATTAAAAAAAAAGTCTTGTTTTCTTTTTAAAAAAAAAAAATCTCGAAGTTAGTTCCGAGCCCGGGAGTTGTGATTTTAATTTTATTTTTGTGTTTTTTAATTTTTATTGCATTTGGTGATCACAACAACAACAGCAAAGGCAAATGGGACTGGGGGAAAAAAATGATACAGAAGGCGCTGTTTGAAGCTTGTCGGTCTCTGATTGAAGTCTGGAAGATGGTCTGCAAAGAAGTCTTTTGGCAGCACAACTGTTACTCAAGGGGGTTTGTGGATTTTTTTTTTTTCCCGTGAGAGATCTTAAAGAACTGTTCTGATTTTTTTTTTTTTTTCCGAAAGGGACCATTGCAACTTTTTTTTGGAGGGAGAAAACTGATGTCTTCTATGCATCCGATTCTTAACAAAGCTGCAGGGAGCTTGAAAAAATGCAGACTGTACAAACGCTTACAAATAACTGAACTGACTTAAGATCAGAGTTTACTTTTCAGATCAAATTGTTTATGGTTTTACAAATGTGATTTCTACTTGCCAACTTTTTTTTTTGTAACTTGTTCCCTTATACCTCCTTGATTGAATACCAGACAGCCTAGACCTCAGTACAAAAAGGTATTGAAACATTTTTGATACATAACAGACCTCAGTCTTTTTTAAAAATTAATATATTTTCAGGCGTATTTTTGTACAGTGAAAAGGGAACATTCTTGCTGTGTTTTTTCAGGAAGACTTTTCAGGCACTTCTTCCCTTTTATTTTCTTTTTTTTCTCTGTTTTTAGCATGCAAGTTTGTTGGTACGTTACGTCCTGGTTTTAAAAGGATTAAAATTTTAAAAAAATAATCCTTGCATCTAAAGGCCTTGTGGTTTTAAAAAAAAAAGGAACAAACACTTTTTTTGTACAGCTATAGTTCAGATTTGTTCAATATTTGTAGGTAAAGATTTATTGAAAATGGTGATATAGACCTCAGAGCTGTTATCTTAGTTTAAAAGATTGTATATGTACTGTACTATAGTAGGACTTTATGTATCTCATACGCTGTGATATGTGGATGGGGCCCCAGATGGAAGGTATGAAACTGGATTCTCGATTTTAGCAAAAAAAAAAAAGAAAAAAGGCACATAGTTAAAAAAGTTTCTCATGTTGTGCAATATAATCTAAAGTACAGACCATCTGCGTATTTTGTAGCAAATGATGGCAAAAGCAGACTTGTGCACTGTCAACATCATAGCCTGTTTTTTTTTTTTTAATGCTGAAAGTCTGTATCTTGACAATTTTAATAAATCAGCTGGAACTGATAGAAACTCGTATCGCTATTAGTGTCTGTAGAAGTAACGCTGGAGATGCCGTGTTGTCACCCCCCGCCCGCGGAGGAGCGGTAGCTGTAGGCTGTTGTGCATGACCATAGCTAGGGGGGAAGGAGAGAAAGGACTGTTTCTTTTCTTTTG
>NW_008825566.1:5381297-5404859 GCF_000699105.1 Pygoscelis adeliae | reverse complement strand
AGGGGGGGTACGAGCTTCTGCTGTAGGTGAGCAGACTTTGTCAGTGTGCGGTTTTTTTTTTTGTTTTGTTTTTGTTTTTTTTTTACCTTAGGAGCCATCAGATTTCAGTTGCGCGCTCTGAAATAACTGCTGATGGTAATAAACAGACTCACAAGGTGGAAGTTTGTTTCTCAAGAAGTTTACTTTTTATCTGATAGGCATTGGTAATTTTTTTTTTTTTTTCTCCACTAATTAATGATCCAGCTGTTTACAGGGACAATTCACTGTGCTGGTATTTTGGTGGCAACCACTGCTACAGGCTTTCAGACTTGCTGAAATGAAAATCCTGCATACACATTTGTAAGGCATAATAAAACATAACATTAAAACCTGCATGCATGTTATGTTTAATCAAAGACAACTCTTAGGCATTTAAGTGGTGAGATATCTTACTTTAGGTTAGTTAAACTGGTAGTAAAATGATTAATATAATCTGATCTCTTTCTAATAATAATAATAATAATAAAACACTCATGATTCTAAATAAAAGTTGTTTGGCCTAAATCTTTGCTATCAGAAAAGAGATATAGCATATCTGGGAACTCAAATTTATGTCTTGCATTGTGATAATTCTTTATGAGAAACTGTGTTTTAAAACAAACTTAATTACAATATACAAGATATCCTTGGCAATGGATAGTCCTCAATAAAACAGAGTTTCTTGAATTTTCAGTTTTTGGTCTCAAATGATTAGTGTGTTCTCCATGTAATAACTTAGAAATCAGATTGAAAACAAATGACATTTATCTCTTCTAAGGCAAAAGAGTGAAAGAAAATAGATACACTGAAGTGCTCTAGCCTAGCTGTTCACTATCCTGCTATCGAAAATCCATTTTTGGGCTAGGGTGATGGAGTAAGTTGATCAGGTTCTAAGTCTTAAAACTGAGCCAAAATTCTCTTAGTAATTCTTCAAGCTATCATGAGAGTACGTGGACTTGTTCTTCCAGTCCCTTTCTTCTGATATGCATCCTTGTTTATTAAAGTGATAATAGGCAGTGTCATTAAACATTTGTGCTTTACAGATGTTCAATGAGTTATGAATGATTATGGTCAAATATGGGCTGCATTTAGTTTGCATTGTAATAAGGTCTGTGTCTCAGCCTACAAAAGTTTTGACTTGCGTATATTTTTGGAAGGTGTTTTTAAAATTACCATTTAAAATATTAATCAAGGACAACTGATTTAAAGGATCCAAGTATAGAGCAGTCAGTCATATTTTAAAAGAGCAACAGGTCTACTTTAGTCAAAGAATATAATACCCACTCAGAAGTATATCTTTTCTTTTTTCTAGATGGGAATTATACAATACTATATCAGAGGAATATTTTGAGTGAAGGTATATGGTGCAGGGAGACAATTTTTGTCCAGACAGCAGAGTTTCTTTTATTTCAGAGTTTATTGTTGCATACTGCTCAAGGAAAAATTAGGTAGTGTTCTGTTTAAGCCACTACACTTAGGGCTGAAGTTTGATGCTGTTGAATGCCTAAGCTCCTGCTGATCTCAGTGAGAGTAGAAAACAATCTTCTAATCATGAGAAATAGCATCTGCTAAGCTACTCTCATATTTTTTGCTTTTGTCACATGTAATAATAGTTATATCTTCTGTTTCTCTTTCCTTTTATTTTTTAGTGTGCATAGGAATCCTTGTTGACCTGCTAGAGCAGTCCTGTTGCAGGCTTAGTATCTCCTGTGGCCTTTTTTTCCACATTCTTTGTGTTTGTCTCTGTACAATATTACTCTAAGTGTAATAGGACTCAGTGATAGAAGGGAGAAAAATGAGCTTTTTTATTTGGTAACACTGAGGATGTCAACTCAATGTAAAACCTAATCAAACATGATGATTCTTTTTAATTTTAAAATGAACTTTTTTTGTAAACTTACCATTTTCCCCTTTTGTTGTTTTTATTATGTTTTTCCTCTCTTCCTTTTAAAAGAACCACAACTAAGAAATATTTTCTTCCTTTAAGTGCGGTCTTTTACAAATGTGGTAGAAAGACTCATTCCAAGCATCCTTTAAGTGCTACATGCTCTTTAGGCATTCACTGTCTGAACTGAAGTTCAGATGAAACTTCTTCAAGTCTATTGAATGTGATTTGCATGCGTGCAGTCTGATCCTTCACTCATGCCTGTTTGAGGAAAGTGCAACTCTGTTGTTACACCAAGGTAAAACTGGTGTGGGGTCAAAGTCAGGGCCATATAATTTTTAGGTGTTTAATATTCAACACAGTTCATGAAGTTCCTTTTTACATCTTCACAATTGTTGCCTAGTAAGGCCTTAAACCTGCACTGGTTAAAAAAAAAAAAATTCTCATTGAGCTTAATGGGAGTTTTTGCCTCAAGGGCTGCTGGCAGGATAGGTGTCTTAGTTCCTCCTAACCTTCGTTTGCAAGCATGGCCAGGAAAAAAACAACAAAAACTTAATACAATGAGTTGCCTTACATTTCCCCTACTATACAGTTGTATTCCTTTGATTTATTTCCTTTTCCCTCACCCACATCGAAGGCTGTGATTGTTTTTGGTTTTTCTTAATTTTTTTGCACACTACCTATACCAATTAACTGCCTAATTAGTTTTATCTTCTCTACATGGATGCAGTGAATTTGTAAGAGAATTTCACAAGCAAGTAGTTTTTTAGTGAGTTTAAAGTAAATAGAGTTTTAAAGACCTATTTTTATATTCAATATAAAGCACAAATGTGCAGAAAGTGTAGAATGACTTACAAAAAGGGAAACAAAAGTTCGTAATATTTCATGTATAAAAGTAATACCTTCTTTGGGTTGAGATTCTCTTAGAAAACCCAATACTTATGCCAGTGCAAAGATAGGAATATTTTAAAAACTCTTAGAAAATTGTGATTGACAGCAATTTCAAAGGAATGACTTCTATAGATACAAGGAAACCCCTAAAGCAATATGGATAAAAAGGGGTGAATGGTTTTCAATGATGAACAACAACCTGGAAGTGTGAGAATGGAGGTTTCAATCCTTATTAATTAATCAAATTTCTTCTTTTGTGGTTAGCTACAACATCTGGATTTTCTGTGAAGTGCAATCTTGCAGGATGAAAAAGCGCAAGGGCGCCAAACTTCTAAGACTTGTGAATACTCAGAAACAGGTTTGATTTAGAATTATATGTTATTAATTAGGGCTTTAGATTTTGATAATTCCCACTTCCAAGAAAATCAAGACACCGATCTACCGCTTGAAGAAATTTGATCAAATAATAATGATTAATCCAGGAACTCCCATTGTCACAATTTGTTTTTGTTTCCATCGTCCTGCTTATCTCCAAAACCAACTTGCCTCAACTCCTGGCGAAGCCAGGGAGAAGAGTTATATGCCATTGTTAGTTCATATACAATTTGTATCTGGTTTTGCTCTTGTACATATGTTGGCGTTTTGGAGTCTACATAAATGCTGTGATACTTTTTTTCTTCTTTCCTTTTATTTTTTTGGTGGGCTGTTTTAAAATGGAGGCCTGTTTTCCAGTGTGGGACTTTTGATGGTTACAACATTTCAATGATGTTGCATGATGGCCACAGGTGGGGGAAATTGAATGTTTTAGAGCAGTTTTTCAAGCATGACACTTTTAAAATATGTAATTTCAAAGACTTTTCAAGGCCACATGAAATTAGTTTTCATAGCCACTCCAGGTCTTGGGGGGAAAAGCTGAAAAGTACTTTTGTTTAGAAGTCTGAGTGATGGTGGGGGGGAAACCTTTTCTTGAGGTTTTTGCATGCCAGTGCACGGCCTATTGCTGTGAGAGAAGGAAGATGGTAAGGCTGCTTGAGGCAATGCACTGGAGGACAAAGTGTTTTCTAGCACTAGAAAAAGAAAATGCATGGCAAAGTTTTGTCTTCTAGTAGACTATATAGCATGCAGAGTTTAGTATGTGTCAAAACAGTGTATGACATTGCTGTATCAAAGTTGTAAAATTTAAGCATTATTTATTGAAAACTATGTATTTTTTTTGTAAAAACCTGATCACCTAGAGGATTAATATCAGTGACTTGTGCTAGTGCTACAAACTTAACCAGCTTCTTTACTACAGTACTTGATATGCAGTGTTAATGCTCAGGGTTGAAACCAGTCCACTCCAATGTCTTTTTTTGCAAGAGTTTTTAAATAAAGGAACAACATAATGCAATTGTTCAAAAGACTCTAATAAAATTGTGTGATCAATCTTCCTACGTGTTTTTATGTGGATTTTTTTTTTCCAGTGTTGCATTTGGTAAATGCAGTTCAGCTATTATAGTGAATCCACTCTTCATTCTGTGGGCACCCAAAGCTTAAAAGTCAATGGGAATGTTATGTCTTTCAAAAAAACCCTCGACAGGTAGTTATGGTCAAGGCAGTATGCACAGAGGGTAAGTGCTGTTCTGGGCACGCCTGAGAGACACTGAAACAGAGAATAAGCCAATTAACCTTTTTTTTTTTTCTTCTGGTTAAGACTCTGGATAAAACAATAAAGTATTTTATGATAAACATTTTAGATATTGCTTTAAAGTTGACCATGAAAGAATGAAATAAGATGGATTATATGCCAGCAAACCCCATTTCTCTCTGTATCTTTTTCTACAAACAATTTACCATCTAAATGTATTTTGGCATAGAAAAAAATCATTCTGTATTAAGATTCTAGTTATGAAAATGTTTTTATGAGAACCCTGTAATCAATTCTTGGAACTATAAAAAGGTGTTTTTAATGTGTTTATGTGGTGAAAGTTTGTTGTATATTAAATATTGTTTTATAGAAATGATGGAATTATATTGTTACAAATTCAAAATTTGCAATTAACACAAGCCATCTATTGCTGAAATTAACCTTCTAGAGCTCCCACCTGTAGGCATATTCCCATATTCCAACAAGTACACAAGGCACATCTCTCTCTTGCTCATATTTAATGTCTATACTTTTGCAAGTTTACATAGGGATGAAAATAGGAACTGATAATACCTTCCCACCGGGGGGTTGTTGGTTACTCCTAATATCCAGGAAATAATAGAAAAATTCTAATCAACTTCAGCTGTAGCTGATACAAGCCTTTAAACCTGGGAAGAGTCAATTCACCAAATAAAATGTTCCCGATAATTTTGTATGACTTTTGAGCACAGCTCTTCCCATTGTTCCTGTTCTTTCCTTATCCCAACAGAGTTAGCTGAATAGCTCCTTTCTCCAAAAAACACATCTTGGATGACAAGTCTTGATTTCTGTTTAACTTATCAAACCTATTGAGAACACTGAAAACAATCGATATAATTTCAAAAGTCTGTTGTAATAGTATTTTTTGTGTGAATGGAGATGTGTAACTGATGTGAAGTAAGGGTTTGAATGTGACATGTCATAGTAAAAATAGGAAGTTTAAGCTGGTCGTTGTAAATCAGTGAAATAAAATCTTTATATACAGCCATCATACCACTATCCTTTCTGTACATATCAAAAAAGTTTCAAGAAGCATTTTTAAGGTATTTTAGAAGGTTTTGAAACAATGCACCAAGAGTATTCCGTGGTGTTTTGTTTTGTTTTGTTTTTTAATTCCTGTAGAGTTTGTTTATTCAAGTCCCATTATATATAAACAAAGACAAACTAGAAATCTTCTAGAACAGACTAAGGTCACCTCCATGCTATCTGAAACGTCTCTATCTGAAGTCTTCTGTTTGGTTCTTCCTGAGTGAGAAGTGTCATTACCACATTGGAAAGTTGAGTTTCAGTTCTGCTATATCAGGTCTTATTATTGCCAGAGGGAATTTCTGCATCACACATTGGGAATCTTTCCTATCTATGTCTGAAAGTGGTTTTGGATTGGTAAACCACAAGTTATCGTATCTTAAAACTATCATTGTGGAGGTATTGTGCAGCCTGGGTGTTGGCTCAGTTTTGTATGAAAGAAAGGGTAGAAGCACGTGTTTGGGGGAAAGAAGAAAAACATTTGCTTGGCATTTCAGTTTTGATTAATATGTTCTCAAGTTTGAATGTTAGGTCTAACCCTAGAAGAAATGTATGAAAACATGGAGCGTAGGTAACATAGACCCACGCAGATACCCAAACACATCTGCATCATTACAGAGTTAACACAAGCACATATAATGTAGTTGTGTTTTCATTAAAATGCTTGCTGGCTGGACCACTCTAACTGGCTGGAATGTAGTGTCCATTAAATCTATACTTTAAGGTCCTGAGAACTTCAGAAGATTTTCATCTGTTGGACTTAAAGTGTTATCCCTGGAGTTTCATAAGTTTTAAGATAATCTTTTCATAGCCTATTAAAATTTTGGTAGAATAGTAAAAAAAAAGAAAACCACACAAATATTCCAGCTCTAGAAATGACAATTCCCACCACAGTCAAAGCATCTTGGCCCTTTCCCTTGAAATCCGACGTTTACATTTATTGACATTACTCTGACATTTACATAAGCTAAAGTGTCTATGATAGATCACTTTTTCTACAACTCTGTAAATTCGCTTAAAAGATGATTATTATCTTCAACCAAAATTGACTCATGTATATACTTTAAAATACAAGTCTTACTTTCTCAAATTACAATGTTAACAAATACTGAAGGGTACATAGGGAATGAGGCAGGATTCATCTGCACGCAAGCACAACAGGCAGTCCAAGAAATGCACAGCAAAAAAGAAAATCTAGATCTCAGTTATAATTGTTCCATTAAGTTTAATTTTGATGTGGCATTTTGGCATTTCATATGCATAAGTAGTTTTTTTTTTTCTCTAAGACACCAAATATGTATCAGGTTAAAACTCTGCAATAAATTTGTGTGTTCAGATTGCTTTTTCCAAGTCAGTACCATAACTAAGAACTTCTATTTTGCGTCTAATTGTTTGTAAAGTAGCTTACACTTGCACCTAGCCTTTACTTGATGAGACTTCATTTGTCTCCATAATCTTACTGTAATAATATTCCCTAAATCTCTGTAAAGCCGGCCTTTCATTCACCTAATTTCATTCACCTTGTTCATTGAGTTTTAGCACTCATACTCTAGAGATCAGAACCAAACTGCTCCCCTGACAGTAGCACTGCTGTGTATTGCCTTTCATTCTCTTTTCAAGGGTAGAAAAAGGGTAGAAAATCAGTGAGAACTGCCCACCTTCCACCCATTTATGTCCTTGGAAACTTCTACTACTATCTCTTTTTTAGGCTATGGACAACCATAGCCTAAAATCAGCTTTGCTTTCCTCAGCTGTAAGTGGTCATTCATCAGCTGTGGGTTATCAAAGCCAATAGTTCTGCAGGCAGAAAGATTCATCTGAAGTCAACTACATTTATGAAAACTGCCTACTTAAACTGTTAAAACTATCCATCCTGATTTTGCCTGAAGTTGATGTGAATTGCTCCATAAACAGAATAGTGGGGTATTAGTGTCTGTAAAAGGGGAAATAACAACAGCAAAAATACCCCCCCAGATAACTGCCTGTTTGAAATGTGAATCTTGATGTAGCCGTGATGACCTGAGTCTTCTCCAGCCCCAAAGAAGAGCTTTTATGACTAGACATTTTTGCATATTTTCACTATATTAGTCAGACGTAAAATATTGCATTTTTCCACAAATGTATTATGCATTTGGAAGACAAGCAAAGATATATACAAAGTAACATAAAATTGGAAAGTATTTACTATAATATTAAAAATGTTTGAGAAGACTATGTCAATAGATTTTCAAAAATACTTATCTTTGCTTTCCTTATGGCACTCTCTTGCACACATGTTCTCCCTCCAGCCTTTTCCTGAGCATGTATTTTATATATAAATGGACAGATGTAAATATTGATATATATCACAGTCTTTCATGCACAAATATAATTACACAAACATTACTAAAGCTGCTGTATCAGTCATGCAAAGTTAAGGAAAAATATAGGGAAAAAAATGCATTTGCAACTTTATTCAAATACTTTTTAATAAATATACTGAGATGAGAGCATGTGTATCAAGTGATGCAGTACCTAGAAGTTAGGCACCTGGCTCCAGCTGGCCATCCATGGTAGATTTCTGAACTCAGCCTTCATCCTGGGTGAGGAGCTGTCTACAGCTTGACTGTAAAAAAGGGATGTGTTTGGTGTCTCCGACACCTGACTCAGGATTTCACAGTAGACATCTCTGTCCACTCAAGACCTCAAGCAAGTTCATAGTTTTATTCTGACGACAGATGACAAACTGTTTCCACTGATATGGTATCCTGTAGGTAGAGCATTTGCTCAGGAAATAGAAAGCACAGGGAAGAGATAGAAAGCACATCTAGACTAAGAAATTAAAACAGAGTCAGCACATAGTCCAGGCACTGGAACTCAGCTGTCTGTATTGTTAAATTGTTAGAAAAAAATCCCTGACACGGTTTTGGCTGGTGAATGCTAGCACTCTTCCAAAAAATCACTGGAACAATTTGGAAATTAGCATGGGCCAAAGATCATTCCCAATAGGCAGTTTGGATTCAGCCGCTCTGTTTTGGAAAGTAAGAGAGTGTAATAGCATAGATGTGGCCAGATCATGCCAGCTGGCCTCAGATCCAGGGAACAGACCCTGGTTTAATTTACTAGCATAGATACAGCTTATAAACCCTACTTCTGCAGGACTTTGACCATGAAGCCCTATAATTTTGGAGAATACCTTAGCCTCAATCTATGGAATAATCTTGGAGAGAAGCTGTCACCACTGTCTACAACTGGAATGCAAAAGTCATGAGGCCAAAGGCAAAGCAAAAAGGAATTTGCCCTAAAACCCTTTCTGCTATATTACTGATCCATACTGGCTCTCGTTATATACAGCGTCAGTTCTATAACTGTTGCAATCCTGTTTACATGGGGGCTCATCTTTAACAGAAGGACCACAGAATGAGACTACAGCTACAAATTTTTTAAAACTGGGAGATTTCTTATAGAATTTGGGATGGGGGGAGTGCTCCAGCTAATAAAAATGATAACAATTTACACTGCAGTGCCTTCACTCCCAAGAATCCAAAAGCACTTTACAAATACTGTTGGCCAATTTTGTTCTCCCCTTGTAGTCAAAACACCTACTGAAATAAATTGTAGAATCACTTCTACTGAATTTCCTCCAACTGCAGAGCTGAGTGAGAATTTTATATGTTGAACAGCTGTAGAACTGGAGCCTTGAAATTGCTATTTAAATTATACATAAGAATCATACAGTGTATGTTCTTCTAGCACTCTCACAGTTAGTTTAGACAATATTTTCATAAACTGCACTCTTAGGAAAAGAAATCAATCCATCTGGACTAGATAACGGGAGTCATTAAGTATTTTTCCTGCTTAAATATTAACATAATTTAGTAAAATTGATTTAGTGTCCTGAGAAGGGAATGCTCCCTTGATTCACACAACAGTGTTATGGTCTAGCCTCAGTGATTACCGAATCACAAATGTTTCTGCTTCAAACATAGATGATTTTTTTTTTCTTTTTTAAATGCTCATGATGAGAGATGAAACTAAACCTAGAAAAGCATCAAGGAGGATACAAGTTTCAGACTCATTTGGGTTACACTAGTATTAAAACAAAATGGTACCTCTGCAGTGCGCTGGATCTCAATGCCTTTTCTGATGTTCAATGGTTTCTTGCTTCATGCATGTTCCACCAGTATAACAATGTTATTCACAGAATAAATGCCATCTAAGTTTGAACTCAGACACAGACTGTCCTGTGGATAGCAGGAAAAACAGAGTAGAGTAGGTTTGACTTGGGGAAAAGGAGAAAAAAACAACAAAGTTAAAAGAGAAAGGCAAGACAGACAGCTTGCCTACAAAGAATTGCCTACTGAGCTCTATACCCTTTTTTTTTTAGCACCTATATGAGCGGGCTGCCTCAACAGGATAATTTCCAAAGTGCTCTGAACACTGGGGAGCTGCCTCTGCTGGTAGGTCTGTCAGGATCAGTCCTAGTTAATTGGCATTTCTGAGAAATGAACATGCCCAGGGCACCAGCCAGCAAGATATGCTGTGGCTGCCTGATGTCATCGCCGGCTTCACATGGGACACATGGCAACCCCAGTCTCCACCAGTCTCCCGTGATGACAGAGTTGGCCCTAAAGGGAGGACATGATGCCTCTGGAAGTTAAAACTTGGTTCTACAAGGGATGAGGACAGGGATATGCAATCACATATCCATGCTGGTATTTGCAGACAACTCCTCTCCTAAACCACTGGAGATGCCTGGAGGGCTGTGTCTCCACACTGCCGTTTTGGAGAATGAGACCTTGAGCCTGAGGGATATTCCTCCCGCCTGACACCAGCATTTTTTTTTATTTGCCATTTCAACAGAAAACTAAGTTATGAGAACTGGTGAAAAATAAGTGTGACATATTTTTTTGGATGCAGCTTGATACAGCTGCTTCACTCCCTGTGATCAGTTAACCAGCAAAAAAGTTAGAGCAGCAGCAGATTTCTTCCATTGTATCCTACAGTAAAGAATTCAATTAATGTGAAAATACCTTTCTCCAGTCACGCCCAGAAAGTCACTTTGTATGCAGTTGGAGACAATATCTATTGAATAATGACCTGATATTGAATGAAGATTCCCACTAGTGTAGGATTAGTAGGCTTAACCATTAGCAAGTTTCACAAAATGCTAATAAAATATTTATTTGGCTATTACTTTTCTTGACCTATTAGTTGAGTTCACTAATGGATTCAGGCTTCACAGACAGAAACTTATACATTTATCTGGACCTTAGCTAGCTATTTTTCTCAGTGATGATACATGCGTTTTTCTGTCACATGTATTTTTACTTTATAAAATTAGAAGTGTATCTATATTTATAAAGTTATTAATATTTAAGAAGTAAAACACTAATCAATTTTAACTCACGTATTTTCAGGTATAGAAGATTTAAAAAGAGATATTCACCAGTTGGTCCAACAACCATTTGTTTAGGATATTGTATTACAAATCAGAAACTACTTACTGTATACCTTATATTAGGATACTGTCTAGTCAAATCCATATTCACTGACTAATTCCATGATTTTTTTCTCTGTCTTCAATTCTCCTTTAAGAACCTTTTAATGCATCTTGATTCTGAGAATCTCCTTTCTGTATAAATCACTCTCATTTATATTAATGTCATTTTTGCATGTAAGAGAATTGGGATGTTGGAGCTGATACACATCAAAAAGGATTTTTGAGACAAGATTCACAGATTTCAGAATTCTTGTTCTTTGTGGGAAATATAAAGCAGCTACTTGAGGTGCCACATATAAATATATTATTATAAAAATTATTTTCAATTTAATTTATATGAACTGCAGTTTAAAGCAGACAGTTCCAGCTATACGTGATGCCTTGTATGTTACAGCTGCAGAAAAAAAAAAAATTTGGAGTCCATCATATGTTTTGACAAGCCTTGAAACAGAGAGAATATCTGGTAAGGACTGGCAGGGTGGCAATGAAATAAGAAATATTTTCTCCAAGGGAAACCATAGTTTATCTGCTAAGAGCCAGGCACCAATTCCCAGCTCACAAAAGTTAGCAGGGACTGGAAATTCTCCTTGCCTCCTGAGGGGTGCTTGTAACCTGCTCAGCTGGGAGGTTAATGTGTGGGATGGATTTCCCAGCACACCATAGAGAAATAGATTGCCTCCAAAATACAGAAAGATATTCTAATTGCTTTTTGTCTTTCTCCTTTCTGGTAACTTTGCAATGTGATTCAAAGTTTTACATATTTCACATACGTAATAAATAGAATCAAAAGTAAATAAAGTAACATTAAAAATGTAACCATTGACCTCTTACTGAGAAAGCCAGACAGGTATTTAACAACCCTCCTTTCCTCCTCTTTTTCTTTTCCTTTAGGAAAGTGGCAGCAGGAGAAGCTATGGGGTTTTTGTGATTGTTTGTCTTCTCCAGTCTTTTTGCTACTAGCTTTATTTCATGCTATGACCATTTAGCCTTGGATTGATTAACCTCTCCAAAGCTAAGCATTAGCCATCAGACACGTAAAGTACTATGGGAATATGTGGCAAACAAGGCTTAAGTGAATGACACAAACAGAATAGTTTGTCTGCTATCCGAAATGTCGGTAATAGAGAAAACAAACTTGAACAGGCATCTGTAATTTTCGTCTCTTTTTCTGTAAATGTATATTTTTTAATAGATGCCTCAGTGACAGCTGAAACAAATATGTATATAAACTACATGCACTATCTAAGAGGAATGAGAAATAGCAGAAGGTGAGACACATTGCTGCCTTTTTCCCTGGGGTGTAGCATGTGTAATACATGAGAAAGATGACATCATCCACAGAAGGGACTGGATTCACAGACATACTATAAATAAATCATTCAACAAAATGAAGAACCAGCAAAAGAAACAGCCAGTCATATTCTTAAACATGCATGATTTACCCAATAATCTGGATCATCTCCTACAACCTTTCCAGTTTCACAGGTAAAGGCAATAAGCATTGTCACCTGAAAAACAACCACCACCATCCCCTTATTTGTATTTCTTCCTTTAGATTTACAGCTAGCATACACAATGAAGTTAAATAAATCCAACTCTATATGGTCGCTTTCATATATCATTTTTATAGATGATATGGTTTTGGGATATTTTTTTCAAATACAAGATGGAAATACTCCCCCCGGTCCCAGCAGGTATGGAATAACTCGTGGGCTGTAAGGACTCGGTGCACAGAGGCTGAGTGTGGCCAGGCTCCAACAGTCCAAGAGGGAGGTTTCTGAATGAAGCCACCACCTCCAACCCCCCAGGCCACAGGGCGAGCCTTGGGAAACCAGCCTTCCTGCCTTCCCACTCTCCCAAGACCAGCCTCAAAAATCATTTTGGGATTTAGATGTCTGTATCTCTTAGACTTCCCAGATTTGGGGTGGGATTCAGACTCTCTACACCCACCCAGGTCCCTGCTGAGAAGGTTACATGCTTTTGGTGTCAGGCCATTCAGCCCTAATCACTGCAGGTGATTAAAATCCCATGCTGGGACAGGAGTTTCCCCCAACACCGATGCAGGGGCCATACAACGAGCTCAGCTTTGGTTGAGGGAGCACCGTGGAAAGCAGACGTCTGGGTTTTCTGGTAATTTAGAAAGTTTAAAAAAGAGGGGTCAACCGGGTCACTATGTTTAGCACAAAGTTACATCATTCATATAGTTCCTTCCTGGCAAGATCACTTTTCTAAATGAGAGATCTGTCTCCTCCTCTCCTTTCTCAGGCTGCAGCTCTTGAGCAGAGCCTCTGGAGATGCTCTGCACCCGGGGCTCTCCCTGGGCTGAAGCTGGGCCATCAGCACCGAGCACAAGATTCATGGGGGCAGACAAAGCAAAAATACGTGCAGCAATATTTACTGTCCTACAGTTATTTGTATAAATCATGGCAGCATCAAAGAAATGTGTCTTCCTCTTGGGGTAGAGGGTGACAAGATTCCTGTTTAAATTTAGTGCCTGGGGAAGTGTGTTCACAGTCGAGACCTCTGAGAATGCTCTGTCTCCTTCGCAAACGAGCTTCACGGCTATTTACAGACTCCGACTGAGTGCCAGAGACTGCAAGCTGGTAAATGTAAAGATAAATTTGGGTATGCACTTTTCTGAATTGGGACCTTGTAGACGGCTTTTGAGTTGGTCCATAGATCCTGGTCATAGTGAAGACTGAAATTATTTAAAAAAATGCATAAATAATGAAATAAGTGGAAATTCTGTTTCCTTTTTTTTTTTTTTTTTTTTATAGTGTACAAAGTGATGTGATTTTCTTTACATAGCTTCAGATCTGACTTTTCATCCTTTCTTTGCCCTATCTTTTTGCCCCTCAGCTTTCCCTTTCTACAAGACATTCGTTAAAAATAGTGACCTCTATTCTCCTATTCCTTATTTTTTCATTTTGCTTTTTTTCACCTCTGTAAATTTAAAAACCTCTTTAGCTCTGGAAAAGTGTAAAGCAACAGAAATCTGAAATTTTATAACTCTGTCTCTCTGTTACATTTTAAAAACTTTTTTCACCTTTTGGAAAAGTTATAGAGTGACAAAGTTACTGAGTTTCATTTTACTTATTTTCTCTTTACTTTTTCCAAAGTTGAGGAAGTTTTGAAAAATTACAGAGTGTCAGAAGGAAAATGGAAAAAGTGAGAAAATATCCCAGACCCCTTTCGTTCATTCATTCACCCAGGATAAAAATGAAATAAATAAAGCAAAATTAAATAAAACAGGTAAAAGAGGGAAAACAAAACATATTTTTTAAAGTATCTAGACAAATAAGGGCATAATAACAGTACAAAAGTTTTATTTTAAGAACAAGTAGGTTTTTTCACTGTAAAATGTTTAAATGAAAATATTTATCAAGCTGTAAATGGTCTCAGTGGTGCTAGGCAATGTTCATAAGGAAATACAGATATGATCTCTCCTGCAAAGAAATACTATCCTTTGGATTTGATTCCCCTCATGCAGCCCTTTCTAAGTGCCCCTAATTCCATTTATAATGTACCAGTTTTTTTTTTTTTTTTTTTTTTAAGCATGGCTAGAAAAACTAAGCAGAAGGATGTGCATGAGGCAGACTAGCATATAAACTTAAAAGTAATAAAAAGAAACATGAACTTGACATATAAGATGACTGTAAGGTAAAGAATTAAATTAAAAAAAAGTGAAAAAATCAGGAGAATAACAACATTTTTTAAAGACAAGATTAAATACATGTATAACAACAAGAGCAAGACTGCAAGAGTCAGCATGAGAGGAACAAAGCCAGAGGCAAGGATTGTAGAAAGAGAGGAGAACAGGGTCTCGGAGCTGATGCATGCTCAGGAATCAGGACATTTGGAGAGAGTCTGGCAGCGGGAGAAGGACGAAGGTAAGGAGTTTGTGTGCCTGCTCTATATGCGATCTCTCTGGAGAAACCCTGGTTATATGAACTCATGTGTGGCTATGATAGCTCTGTGAAGGGACAGGAGCTCAATGCTAAGGCAAAGAATCCTTCCTCTAGAAGATCCCTGCTAATTTTCAGATAAAATTAAAACAAATCACATTTTGATAGATTTCAGGGCTCACATGAATCATAAGTATAGACAAATAAAAGGGAATGCACGTTACCATTCACTTGGGCAGGACTCGAAGAACCATTATACAGGCAAAAAATTAACGTACTTAATAGAGCTTGTTCCCCAAGGGCTATCATGAAAAGTGATATAAGTGCCCTGCAGATTTTTTTCTGTGTACCAAGAAACAGCTAGGATGAGGCACTCTGAGACTTGATGTCCTTCCCCTATGTCACACATACTTTTATCCTGTTGTCCCTTCTCTGAGTCGGACAGAGCAGAGACCAAAGTAGATGGTTCCTACACAATCAGTATCGTGGCCTACAGTGGAAAGGAAATGTCGAGGAAAAGTGTTAGAAAGGAATGGATGCAGGCATGTGAGAAGTGGAAAAAGACTGATGTGACCCTCATGCTCTTTCTGTGCTCAGAAGGGTGCTCCAAGTACTGCAGCCACCAGGAAGGAGCTGGACCAGACTCTGAGCTGCTCTAACTCAGGCAGTGCTCCTTTGAGTTTTGGAAGGCATGGTATGTATGTTAGAGCAACGATTCCTAAGCTCTTTTTTTTTTTTTTGACACCCACCACCCTCCACACTGCCTATCACATTTCCGTGGGGATCATGAACCTACTAATCCTAATTGCTCACAGCTGTGACCTATAGTTTGGGAATCACTGACTTGGACAGACATAAACATTTTTCTTGTATCATACTCAAGAAAATGACCTTATCTACCTATTCTGGGATAAATTATTGAACTAGGATAAAATTTAATTCTTTTCCATGATCATTTGTACTATACACATCTCCCTCACATACATTACATACAAACAATTCTCATTCTACTTGATATACAAAAAATTTGTGGATCTCTCTACCAGGTATGCCATTAATAAAAACTGTAAACCCTTGGTCAAACTTAATGCTAGAATGATAGTGACAAATCGTAAATAATTCAGAAAAATATAACATAGAGGAAAAAGAAACTGGAAAAATTGCTTTACAAGGAAAAAGGCGAAGAAATCTAGATATATTTAGATTGAGTAAATGAGACTTAAGGTAACAGATCACAATTATTTGTTAAACGGAAATACCATGACTGAAAGGAATGGTTTATTTTGGCACAAGGATTATAAGTAAGCATGACAGGATGAAACATAACACCAGACCTGTCAACCTACTAGATGAAGGGAGCTCCACAACCACTTCTATTAAAAGCTGGGTTTGACAGAGAACCATTCCAGGAGAACATTCTCTACTGGCATGAACCATGTCCAAATACATCTCTCTTTGCTTTTATTTCAACAGTTCAAGTTGAAAAAATGTTAGCATATTTGTGCAATATTATGTGTGTTAACACAGTACTGTATGGCAGTATGAATGTGATTGAATGGTCTGCTTAAGAATTTTATATGACTACTTTTATTCTGAGTTTTAGCAAACTGAAGAGGAGTAACGAACCTGTCAAGGTTATCAGAAAGACAGGGAAACATTTTTGCTAATTTTTTTTTTTTAGATCAGGGGAGGAGGTGCTGAGGGTCAGCACAATTGCTAGTGAGATTCCCTGTGGTTTCCAGTGATCTCACAGTAAAGTGTAAGCAGTATTTAAATCCTAAATGGAGTACTGGTGGTGTGGTGGGAATGTGACTGGGAATGGGAAGTTCATGCTGCGCTCCAGCTTCCTTAGTTCTTCGCAGTGTGAGCTGATGAAACCACACTATTGCTGTCAAAGGCCAGGTTAACATTTAATAGCCCTGTAAAACTTTAAACTTACTTTCAGAAAGTCTTAAAACATTGTTATAGTCTGGATTAAAATTCAGTGGAACTATTAGGTTTAACCACTACCTTTCATTTAAGATAACTTTAAAAAGTCATTAACCTCTGTTATAGAAGAAGGAAGTTGAAGTAGTAGAAACCTCCAAGAGCAAAACAGATAGAAAACTCTGTCCAAGCTGGAGGCAAATGCAAGGCAGCTCAGGAATCTGCTTTATCTGAATAGATGTGTTTGGATTTTGAAAAGCAAGGAGAAATGCACAGACAGAGGCAGGGAAAAGAGGCTGGCACAGTTTGAATGGCCACTGCTCTGTGTCCCTAGGGGCCACACTTGCATAGATAGGATGTAGGATAAGGGTTTTTAGTAGGAAGCTGGCTAAAAACCATAATTACTGTGAATGGTGAAATTTGTGTTCTGATTTGTCATGCTTGAGGAAACAGGATTATGTACATTTTTTGTAACTAATATTGTCTTCATCACTAATTTCTCTTTCTACTTAAAACAAACTGTAAGATACCAAATTTAATCTAATGACTAAAACCACTGATATTGATGGTAATAAGATAATCCTTCCTTCCCTTTTAATCTCTCTATCCTTCTGTCTTAGCTAAGAATTAATCTATTCCAAATTGGACATACTGTACCCAAATGAAAAATCATGACAATAAATTAAACAAATATCCATAAAACACATGTAACACAATAATTATAAGTATGCTTCAGACCTCAGGTTAACTGAATAAGTGGCAATGCTTGTTCTTTCTTTCTTTCCTGGGACACAAAACTGCTGGTACAAAACTCCTGACACAATTGGACAAGAGAGACAAATTTTAAATACTAACTTTCAGATTTTCACTAAAATGAATCTGATGTATAAATTTCCTCATAAGTAGGTATGGTTTCCCTAGCTGTAAGAGCTAAGCAGCTTTTTATAGGTGCTGAGTGTTCCACAGTGCTTTATGTTGAGCTACCACAACAGGGTCCTGCTCACACGACCTTTAATTCCTCCGTTCAAGGTTTCTCAGGAAAACGGGTCCTGAACGTGCAGTATTTCCACGACTTGCTCATATGACAGCTGGAAGTCTCCTTTGGGAATTCAAGGCAAGGACAAAGTACTTTTGTGGATCTACTCACAACTGTTAAAAAATTGACCTAGCTGCCCATTACTGTCCCTCACCTGAAGATTACCACCTCCACTGCAACAATATTGCCATAGATCATTTTAGTATTCCTTGTCTTATCCAGCAAAAAATCAGCTGAATTCATTTAATTTGTCACTGAAGGAGATCTCCTTCCAGCAGAGGGAATAGGCAGGTACATCGCAGTGGTTGATATTTCTGAGCCTCTCAGCTTGCAGTGTTGACCAACGTGAAAATAATTTTATTACTTGTGAAGCATACAAAACTGCTTTAGGAGCTATCAAAAGAAAACAAAAATGTAATCCCAATATGCGGAGCATATTTGTTTATGTATCCCATCCTAAAACATTATGAGTTCACGAGGCATCATTTGCACTCTTTTCACCCCCCCAATTAAATTCCAAATCAAGTCCAGCATGAAACTTTATGTCACCTACTAACACCCACTATAAGAGCTTATGCTTTTCTCTCATTTTCTGCCAGTAATTCAGTGCTCAGTATACCCTCTGTGTAGTTTTAATATCATGAATGTATCTTTGTTTACAGATGGAAGGCACATGAAAGCTATTAGGCTCAGGGAGGTCTCAGTCCTTACCACTGCTAATTCCACTATTGAACCCTAACTTCCACATTCATTCCAAATTGTTGTTGCCAAAAAGGGATCAAAAATTTGATTCCAAGATAATGTAATGGATTCAACAGTCACATTCCTCTTCACGTCTGATGCTGTTATCAGGAAAGATGGGGAGTGTGTGATGGCCTTCTACAAGTGGTCATCCAATTGAGGAAATAACACACAGAAACTGCATTGATGTCATACAGAGGCTCGCGGTGACCTCCTGTCTCTAGTGAGGATGGCAGTAAAACTCCCAGTGGTTTGGAAGGTACCAGTATTTATTTCATCCTTATTCTTTAAACCACTCTAATGAGTTCTTTTTGTAGAGGTCACCTCATCTTCACCTTCAAAGGATGAAGGGGTTGTCCCTATGGGTAGCATTCATCTCACTTTAGCCATTTAAAAGTTAGGGGTCTATCAAAGTGCATCATTCAGGTTGCTTCATGTGAGAAAATGATACCTAAAGTGGATAGCCTAAATTGTCCTCCAGAGAGTGATAATGAACTCTGAGGTGACACGAGTGGATGTCTAGATATTAGATCATAAAGCAGGTGAGATGAATCCTGTCTTATATATATCATGATTAGCTCATAATTAATATTAAAGCCAAGAAAACTATAGTAAGCAATGAGATCTGTATCGTGAAATATCAAACTCAAGGCTGATAAATAACTAACGATATATTAATCAAAGGAAGGCCTTCTCAATTCAAACTCACTGATTAATTTAATCAAATAGAATTTTAATACGACTATACCCTTCATTCTGTGGAAATCTTCTTATCATTACTCTGTACAATGACTTCTGTTTGTTGAAGACTGTCTCCGACACACACCTTGCGATTGCATGATAAGGCAGCTGTCAATTATGCTTGAGTGTCTTATTGCTGGTGGCATGTGTCTAAATAATATGCACAATGTGTTTCTAAAACAATCCAATGGCTCAGCTGAATTAAAGTAAGCTTGCAAGGTAACACATGGGAATCTGACAGGATGTCTTAATTTGTTGGACACAATATATTGCAGTAAAAATATTTTACATTTGCATATTTTCAAAACACAACGCCACACAGTAGATGAAAATCTGAAAATACTCATGTGTGGTAGGTACAACACATGAGTGTTATGGTCATAATAAACTTTTGGTAGCTACTAATTAAACAGGAAATGTGCCTTTGGCATTTCTACATTTCAGTTATCCGTGAATTATTTGCATAATCTCTTCAAGTTTGGTGCTACAGAGCTTGGTTTATCTCTTCAACTCTAAAAAATATTTCTGGTTGTCACTAAAAAGCTTTTCAGATGCTTCACAACCTATTAACATCACCTTAAAAACTACTACATGCCCAGTCTTTTTCTTTTTATAACCCAGGTATAATTTCACATATATATCTCCTTTGACTTTTATGGGATTTTTTGTAATGTCTCTGGATTTGTCTTCCAAGGACAGCATGAGTTTGGGATGTTATGGTGGCTCTGGTCTACAGGAACTTTTCAGTCAAACAGCTACAGAAAATGGTATAAAGGTACAAGTGAGAAATACATATATATGTATATATATGGCATATCCATACAAATGATACTGTTTCCTGAACTTTCATTAAGTTACAGGCTGATTTTTCCACCTCTTGTATGGAAATTAATTTCCTTTATTGCTCTATGACATCTATTTTGCTTCATGAACCATATAGCTTTAGAAGTATGAAGTCTCATAATATGTAGACTTTTTTTCTTCCTGTTTCAGCTAGGGAAAATATACAGGGTAACTAATGGTATTGGAAAACTCATCTCACAATAGGGATGTAGAGGTAAACAACTACATTTGCAGTATATAATCTCCTCTGTAAGATTTCTAATTATTGTTATGCTTGTGTAGTCAGGAAATCATGGTCTATAAAGCAAGCCTAATTTCCTGTGGCTTGCACCTGAACACGATAAAAGCTCTTGATCTCCTTTCCTTCTCCAGAGGCAAATCACAAAACTGTGACATTGCTGTTTAATCCTACAGTGAGTACATACTTCCACCCATGTATTCCTGAAAGTGTTACCCTGATGAATGCTTGACCAGGGTCTCGCTGGACTTTCTGTTACTGCCTTAGTATTTCTTTGTAATAAAATGAAGATATGCTACATTGATTTTTTTGTAATCTCAGTAATTGCATGAATTTGGCGAAGGACACTGATTAGTTTAGGAAAAACTGTTTTTCCTCTCTTCTTCAGACTTTTATGCCAGCTTGAGAGTGTGCTTGTGTTGGACAGAAAGTTAATTACTACTTCTTCCTACAACAAAGAGAAGACTATATTGATTAGATGTAGCTGTGAAAACATTTAACAAAAAACAAAGCTCCACGTTTGTCCTATGTAATGTGAGTTTTAGTGCTTGTGACAGGTGCCAGATTTAGAGCACTAGAGACTAAAATCCTCTCTACCCAAGGCAGGTACGGCTTTTCCCCGCCTGTCACTCAGCCATGCTCCAGTGGGAGAAGCACCAGATGTGCAAAAGCACTTCATTGCTGTTTAATCCTTTGGTGCTGACTTAGTGGGATTGAATCAGGGACATCAACTTATTTCACAAGGGCCAACAAATAACATTGACTTTCCAGCCTCAGTCCAACAAAGCTGTTAAGCACATTCATAACTTTAAGACCAGCCATAGCCCCAACTCCATCAATTCCAGTGCTTTAGGTCCTTATTCACTTCTGCCCTGGAGAGGATTTGAACTAGTGACTTACAGCTAAAATGTTCCATATCCTTTCGCAAATTGCCCCCAGTCACTTCCTAACAAACTGCCTTCGGAGGCATATAAACCATACCTTATGCTGAATGCCTTGGCAGTACATTCATGTTTCGTTTCACAGTGTCTGGCATTTAACATCATCCTGTATCAGAGGAATCATTTTTATTTTGCAGATGTTTGTCAAACTTCACATCATGACTGCAAGTCTAAATCCCTCACCTACTCTGAACAGTACTTCCTTATACATTTAATCCCATGAAAACTCATTACTTACTCAAGTGAATTAGGTCTGCATACTCATACCCAACCTAGAACGAATACTTATTATTTTGCAAGAAATTAAATATCTTCAGCAACATGTCCAATCTTATATACCAACAATTTTTCAGTTGAGCTGCTTGTGGTAAAAGAAAAAAAAAAGTGTGTGTGTGTGTATATATATACACACACATATAGCAGTAAATATGAAGAAGGAATGGAAACACTGAAAGCAGCACTAAAGTGTTGCTCTGAAAATATTGTGACCAGAGACCAGAATCACATTAATATACAATTATAATTGTTTTGATGCTATAAATTACTTGAAAACTAAGTATATGTGTAAAATAGCCAGCAGAGAGTTCTGATTCACACCTTTGCAAGCACTTTGAAGAAGTTAACATTTCTTTTCAACTGTGGGGAGTCTCTCCATCTGCATCCCATGTGCAGAGGATTCCTCCGGCGTTAAGACCTTTCCATCCTCATCGCAGCAGGACTCTGCACCTCTGTGGCACTGAGCCTTCTGGCTGCAGCCACCACAGATGAGTCGCGGGTTTGTCCTGGGAGAGCACTGGGCATGGAGCCACGGAGGTCTGCATCATGTTACACCAACACTGCTTCTCAGTGTGCCCTGTCTCAGGAGCACAGGAAGGGAAGGCAGCTACTGCAGGTCTCATGAGGGCTGCAGAAAAAGAAATCCTTCTGAGCTGAAGGCTGAAAAAGGCTTGCTGGGCTATCAGGTCCTAGTTCCTCATATTACAAATGACCTTACATACGCATATTACATAAGTCTTTCCATTATTTGGTCAAATGCCATCTCAGCAGATCCTGCTACTGACAGAAATTGTTGGAGCACTTCACTGCTCTATTGTGTTTAAGTATATTTGAATTTTAATCTAAAGTTATGTGTGCTACTGCTTTTTTGTATTGGCACTGTCTTTAAGCTGGAGCCAGCTCCCTACTGCATGAACTGGCTCACTGCTCCCCATTGCACATAGCCACGAGCTCTCTCCCCCTACCACAGCCTCTTTGTGCCCAAGTTTTGGTTATAGTTTATCTCTTAGAGTTGATCAGACCTGTATGCAGTATTCCCAGCTCAGAACTGACCATATCTCCGTTTGTTCTATGGCACTAATTTTTCCCTGTCTGTACTAGAAATACTGCTCCTGTTAACACTGGCCTTTTTGCAACTGCATTACTTTGATAGTTAATAGTTATCCTGTGACTTGCTAATAGACCCAGGTTTTTGTCTTCCTCAGTCATTTCTAACAAATGAGCTCTTAGCCTGTAGCAGAGGCTTTTGTTATTAGTCCGTAAGTGCATGACCTTGCATTTTGTAGTATTGAATTTCAATTACTCCAGCCTACAACGTCACGCAGTTCTTCCTGTGTGCTTCTTCCCAGCCATCCTTTAGAGTCATATTCCCTCCCAACACTGTATCACTAGGAAATATCAGCACCACACCGACTCTTTTTTACCAAGGGCATTAAAAATGCACACAAAATCAGTGCCAAGAATCCACTCCTGGGAAGAGCAGTAAGAACCTCCCTGCAGTAAAATACTTTCCACCCCATGCTTAGTTCTTATGGTGGCACTAAAACTTGTCTGGTTCCTTTTTATGCCCTTGTCCTGTTACTGACCACGGTTTTCCCCAGTTTAACCAAAAGTTTCTCATGTAACATAGTATCACTCAGTTAATTACAGTATCACATGGCTAACTGAGATCAAGACAAACTAGCTGTACCACATACATTTTTCTAAGGAGAAAGCTGCCTTTTCAAAGACAGGCTACATACATGAAATTAACAGATACATAAATCTAAAAAAAGTGTGTTTTATCTCTCTCTCTCTCTATCTCTCTCTCTCTCTCTCTCTCTCGTCTATCATCTATTTCTACATGGTCATATAGGATTTATTTTTTTCCCCTTTTTCCTTGATGCTTGTTTTCTTAAATCCTGCATATCAGCTAGGTGACTAACAAGTCCTGTAGCCACATCACTC
>NW_008825566.1:5375508-5381282 GCF_000699105.1 Pygoscelis adeliae | reverse complement strand
ATACAGTACCGCTTATATGGCACCACTTCTGCTTTAGCTAGATAATTTACTGAAAAGATTGGAAAATTTTTGTGCTTTTACTCTCAGTGCAATCCTATAGAATTACCCATTTCCTTCAATGGGACAGTCGTGTTTTCTGCAGGGGCAGAGACTGTGTTCTTACAAACCATGCATTTCTCTTACTGTCTTCTTACATGTTTATCACTGCACTCTTACTCCCAGCTGCAAAGAATCCTTAAGACAAATTCACCTAAATATCCAGCAGACCAGGGGATACTTCCTCCTGATACACAAACTGGAACAGCCTCAACAGAGCAGAATGAGAGTTTTACTTCCAGAATATGCTGTAGGCTGGTGTCTGTACTTTGCTTATGTAATTGTAGGCAGGATGATGTGAGAGTTTTTAAGGGTTTGCACTTGTAATGGCAGATAAAGTGACAATTAGATGTCTAAGTCTCTTTAGGAATCTAAAATTCCTTTATTTTTAAAACAGAATTGGCATCTGAAATTTATTTGTTACAGCTATGGATGCTGTATCTCTACAGTCTTTTTTTTTTTGTGTGTGTGTATCTAGCCCTTGCTGGAAAACTGTCTAGATGGTACACAGCAAGGGAAAAAACCCAGTTCATCTTTCCCTCCCCAGCCTTAACTCCAGGGGCTGTGTTACAGCATCCTATCCAGTTTGGTTTATGCCACAAATGAAATAACGCTTATTTTTTCTGCTTGTTTAGGGTAGACCTGTGTCACAAGACTGCTGCCCGGAGCCCCCTTTCATGCACATGCGTACATTGCACACTGCTTCAGACACATGCCTGGGAAAGTAGGCTGAAAAGTGTAACTTGAAAAGCTAAGCTTTGAGCAGGTGCACAGAGGTTATCTATGCTGCCAGACTGGATGTACTTAAGAGGAATGAACAGGTGAAGGAGTCTCCACATTTCAAGGAGTGTTTGGGAAACAGTTCAATAGTTCAACAGAAACTTTTTTCTTTTTTCTTTTTTTTTTTTTTTTGAAAGCAGATATTATAGCGTAAGAAAGCATAATTTATGAATTTTTTTTCCTTTTACATTTTATTCACAGCAAAATGACATTTTAAGATGCGTAAGCATGCTTTCTTACTCTTTGTGCAAACTAGTCCTTGCTAAGGCTTTAATGGTTCAGATCAAGCCCTTATACAGACAGAAGAGATGACACATAGGCTGTGGTATATATTGTTATAGATCTAAGGTTCCAGCTTTGCATTTTCATTGTATCTACCTAATTAGATCAACTGGCAGTTTTATGACAAGGAAAAGTTTATAATTGACTTATTTGAGCAGGAAATGCTTATTTTGCCAACTTTCACTGATGCTCGCCAACACACTTGCCAACTCGATTGTGACCTCCTAGCAGCAATCACCTTCTAAATATCACTGTGTCTGAACAGTGCTTGGATGAAACCTTTAACCCAAGTCTAACTTTAAATGATTTTCCAGACAATTCCTCCTCTCAGCCATGAGCACAGGCACCTGAGCATGGATCACTTTGCTGTTTTCATGCTGCTTTCTTTCCAAAATATGGTTGCATTCTTACGATGGCTGGGATCACCCCTGAAGGAAATGAGTGCATGGAAGGTGTGCTTCGGGACCTAACCAGGACCGATGCTGTGCGAGCAGCAGGCGTGAGTGTTTTCCAAGGCATCCCCACAGCATGTGAACTTTCGTGTTGCAGAGCACATGCAATGGTTCAGGCAGGAGGATGGCAGCTGGGTGCAGTGTACAAGGCAGAAGTCATGTAAAGAACCAAGCAAGCAGTGTTTAACTCAGGAAATAAGAAAGCTCATATTCAGCAAAGCTCTAAAAAAACTTGGAAAAAAATCCTGTCAGGCTTAATATAGCTACTGTTTATATTTGCACTTTATGTCCCTTCCTTGTTGGTTTAATGGGACTCCAAGGCATTTTTTGCATTTTAGGTTTTATTTTTTCCTTATTTTTAATTGAAATTAAAATTGGCAAACTAGGAGAAAAGATTTAAGAGACAACTAAAATCTTTTAGAGTAGGACTTTAAAAAGACTGTAAAAAATAGAAAGAGGCTTGTTTATATTAAAGTGACTTCATTTATATTAACAAATTTTACTAAGGGACTCCCACAGAAATAAAGTATTTGTATCCAAGCATGTCCTAAGAGATAAGTGGGACAACCATTGCATGCCTATTTGTTTCAAACAACACATGATAAATAACATGGCAAAATACCATGTGTGATAATTATACACAGTTTCCTTTATCCCTACAAAGATTTCGTTCTATTGCAAAAGAGGCATAAAATTCCTGTAAATATTTTTTTTTTTAACGTTCCAAATCTAAATTCAGGACTTTAAAACCAAATAATTAAAAATATCCATCTTCAACCACAAAAATATGTATGCAGATTCAGACCTATAGAATGGAAAATATAATTCAGTGATGTCAGAAGAGGTGTAAGAGACAAAACCTCTGAGTTCCATCTCTGGTGGGGAACTGTTTTGTTTCTCTCAATTCAGTCAAGTTATTTAACCTTGGTGAGGCTTGGTGACTATAAAAATGTGGATAAGATAATTCATATTCTTTATAAGAACTTTATAGGAATTTAGGTAATATTTTCAAAACTGCTTCAAGGATGAGAATTACTAAGTGTTGTGGTGCCCTACGGCAGGAGGGGATCACAGTGAGTATTAGCATGCACTCCAGCTGCACTGTATTAGCAGTGAGTATTAGCATGCACTGAGACTGAAGCAGTGCCCGAATTATTAATCTGGAGAGGGAATACTATTGACAGATTCTCAAAGAAGCTTTGGACCTTTTTTCTTGTTCAAGGAAAGATGATGGTTAAAGCAATGATTTTGTGGGAATTTTAGTAAGAGAAATGATGGGTTCTTTGCTTCTTGAGGACTCCTTGGCATAAAATACAACAGGGTGGACAAAGCCAAGCACTTATAAGCCACAAATACATCCCAAACATGTACGTATTTCTGCATCACACTAGGCCTTCTAACTTTCAAGGCCTGCTTTTGTTTTTTGGTTTGATCTGGATTTTCATATTTCCTCTATCTACTTTGATTTCCTCAGCCTCTTTTATTTCTTTCTTCACAGAGGTAAGATTATCCATACCCTCTGCTCTTGCAAACTGGCACGCTTCCTTTGAAGTCTGTGAAACTGTGCCAATTTACACCACTGCAGACTTGTTCAATATTGTGTTAGAATTACAGATGGGTCCCAGCTGCAAATCTTGGTTTGGATCCAAGCTCACCCCAAACTAGGGAGTGTTTGGAATCATGGTTGTGGTTCAGACCCCACTCTATGAGTGTGTTATATCAGAAAGAGAAAAATAATTTGCTGAATAGGGTGGAGGGCCAACACCTGTCAGGGAGGCTCCTTCATTGTAGTTAATCTGCATGAACCTGGAAAACAATTTTTGTGGAAGTCTCCTGTATAGCAGTGCTGTCAAAGAAGAGAAGAGACAGTCAAAAAGAAGAAAATATACAATAAGCTAAAATTTGTGTCTGATCTAATGTAATCTGAAAATAAATCTCAGTAGTCTTGAATCATTGGCTTATTGAATGAGGTTATATTCTGCATATCACTGTCCAGTTGTCGTGGCTTAACCCCAGCTGGCAACTAAGCCCCACACAGCCGCTCGCTCACTCCCCCCCAGTGGGATGGGGGAGAGAATCGGAAGATCACGCATGCAAGCAAAGCAAAACAAGGAATTAATTCACTGTTTCCCATCGGCAGGCAGGTGTTCAGCCATCTCCAGGAAAGCAGGGCTTACGGTTACTTGGGAAGACAAACTCCATCACTCTGAACATCCCCCCCTTCCTCCTTCTTCCTCCAGCTTTATACGCTGAGCATGACATCATATGGTATGGGATACCCCTTTGGTCAGTTGGGGTCAGCTGTCCCAGCTGTGTCCCCTCCCAAGTTCTTGTGCACCCCCAGCCTACTCGCTGGTGGGGTGGTGTGAGAAGCAGAAAAGGCCTTGACTCTGTGTAAGCCCTGCTCAGCAGTAACGAAAACATCCCTGTATTATCAACACTGTTTTGGTCACAAATCCAAAACATAGCCCTATACTATAAGCCCCTCTACTATAAAGAAAATTACCTCTACCCTAGCCAAAACCAGCACACCAGTACAAGAGGCAAAGAAAGAAAATCCCTATTAAAGTCCAGCAGAGCAATGAAAAATACATAAAAGCTCAGATAAATTAGCATATATTTCATTCTGTCAGGAATGCTGTTAAATCCCACACTGTCTTAGCTTCTCCCTCTCCTGCTAAGACAGAAATGAGCATGTTTTTTTCTATTTCATTTAGCAGATCTACAGCTAATTTAAATAAATTAATAATATTTAATTTATACTTGTTGAAGCCTTGTTCTACTTCAGTTTTAACCTTGGAAGCTGATTAAAAGTATGTGGGATGTCATTGCCAGTAAAGCAGAAAATTCCTGGAAAGCAACTTTGATTCAAGGGATGAACAATGCAAAAGGGATTTCCTTAAAATGCTGAAACAATTTTGAGGTGTTTCAAATATAAGTTTTCTTTTGACACTTAAAAAAAAACTCCACCCTGTCTTGATTAGTATTGTGTATGACCATTATTGACAAAGATCAGACAAAATATATCAAAGATCAAACAAAAATTTCAGATCAGATCTTCAGAAGGGTTGCCCAGTTGATGTGGCTGATAGGTCAAGGTCCTCTACAGATCAGAGAGAGAAGCATAGCAGACTTTGCTGCATTATCTTCCCAACATGTTTCTGCCCTGATGAAAGATGACCAGTAAGAGGGTTTGAGCAGTTCATGTCCACTCAACTTGCCGCTACTCTGCCAAACGTGTTACCTCCAGTTGTGAAGGAATGCCAATGTCCTAGCACGGAGGACATGGAGTCAGAGCTCAGACTCCTAAATAAGTTACTGTTATCTAACACATGCTAGTACTGTACCTTAAACCTTTTTTCTTTAAATAGCAATTCTTCACTCCCAAACTTCACAGTCTGTTAACCACCAGTTTCAGCAGACAGCAGAGATACAGATTTAGTGAAGAAGGAGGCTTAGGTGAGGTTTGAAGTGGCACATTTACAGTATGGCAGGTGATAGAGCATTGTCCAAGCAGTCCTGCCTTCCTCTCATTCACGTTAGAGCTGCATTTACCACTGTGCGAAGCAAGTGTCACCATTGCATATCTGGATGGAGTCTGAAGCAGTAACTTTTATACACTAGACTCTATAAACACATAGACGTCTTTACAGTACCTGTGTAACTTTTGTACCTTCACAACAGCTCACTGAAGCTAGTGAATAATTCGCAATCCTGAAAATGAAATATTCTGTATTCTGGTCCTCTTTTTGATCTTATGCATTTTTTACATCACTGTCATTAAAATTAAAATTTTATTAATAAATAAAAAATGAGATTATTGTGAGGTGTTATTTTCCTAAGCTCCAGAGCCCTCCAGTACTCTTTGCTTTCATGATAGTATTCTGCTATAAAAAATAAGCATTATGATTTGTGCCAGATACGCTACATTGTTAACTCTTCATGAGCAAGTGGAATAAACAGGGAATCCTGAGTCCAAAACACACTGAAGAAATTTGCCTTGAAACAAATGCCTACATATTTGTAGGCAAAATAACTTCATAAACACTTTATGGTTTATAAGAAGATTAAAATCAATATTTGCATAAATTTGTCTTCCTAAACTGTAAGAAATACCACTGCCTTAGTTATATTGACCTTTTTCTAAAAATATGTGTTATTTCC
>NW_008825566.1:5355502-5375455 GCF_000699105.1 Pygoscelis adeliae | reverse complement strand
AGTAAATCATCACTCTCCCAACTGAAAGAAAGTAGTTTAAATATTTTACAGAATATTTTGATTGAAAGTTGAGCATACTAGGAGGGGGATATTTGGCAAGATGTTAATATTCTTTTTCTTCGGTAATCAATCAAACCCCGAAGCCATTTATTCTGCACTTTTCATGTCACATGGGCCTTCCCTCCAAGAGAGCATCATATTCATGCCTCAGGTGGAGACTTAAGTTGGGCTCTTCTTCCACCAACAGAATGGATGGCTTGTATTACCCACTGCCTAGGATTTAGTACCAAAGGCAATCCCCCAAGCTTTCTCCATATAAAATAGCCTTCAGTTTGCAGATTGCATTAAAGAAATATATACATGAAAGAATATTTTGCCAGAAGCTCAAAGACCCTGTTCCACAGGGGTTAGATCTGAAACTTGAGATTTAATTGTCCCTTCCATTATTTATACAGATTTACACAGTGTTGCCCATAGATGCAATTCCCAAAACATATAGGGCTGGTGGCTGGGGATACCTGACATGACTAAATGTTTGGGCATGGCACTAAATCAATCCACTATGTCTTGAATATCTCTTAGGAGCATGTGCAGATCAACTCTGTGGTATATCAGACTTGCTGACAACTGTATACCATATGCACAAGGAGTCCAGTGCAGCCCCACTGCACGTAGGGTGTGGAAGTGATCTGGGCTTGTTTGCTCAGAAGCTCAGACAAGGCTGCCAGACCTTCAAAAAGGCAAAACCTGTAAGGTTGTAGATAGTTGATAAATTTGTTATTTATTGCCGAAACAGACACAGTAGGATAGTGTGAGTATAGGGATAAGATTTAACCTGATATTAACCTAATAAATTTTGTTACCCAGATCATTTTTAAATTATTAATCAAAGTACTTTTTGTGCATTTTTTCTTCATTTTAATATCTCCATGTCTCGCTTCTTCCTCTAAGTGCTCAGATACATTTTCTTTTGCATCTGTTGGATATTTAGTGGTAACATAGACAGTTGTATTCACTTGGGGATAGATTTTCAGTCTTACTGACCTTTGAATCCTGAAATAGCTGTAGGTCCTGTCACAACATTTTGCACAGGAAAAAGTCAAAGGTGTTTGGCACAGGAGAGCCCCTACTCACCTGCGCCCTGAGTTGCATAGCTGTCGGTGTGCTGAAAAAATGCAAGTCTGGTCCTGAAAATATGTCTCACGTGAGAAAAATGTATTCACAAGGGGCCTGACGTGGCAAGGACCCAAGCAACTCTGGCATCTATCCAAAAAAGCACTTATGCATACGCTTACAGCTACAATTCATCTGCAAGTATGTGAGCAGTAGCATTGCCTTTGACTGACACTGAATCAACAAGATGTGAGAGGTGATTAACAAATTTATCAAGTGAGGACAATATTTGGCCCAGGACTGGACTTCTGTTGTTTGGTTCCTGAATAAGGAAAAAGAAACTGTTTGTAGGGGCTGCACAGAATTTCCTTGACGCAGAGATTTTTCAGGCAGACACGGTGACAGTAGACACAAAAGTATCAGAGTTTTCCTAATGTTTGAACAAAACAGAAATGTGCTGAATAGATATGTTAACACTAATAAATAAACCTAGGAGCTCTGTTCGCTGACTACTATAGAAGTCTTAATGAAGCAAACTGAATACATTTTGTTTACTTGTGCAATACCATTCCCCTACATGGATAAATTCGGCAGAATCTGGTCTTTTCTTAAGCAACACCCACTTTATAATGTGCACTGTTTTATAACTGACAGATCAAAAGGCCAAGACAGAAGACTTTTTCCAAGATTTAAATAAAACACAACCTCCCAAGTCTTTATGCAGATTCATAAGCAAGAAATGCCTCTACTAAGTCAGGGTTGAAAGATGTTGAACTTGTTGGAAAATGGACCCATTTATTTAGAAGTTACATTTTCTGCTTTGGAGTACCTGGTTGGTGCATAATTTTGCTCACAGTTCTGGAAGCAGGGAAGTGTGTGAGGGTGGTAATAATCAGGAAGGAAGGTGTCAGATGGGGAATTTATTTTGGAGAGGAGGCATGGAGCAAAGTTGTTTGGGACACATTAACCCACAAGGCAGGTTTTCAAAAGCAAAAAGAGAAGTTAGTGTAGTCTAAGGACTTGTACCTACCTCTTCCCATTTTCTGGGTTTCTGAGCCATCCTGTCCAATGGCACAGATTTCTACAAGTTCTTGCCAGCAATTTGGAGTTCAGCTGTCACTAAAAGCCAGTGGAACGTAATTTTCAGTTGTGTTTTTGACAATCTTTTCCTAAATCAGGATTTAGCAATTTTATTTTAGATTCCTAATTTTGGGGGATAAAAATTGGCAAGATGTAAACATACTTAAAAAGACTGTTTCTGTCTCAGATAGAAGTGTATAACCCCCAGACTTCTAGATTCCATGGGCTATCAATAGTTTATACTATCATCAGCTTTTGTTTTTTACCCAGTTTGGTGTTTTTAGCTTTATAACTAATTATATTGAGCATGCATTTGAGGTTTCAAAGGAAATTTTTAGTCTATTGGGTAATCAGTTCCTTAGGTTTACATCCAAGCCACAAAATATGTATTTGTGTCAAATTTTGCCTTGCTATGAGAAGCTGTTGAAAAATCTGCTCGAAATGCAGTTGGCCAGGTTTGCAGCTAAATTACATACATTAAACCTCATCTCCTCATGAATAGTTTGGGTTCAGCATTTTCATTGTCTTGAGCATCAACTTGAACTTTATAGACAGCTATTTGCAGGAGAAAGTGCATTTAATTCCACAACAGTTGACATAGAGAGCATATTGTAGATACAGGTGTCAATAATAACCTTGTGTTTTATATTGTTTCTGCCCCAGTTTAACAGCACAGTTTATTGTTAACCAGTTTCCTCTTTATCCCTTCTAGCTGCAGATTTATTAGCAGAAACACGTTGTGCAAATGATGATTTATGATGGAATCATGTTGCCTGAGAAAATGTATTGATTTAGAATGAAGTTGCAGTCCTTACTACAAAGGCAGAAAGGAGATGAGAGGGATCTGCCTTGAGTTAAGCGAAATTTCTCTGACTGCCCTAACATGCGATTTCTTTCTTTTGTAAAATTTTACATGAAAGAAAAGGTTATATTTGGCATTTTGTTGTATTCAGTTCTTGTGATCTGCATTCCTCAACATGCCACGATTACTATGATTCGTCTTTGTTCAATTCCTTCATCAGTTCAAAGCAGTATGGCATTTACCTTAGTAGCATTTAAAATGAACTAATCAATAGCTAGATGTTTGCTATTAAGAATGATGAAGAAAGGTTGAGTGGGAGGCAAACAAGGTTATCTACTTTTAATATATTACCTAATTCTTTTCTGTGTTGGAAGGAAGGCATGCCTTCATTTAATTGATTCTAACACACATACATGCAATTTAATGTGAATGACCAAGGGTGGACATTACAAATACTGTTCATTTTTTACTGCTTTCATTTATTTTTTAAGTGCCATGTCTTCTCTGAAGAAAATACATTGCTGTATTGTTGAAACTGAAGATTTAAAACAGATTTTAAATATAGGCAGGTGGCTTTAGCCCATAAAAAGGCGGGGGGGGGGAAGTGTATGTTTATTGCTTATGCCTTCTAACTTAGGAAAGTTATCCTATTGTTGAAAGAGCTAGCTTGCTTTTGATACAGCATTTTTTAGACATCTGTGAGATTTTTTTAACTTTTAAGTTCTATTGTAGTTTCTGTGTAGGATTCATTTTACTTAATGCTTCTGTTGCAACACAAATTTCAAACAGTGATTTTGTTAAGCTTTCTGAGATCCCAGAAAGCCTGAGTTTTTTCAGAAATATTTTGGGCCAACTTATTCTATTCATTATTTCATAAAAGGATGCCTCTGCTACTACTATTTCTTCCTTTTTTACTAAGCAATTCCTTTGGTACAAAAGCAGCACCACCATGCCTAAGTTTGCAACAGCATCAAAACTAGAGCACTATCAATAGGCTCTGGGTTTTGTCAGAGCTCTTTATGAAGGACCATCTCCTGAGCTCCATCCAACTTCTTTTCCATCCACAAAACCACATCCTTTGACTGCCTCCAGCTTGCCCAGAAACCACGCTCCCTGCCCTCAGGCTCTCTTCTGTTTGTGAACCTCCACAGCTACCAGAGGCTCCTCCAGCTCCTTAGATGCCAAAATGAAGTCTGAGCATCTCTGAAATGACAGGCTGCATGCAACAGCAATAACATCCTGAAACAGCATCTGGGGAGCAAATTAACAGACGGGTGCCCTCAAATTACAAAGCGACAAGGAAACATTCAGTATACACATGATGGGAGCTGCAAATGAAGGAGGAAATTTGGTGCTAATAACACCCTGCTACCCACCCTGGCCTGATCCAGTTTTCATTGGTTTGCATTATCTTTAATAGAAGCTGAGTCAAGATCAAAGAGGAAGAAAATAACACAGTATACAATGTGGGAGAGTGACACAACAACAGCATTTGAAACAATAAAGGGAGTTCATTTTCCTCTTGCTGTTGATACTACCCTAATATGTTTGTTTTTGACATGAAACCAAGCCCAATATGTACCTCGAATGCTAAGCAGTGCCACTTTCTTCCCCTTTGTCAATACTTGTGCTCATGACAAGAAACGTTCTACTTTTCTTTCTGAAGTCAAGTCTTGTTCTAGCTTCAATTGCAGTTGTAAAGCTTTTCTGACTTTTCTTAAAGAGCATTGCTTTTGCTTCTGTCTCCTCTAAATAATATTTTGGCCAGCGTTATATAATTATTAGCATTGCATTTTCATTGTCAGCCATATCCGTGCTGACATATTAAACCTTCTGGCATAAATGTTACTCATCTGATTCAGAAGTAGTTAAAAAAACACTTTATACACAGACAGAAATATTTTTTCTGTCCCTCATATATTGCCAAGAGATAGCACACTGATATTCTGGTCAGTCACTTAGCACATTTTTATTGTTCAATATCAAGGTCACACATGACAGAAAGAACAGATTTATTTTTAATATTCCTGCCAAGATGCAATGATTCTATAGTAACTTTGTTCAATGTTCATATCACAATAGGAGCTGCTGGGAGTGTTTTGATAAGATTGGAGCTCTAATTCAATATACAGCAATTATAGTAACAAGGGTGGTAAAAAAGGGCATATTTCAAATGTCCACTTCTCTTTGAATTAGATTCCTGAAAAGCAAATCTCACTAAATAAAATAATATGAATGAAATTTCAGCTCATTTATCTAGCAGAGGGGCACCAATTTCAACTGTGACTTTGGCTGTAATGTATAAAGATAATGTTCCAAGATTTGGTATGTGACTCAAGATTGACTGAAGTATTTCATGGCCTCAAGTATTTATAAGTGGATGTATCCATTCCTTGCTGCTAAATTCCTTCGTGATAGCTGCACTTCAAATCTCTGCTGCCAGCTTGAACAGTAAAACGTCAGTTCTAATTATTATCCATAACTGTATTATTCTTTATTATCTACAGATAATCCTTTAGTATGGAACAACTGTATTTTATCAATAATAGATGATAAATGAAAGAAAGGAACAACTCATTTTAGTCTCAGAGGTATATACTTCTAATCAGATTTGCTTCTGCCCAATACAACAGAGGATTAATCAAATGAGTTATTGATTAATTACAAATACTAAGTAATGTACACATTACATATGTATGTGTATATATAATCTTAGCTCTCCTTAAAGGATGGGGAAACAGAGGTGTCACACCTTATCCAGGGTAACTTTAGGCAGAATCCAGAACAGAAATCTGACACTGTTGTTCTAGGGCTCTTTTCCACAGTCCTGATGAAGCTAAGCTCCTGGAATCGACTTAGCCACTAAGTGTTGTAGGTTTTATCACCAAGAATCATTAGAGTTTTTCAACATGTGTCTGCTGCTAAGCACTTGAATGTTTAGAACTAATAAGCTTAAAGTTAGGCGAACACTTAAGCACTTTCCTAAATCTGTCACTAAACTTTGTAATTCCTATAGGATTGGATCCTCATGCCGATATATAGCAGATAAAGACACAAGGCTTACCATGAAAGATAAAGCAAGTACGCACTAGTAGATAACAGCAAGTCAGAAAGCACCAAGTAGTCTGAATGAAGAACTGTCTGCTAACCATTGGCCTGGGAAAGGGTAACTGTTTCCCAGTTAAATAATATGAAGGTGAGAGTAAAAGGCACAAATACATAAGCACCTAAGTACACCGCTTGTTGTGGATTACAGGATAGAAAATCAATGCAGAGTATTCAAAGGAGAAAGCTTTGCTGTAGAGGGTCCCTTCATGTAAAATGCCAGTGTCAGAATTTTGTTGTCAACATGACTCTGTCAGCCACTTTTGAAGTTTGCACTGTTTAATATATTTAATAGTTCCTTGCTATGGTGCATACACACATTGTTTACATCGACAGATGAATGACAGATGATGTCATTTTCCTATGTGTCTCCCTTTTTGAGCTGAAGCAAGTCATGGAAGGGATAATTACAAACATGAGGGACTTCGGAGTTGGTCAAATAGCTTAGGCATTTGGGGATTAGTGAGTGCATTTGAAGAGTTACAAGGTACTTGTTAAACTGTTTTGGAAATAAGAATATGTAAGAAAAGAAAGAACTGTCACCACAAAAGTTTTGATTTTATGCATCAGCCTCAAAAAGGGCAAATGTGTTCCGCAGGCTTTTTGTTAGATGCTTTTGAAGAATCACTAAATGCTGAGAAGAAACACTGGTTTGTTATTAGCAGCGATCATTATCCTACAAAGCAATATCCAAGCAGCACAAAAATATCATCCTGAAGCCAATATCATCTTTTGGGACTTTATTCTCCTTTGGAAAACTGACTATAATGGCATCTGAAACTGTAAGCGCTATCCTAACTCCCTGACTTGTTTACTCAGAGACAAAATGCTTTCTGCAGCAAAACTCAAAGACATGCAAGGACATAGGTTAGTAAGTTTGTATATGGACATGTAGGGACTAACGTTTCCCATATAGATCATAAAATTATAGAACACTTGTGGTTTACAGTGCATATAACATTAACTGTTTGAAAATACTAGCTGAAATATTGCTGAAATATTGAAATTCAGGAAAATGAGTGTAGAATTGCTAGTATATACAATAATAAGGCAGCTGCATTATATATCAACACTTCAGAAGACTAAAAGACTGCTATCAACAGGGTGGAAAACAGACTGTGCAACTGCGATGAGCTATCAATTTGCTGTCAAACTCTTCTCAGTCTGACAATGGTCCTCACTGTTAGAACCTAAATGGTGGTATCCCATAAAACTATGCAGAAGATTAAAGGTGTTTAGGAACCCTCTGCCCTGGTCTTGATGGTCACTTAATTAAATCTTGTAAGATCACTGGAAATAGTTCCCCACTGACTAAAGTGCCTAGAAACATATTCAGTATATGAAAGTTACTACCAGGAATAAAACCTTTTTTTGATTGTCTTTTTATTTTTGTTAATGGAAAATGTTTCATAGCAGAGCATCTCAAAGGCAGACTTTCAGTTGGAGCTAGATCAAGAATTGACATTTTCACCTTTGAAAATCTTCCTCTGGATCCACAAAGAGAATTTCACTTCTGTGTTGTTGTGGACAAAAACATTGCCTCCTGGAGTCCCCAGCCCAAGTTTGAAGCTCTAGTTCCTGATATGAGAAGAGCGTGTCCCCAGTGAGGAACTGACAACCCAGATTTAAGCCACCTGGGAGAACTGGCTGTGTCAGAAATGTAAGAGAGAACTCACATGTGGAACAAGGATTACTGGGATTAATACCTTGACATTAAGTTATGGTATTATGCACCAGACAGTATTGCAGCACCATCACACCCAATACAGGGAGAAGATGCTTGAACTCAACATGCTCCAAATCTGGGCAACCACTTTAACAACTTGGCAGCACATGTAAACTTTCTCCATTTTTCTGTCTTAGCCCTGACTCTCACATTTCAGGCTGCATAATGGATGGATAACAGAATCAATCATAGAATGGCTTGGCTTGGAAGGCAACTTTGAAGATCATCTCGTCCAACCCCCACCATAGGCAGGAACATTGAGGATGTCATGGGATTCATAGGATGGAAGTTATCCCTGCCCCACTCTGAACTGAAGGTGCATAATTACATTAGTCCTGGACAGTGAGCTTGAACATTATGCATCTAGATCAGGCATAGAATACACCTGCACACTGGGGGGATGCTCTTCAGCTAGATTATCAGAGGTAATTAATGCTCACTCCTCTGATAAATAAATGCATATATATGTGTATATATAAGTGTATACATACATACCTACACCTGTATCTATAAGCTATTTAATGTGAAATTCTTGATGTTGCTATGTGCCATCAGAACTAAGCCATTCACTTGCCCGGCTGGGACAGTCTGCAATATTCCAGAACCGGAACAGACAGCTTTGGTCATCTCTTTTTTTATGACTTTATCATTTTTATGATTTTAACCTTCTTGCCATTAAAACAAATCTAAGAAATACTTGAATAACTCTGAGCAACAGGGAAACAGGTGTCTGGTTTCAGAGCCTTTGGCAATAGGCAACTAAACCCCGTTACTTATGCTCAGCACTGAAAGCTGAAGGAGATGGGGCTGGCTCCCCCAGCTAGTGTTTAAATCACCCACCTGGAGACTCACATTCAAGTCTTCTGTAGAACAATGATTTTGACCCATATTTTTTGTTTTCTAAGAGACTGCTGTAATAACTAGACTATGAGACAAAGTTTGTTCAGTTCTATTTTGTGCCAAACAATAGTAAATTCAGGAAACATGCAAATAACTGTAAGCTTCTCTAGTGCTTGCATTTGTTAGGTAGCCTTGGATTATAATCCTTGTTGGTAACACCACCACCACAATAATAATAACCACAGTAATTGCGACCATCCTGCTAAAGAGCAGATCTGTATGGATGGTCTACTTGGGTGATCTACCATCAGATACAGTAGTCACCAGGAAAGAAAATAAACGCTAATCATTTAATCTTAAAAGTTTCTTTTTTTTTTTTTTTTCATAAGGGTCCATATTCTGAACAATATCCTCCATGGTTGAAAACTAGAATAGTCCTCAAAGTCATGTTACATTGATTGCACTTCCTAAAGATCCTTTCTTCAGAATGTAATAACGCTCCATGACTCAGAGCATCTGTAGGCAGAGATAAAACAGCCAAATAATGAGAACATTTTCTAGAGAGCAGCCAGGCAGCCCAGGATATATATGAACATTACAAATATTTTGTGCAGCTAGATATGCTAGCCAAATTTTTCGCTTAAAAGCAGATTTCAAATTCTGCCCCTAAATTTGGCCACTAGAAAAGGAGTAGCTCCTGGAAATAATAAAATGAGATCACAGTGTTTTTATTAAAGGGTGAAACTTTTCTGATAATGATGAAAGCAAAATGTAATGAATTCCACTTGTCCACCCTGATGCAGTTAGAGTCACTGATCTGCTTCTTAGATATCTAGAAGGTATTTGACCAGGTCAAATAGACCTTCCTTTCCTATACATTGTGAAAACCTGGATTTGACTTTTTTTTTTTTTTCTTTTTTTTTTTTTTCCCCCACTAAGGGTATGTGTTTTGGTCAATGGTGGGTTATCATAACAATTTTTCCTTCAGAGGACCACCAGACAAGAAAATCAATATGTTATCTTGCTCTTTCATTTTGTGCTTTTTTTCAGGTGGTTCAACTAATAGGAAAATGCTCATATTTGAAGAATCATTGATGCTAACAGAAAACAAATCGGTCCTCTACACGGGCACTTTTAACTTATTTTTAACCTCTGGTTTGTACTTCCTAATTTTACTTTTATGCCCAGGGAATTTCAATACAATCTCCATATACTATTAATAAAGCTATGTACAAATTCCAGTGCTATTAAAACTAATTAAAACCATTCTTTCTCATTAGAAAGATTCCTTTGAAGTTAGGAAGGATTCAACAGCAAAAAGATGGTATAATTTTAAGATATTAAATTTTAAATGTAGAACCGCAAACTATAATTTTTTATTAATGTCCTGCCAGACAGATTTTAAAAACACAATGCAGTCTCCTGTGATCAAGAGGGAAGACTACAGAATAAAGTTTTGTAGAATAAAATAAAATTCTGAAAGATAATTTTGTTTTTATTTACTTGTTTTTATGTATTTTTGTGATGCGTGATTTATTAATAAAACCAAGAAATATTTTCTCTAGATTCAAGAGATAATCTTGGATTTTGATGGAAGCATCACACCTCTGTACAACAGGGCTGTAGATATGAAATAATGGTTCTCCTGCACCTTTATTTCTCCTTCAGTTACTGGAAAGGGAGCCAGCGAGGTACGGAAAGGTGCAGGAGATGTTCATATTCTTTGTACTCTGCAACTCTTAGAGACTGCTAAAAATCTTATCACAAGGGACCTGGCTATAATCCTATTACTGTGTATTGCTTCTTGACATCTCCTGAGTGGGCAGAGAGGGAGCCACCACCCTCCTCAAGGTCCCTGCCCCAAGAACAGCTTAGTTAGACCTTTCAGTAGCTATCTCACCCTCCTAGGGCCTTTAGAAGAGGTTGTGAAACAGTGCAACAGCACATGGTGTAATTTAGTGCCATGGCTCATGCCATCCCTGTCCGTCCTTCTCACTTTGGCCTGCATCTTGTCCACTCTGGGCAAGACAGGTATAGGCACAATTGGGGTGCATGTGCCAAATCTTCGTTTTCTTACCGTAAAAACTGAGTGAATAATTATATTTTAGCCTCAGAAAATTTCTCCTTTTGGCTTTTGCTCCATTCATTTCTCCCATCAAACAAATAGCTGCTGATTGAGGTAGGTGCTATTTTTAACTAACAGCTGAATTGTTCCTTTATCAGCTTTTCATTTTCAATATTCTTTCTTCCCCATCTTACTTAATAGGTGTTTGCAGTTTTAGAATTCATTAGATGAATCCAGAGACATAGGTTAGGCGGATTTCTGTGGAAATGCCTACAGCAGGTCATGAGAATCCATTTACTTTTCTTGTGTTCAATCTTCCCAGACTGCCTTAATTTAGGAAGAAACAAACCACCGCATTTAATAGACTCTGGCATGCATGACCCAACACTTAACACAATTTGGTTAGATACGGAATTAAACATAAGCTACTTTACACAATTTAATGCATGTCAGGTGGCATGTAAAGAACAGGAAGACTTGTCCAAATGAATTTTGGCCCTGTTTCTATGTGAATACCTGTGGGAACCAAAAGAAAGAAAAGAAAGTAATTATAAAAATATTTAAATATCCTTGTCTGCTACAGTCCGTTATGAAAACTATAAGAAAAGAAAGGACAACAGTTTAGTTTACATTTCAGACATTTCCTGACACTTATCAGGAAATTCATCTAACCAAAAGGAACAAGATTTCAGTTTCATTTTTTGTGTTCAGTAACCATTCAGAGGCGAGGAGCCTGATGGAGATGGGCTTCCTGCAGTGGCGGCTTTCCAGGCAGCCAGCCCTGGAGAACACGAGCCTCTGCGGTGCACAGCTGGTCCAGCTTCCTCACGCCAGAGCCCTTCAAAGTTATAGCCTTTCACATCATCTTCTTTCAAGTAGAGAAAGGAAAAAATGAACAACATTAAAACTGTGTGGCCTCTCTGATATCTATAATTTAAACTGCAGTGGTGCTCATTTGGTGGTAGAGTCCTTGCACACTTTCAGCCATCTAAAAGTCAGACCTTTTAGCATAAGCCTGTTATTGTAAGCCTGTCTGCAGTCACTAGAGGAAGATCACCATCTTCAGACTTATCTCCATCCAAAAATACCTGCTCTTTATCTGTCTGCTGCCCTGTGCTGCTATGTGCACGCCAGTGTTTCTTTTCATCTTCTGTGGAGCAGCAGGTAAATCTGTTCTTTCTGGGGTTCATCTGTTGCAGACAGATGCTCTTACACCCCTCCTCTCTGGGCTTTGAAGAAATAATTACTTTTCCGGTTTCCGTGATAACTTCTGAAGGAGCTGGATTGGATATATAAAGCAAGGTAGTAATTTTTAACCCATGACGTATGGCTTAGCTGCGCTGGGCTTGTAACCATACCAGCAGTTTCATTTGTGGCCTCCTTCACCAATATTAACTGAAACATATTAAAAATACCAAGGGAATGATTCAATGTGGAATGATCACTCTTGGATACCCTACAATGTCTAAAATGGCACGAAGCATCTATGTGTAAGCATCTGAATTGCTCCCAAAGTTTTGTAGCACCAGCTGTTGTCAGAAACAGCATTACCTTCTGGTACTTTTCTTTTGCATGTGCATCCAGATTGCACAGAGTGTAAAGCTGTTTAAGTGTTTCGATCTCCACATTCCTAGAAGTCTTAACCATTCAGGGCATCCTCCCAGTGTTTTTTTATTCCTGACAAAGTATATTGTTCCACAATCACTGAGAGCCAAGAAGTCTGATAGATGCTCTATTCAGCATCTGAATTTTAGGTGTTGTGCATTGAGCAACACCAGCCTTTGCCTAACACAAAAACTCAGTTAGAGCCTCTTAAAGATGTGGCTTCTCTTTGCCACTTCATTAGACCTTTGCCAATAAAAGCCTGTGTGCTCTGAGTATGTGGAAGTTGAGCGTTCATAGGCTTCCACGGATGAGTTGCACTGCCAGGCTCTGTCAAGGACTGCCCTCCTGGCACTACGCACCTACAGGATGCACACAGCGGTCCACCAGAGCAGAGAAGATGACTCCAACCCTCACCCCTTTTCCCTGAGCACACGTGGAGGAGCAGTGCCAGTCAGGCAACAAATGAACGCTTCTCTTTAGTTTATACAATGATTTATCTTTACTTTATCTTAGGGAGGGGAGGGCAGTGTGCCAGAGAGAAACACTGAAGAAAAATCACCAAACTGAGAGGTTGGAGGAGGGAAGTAGGGTAGGGGGATGGCATTTCTGTCAAGTCCTCATCCAGTCCAGGGAGCCATCCGGGCCCCACCTGCATAAAATCAGGTTGATTCACTACAGCCAGCTCTGCCAGTCTCTTTATGTGCCCTGTAAAAAGCAGAGCTCATAGCTTACTGCTGTCCCACTGGGCAAAGGAGGGCGGTTCATCTACTGGGTTCGGCAGACCCACCCAATGCAAGGAAGCTGCCCCCCTCTCCAACTCTTCCTCAGCCACTGCCAAACCTCCAGGGGCTATCATTTCAACCTCCTCCATTTCAAACAGGCTCTGAAGCCTGAAGCTTACCTCATCCTACAACTCTCTTAACTTCTGTTGTTATTATTATGCTGCTCATCCCTTAGTACAGCTATGAGATGTCTGACTCCTGTTAAACTCCACATTCAGCCCGGAGCAGTTGCAACGACTGCTCACAGGCTGGCCAGGACATTTGGAAAGAGAGAGTGCGGTTATACAAAAAATAAGAGGGTTAAATACAAACTATCATCGAAGTAGCTTGTTGCATTGGTTTAATTGTATTAATTGTATCTTTAATTGATATTTATGTGTTTCTGATTATCACAGCAGGATTAGGAGGGACAAAGAGAAGGCAGACGCAAGCACAGAGCCAGTAATGTACTGTTCTTTTGTAATAATGGTGCCCTATTTATGTGGCGGCAAAGCCTAAACTAACTTCTATTAAAATAAACAGAGATTTTCTTTTTACTTTGATATGTCAGAAACCACGTGTGAGATCTACCATTAATACAAAAAAACCTCATTGAGCTCAAGGAGCTGAGCTGAATGCTGTCGGTACTCACCGCCCTGCTCCTTCCCCTCTTTCTCCCCTCACCCCCTGCATTCTGTGGCTCCATTAAAGCCTCTTCTGATTTGCAACAGGATGAGAGAAGAGTTTACATCCTACATATTTTTTCAAGCCATGCAGAGGAACTGTAATGTAGCAGTGCACAGGCACTCCAACTAATATACTAATTGGATGCAGATGTGTTCTGCTTCTTGGAAAAATAAGACCAACTGGATGATCAACAAGATCCAAATGGGTAATTTCTTTTTAAACAAATTGGTTTTATTAACTTAAAACTGCCCATAATCCAACTAGTCTGGCAGAGTTTGGATACTATGAAACCACAAGCAGCGTGTGATACCTGTTATTATCTCATACTACTTTTGGCTGTGATCTTGCCATTCTGAATAAAAGACTAACATGTAACACTGAAGTCTCTCTCAAATAAAGTGTAGAATGTGTGAGTGCTGCCCCAGGAGCTGGCCAGGAAATGAACTGTGATTCAGGCTAAATTCTTTTCTTGCTCCCTACTTTCTTCAGCGGGAATGCATTAGTACACTCTGCCCACGGAAAGCTCAGCTCTCACCCACCCTTGGTGAGCAAAGAAGGGCACTGTCAGGGGGAAGGAAACCGTGCTAGTCTTGCTCTTAGTGGAGAGGAAGGGTTTTAGCCGTAACTTTCAATGCTACTTGCCATCCTATCAGCCACCAAGACACATGGGCTACCAAGACTGACATTTTAAAGGTTAACATGGGGCCCTTTCATCTAAGAGATGCTACTGTCAGACAACAAATTCTTATACAGCTCACGCCTTTGATAGTGACAGGAGGAGTGCAATGTCAGTGCAAGTCGAGAGGCTACAAAGTCAAAAGAATCCCACTGAACGTAAATCCCTTGGTGCCGCTTAACAACCTTGACTTTCCTGAGTGACAGATGACCAAAAGAAGGGCCAAGAGCTGTGCACTTTGTTGAATATTTTTCTTCCTTTGAAAACCAGCATATTTTTATTCCCCTTCTGCCGGTTTTATTTCTGTGGAAAAATAATCCATCCTGTAAAATGATTGTTATGACTTTACTGGAGACAGGAGCAAAACCAATGGGTATTGTCAATACTCTTTGGAAACAAAATGGTTGGAAGAACCGATAATGTCAGTATCCATACAGCTAGGGCTACCAGTGTCCACAGCACTGCATCTCTCTTCTTGAACCCTCTGGCATCACTTGATTTCTGAGTCCAGCTCTTTGGGTGATGATTAGTGGTTTGGGAGGGCAGCCAGAGATTTTAATTTCAGAATGAGGGATTGCAGGCTATGGAATGACATCTAGGAATTACTGTGGGAGGTCTCTGTCTTCCAGGTCAGTTAGAACATGTCTTTTTTTTTTTTTTGAAGACATAAAACATAATTCAACAAATAAATACAGTATCAATAAAGCCTAGATATAGTATCAATGAAACCTAGGTATGTGTTTTAGTCCTGGAGAGCAATGAACAATAGTAACAATGGAAGTATTCTTACCCCTGAAAACAATAGAAGTATAAGAAAAGAGAAAAAGGAGCTAAGTTACCATAGAATAGAGAAACCATAGAGATCAGCTGAAAGCAGCAGGAAAAAAAAAAAAAATCAAAACTTTGGTGTTTCCTATTATTGGTTTGAAATAATACAACAAATCTAGAAGTGCCTGTCTTACAAGGATACCCTTGTACCAGAACAGTGGGGTATGAGCAGCAGATTTGAATAATTACATTTGAGATGATTGCCAGTTCAGATTATTTGAGATTACAATCACTTCAGACGTAAATTATTTTGTTTTTAATTTTAGAAATGTGCTAACTGAGAACTACAGGAGGAGTAAATAACAACCTAGTGAGACCCATGTGGAAGGTGTTTATTTAAACTAATTGAAGAACAGGAGTTAAACATTAAAAAAAAAAGAAAGAAAGAAAGAAAGATTGCGAAGTTACATATGTTCAAACATAACAGACGAAACACTTTAGCTTTTAATGGAAGAAAAGTGGCAGGTTGGGATGCTCAAGTCATATGACGTTCAGGAGGGGACACTGCCCTCACGTAAGAAGTTACAAGTCACAGGCTGCAGCCATGTCATGGATCTGCATGCTCTGTGCCAGGAGGTACTAACAGGGACCTAGAGGCTTCTGGGCTTCAATCTTTACCCTTCAAGTAAATCCACTTGTGTTAAAATATGCACTTTTCAAGAATTTTCACTAGAAACAGACCAGGCCCTTAAAGCCACATAATTTATCTAATGGTTGATTGCAGCATCCAAATACAAATATCTTGATGTCATGCTTGAAAACATGACCTGCAAACAAAGATAACTCAATACAGATCTGCAAGTTTGAGAATGACCATGAAGAAAAGCAAAAAAAATCCAGTTAATAGATTTTGAGAAATATATTCAAGTCAGTCCTTTTCAAACTTCTCAATTAATGAAAAAAAAAGTTGTATAAAGTGATCTAGTTAGTAATTTACACCTTATGTTGGGTTCCCCAAGGAATCTTTTTTAGCCTCCTGGAACTGTGTGCAGATGCTGATGCTTTTTCTCTGTGGGGCACCCATTGGGGTCAGAGCAGGGTCCGTTGGTTGCCTCTCTCATAGAGAATGGATGTGACAGTGACCGTGATGTTCTGGGTGCGTACACACGGCTAGGTAAGTTTTATGTTTTTATTTTTTAATGGTAGGCATACCTTGGAAACAACCACAAGATTCATATTCTAGGTTTCATTTTCCAAAGCTGTGCAGCAGTTATTTTGGCATCTAACACATCTGGCCTTCAATTGTGTTCTCGCAGCTCCACTGCATTCAGCAGACTATGTGGTAGAGCTCTTGCATTCACAGGATCATTCACAGGATCAAACCACAGAAAGATTTCATGTGGAAGGAACCTCTGGAGGTCACCTCAGCTAGCTTTCTTCTCTAAGCCAGGCTAACTTCAGGACGAAAAATCTAGTTAGGGTTAAACCTTAATCTTTTAGAAAAGGTGATTTTTTCAGCCTTGGAGTTTTACACCCCGAACAGTGGTTCCCAAATTTTCAGTTCCCAGGCAATGTCTGCCTGCATCATCATTGTACTAAATATAGCTGTCTGTGTAAATGACATACTCTTTCAAATCACTGTGTGAATCAGCTACAGTTCACCTATCATGGTTTTGCAGACTATCAATAATGTGGGGATTGCAATTTGGCCATTTTTGTTTTAAAATGTATAGAAATTATCATAGTTGCATATATGGCTTTAGCCTAAATAAACTTCTACTCTCAGCTGGCATAGTAATAATTATGTTATATAGATTCCTTTTAAAATCATGATGACAGATTCTAATTCAACCTAGATACAATTATGGAATTTGTATCAAATGAGGTACTGATACACTAAGATCTTCAGGAGAAACATTTCAAAGTGGGTAACTTCTGAAGCAGGATTTGTTTTTATAGCTTTTGTTCCACAGCACTATAATTAAAAGCCTGACATGATTAAAACCCAATCTTTTGGAGGACTTTGCTTCTCAGCTGGTAATATCTTATGTATCTGATTTTCAGTTCTGTGTTTAAAGGTTAATTTTGCCACTCTTTTTATTCACTACTCTACACAATTTTTGTTTATCTTTCAGAAGCCTGCTCTGGCAGTATTTCATAGATTGTTAGACAATTCTGACACTCCGGGCTGCAGCTAGTCAAATGCTTCATTTCTGTCCTGGCTATATTTGTCTGTGGCTTAGAGGTATATTCGCTAAAAAAGCTGTGGAATGATTTGCAATCACATAGATATTGTCCCAGATCTGGATGAACTTTTAGGAAATCTGGTCTGTAAAGGATCACAATGAGATATGTGAATAGCCTGTTTCTTAATTTGATATAAAATATCAGGATAGCTTTCTGTAATAGGAAGACTTGTACTGCAGAACAACAAACTGATATGTATAAACCCATAAGCTGCTGCTCTGCTGGGCTCAGAGCAGCCAGCTGGTTTTATTAGTCTTGCCACTCGGTGGAGAAGCCGCTGATTCTGCCGGTGTTTGGGTAATAGCTCTGCCCTGGGATCTGTCAGAGCTATTGCACATCCATCTGGCAAAAGGTTTAGCGATGCACGAGAGATCCAGCCTCATGAACAAATAGAGAGCAGCATGCGCTGATGCCAAAGACAGATACTGGCAGAGCTGCCTTGCCTGGCAGTTGATCTGTGCACACATTACAGCACTGACATAAGCCCCGACGCACGGCGCAACCACGTAACGCTGCGTGTGTCCATTCATCGTCTCTGGAGGTGAATGGCTGCTCATCCTGAAAACTGCTAAGACAGCAGTCTTAAATGTACATAAAAATACTAAGCCCCTGAATGTAGAAACAGCAGCTGCCAATTTATTTCATTTGGGAGTGTTCACCTAGTATGTTTGAGTATGTGTAGTGTGTATTGAAGTAGCCACCTAGAAATACAGGCAAATAAAATACAGGGCTAGCTTAAGCATTCTTGGGAAAGAAAAATCAGACTCACTTCTAAAAAGTTTCTAATGTTCATTAATTTATAGGGTCTATGGAGTAGAATGCGTTGGTGGGAAGTTAAATATCTTAACAGCTGCAAAACAATGGGGGCTGGTGGAAGGAAGAGAATGACAATATCAATGCACTTTTATAGATAGATAAAATATCTAACCCATTTCCCTATAAATAATAATGGCATTTAAAACCTATTACGACACTGTAGTAAAATGAAAAAATAACAGCTGTTCTAAAGATATTAACTTTCTGGAACATTAGAAGTTAGATATTAGAAAAAGTTACCCAGAGATTAATTGTTGGGGGGAAGCACAAAAAAATGCAGTTTGGAATATTATTACATATCTCGGAGGGGGACTCTCAGCAGTGTCATTGTGGCTGTAAGATTTCTGAGCTTTCTTAAAAGCTTCAAAAGCATCTGTACGGGGCCCAGCCTGAAGGACCTCGCCTGTAACAGAAATCTACGAGTATGTGATTCAAAGAGAAATAGTCATGGATTTAGTAAGCAGGTCACCATGTGATCTTCTTTTTAATCTAGTTTATGCAATTTGACTGGTGCCAGAATATAAGAGTAGGTTTTATCAACAGGTAATTTCATTGTTTGTGTCATATGGTCATCTTTTCAAAATCACTGGAGAACTGTAGAGATAAATCAAGTTGTCTTGTGACAAATACAAAGCCACAACTCCATACCGCTGTAATGAAAGCACTTTATTAAAAAAAACAAACCCTGAGGTAATGCTACAAGTGAATCTGAATTAAAATAGGTGGCCTAGAAGCACTGTGGTTTTGCTTGAGAATGGGAAATGGGAAATAGAGCCAGCTCATACTCTCCTTTCTGCATGGTCATATTTGGTTCTAAAAATTTCTCAGGAATTTAGAAAGTATCAGGAAGGGATCCTGGGTGAAGTCAAATGATTTCCACTCTTTTCCCCTTTTTCAACTTTATTTTAAAAGTTAATTTAAAAAAAGGGCAGTCAAAGCCTGGATTTCCATATTGTACAATTATGTCTTGTTAAAGGAGGGATTATGTTGAAACTGTCACTCTGGTTTCTTTTGGTGCTCAAAGTCATATACAGTAATGAGATTGACACAACCAGAGGCAGTCATCTGATGACTGACAGTCACTGCCTCCTCAATGTAGATACTTTCTGCTTTTCCGCTACTTTTCTACAAAGAAGTGAGAAAAGTTCATGCTAACAGCCAGAATTTTTGACAAATGTAAGCTTTCCTCCTTTATATTCTTTTCAGAGGATGATGCACTTGGCTGCTCCTGGAAAATTCATGAATCATGGTTTCCAAGGCCTTTGTCACGGTTCCTATTGTAACAAAGCTAGATGGACAATTGGTAATAAATTATGCAGAAGATTTAGCCACTTTTTCTATTTTAGAAGTTAGCTTCAAGACAACTGTGAGAATTATGAATTTACTCACTCTTCATTACTGCTTAATTCTTAAATAGCAGTCTGAAGGTTGTTTGCAATCCGTCCGGTGCAAATATTTGTTACTTGTTGTAGGCGTTGTCCTCTGATTTCTCTATCTAAGCAGGGGCTGCCAACCTGAGAGGTGTGCACCACTGCATGTCTGCAAGCTAGCTGTCGCAGCTGCTCACTTCACAACAATTTACATGAATAAATAAACTTTGTGACTTTGTGGGTGTTAATCGAGGCTTTACAAGAGCAGAAGTTCCTGGAGGGCCCTTCATTT